>NC_042985.1:18284511-18604511 GCF_901001165.1 Salmo trutta
GAGAGAACAGACAGACACCGAGAGAGACAGACAGACACCGAGAGAGACAGACAGACACCGAGAGAGACAGACAGACACCGAGAGAGACAGACAGACACAGAGACAGAGACAGAGACAGACAGACAGACAGACAGACAGACAGACAGACAGAGAGAGAGAGAGAGAGAGAGAGAGAGAGAGACAGAGAGAGAGAGACAGAGAGAGAGAGAGAGAGTGAGAGATAATGGAGTGAGGAGACCATGAAAATCATCAATGGAAAGTTCTTCATTTCAATGTTTATTATTTGTAATTGATTATATTTATTTGAAATGGCTGAGTATATATTTGCAAACAACAATAAAAACACTGATATGGAAAGTATAATTTCATAACTGTGTGTTGCAAGTTGGCCGTGCTCTATCAACTGAGCTACAGAAGACCTGTTAGTGAGGGATATTGTAGGCATCACTCACCGGCAGGTAGAACAGGCTGCCTGGATGTTGCTCACTGGAGTTGTCAGATCGAATCAGATCAGGGTTACTATTGATATCACACGGTGACTTCGTCTGGATGAAGCACTAGAGGGAACAAGAAGATTTGATTGACAATCAACCGCTAAGTGGGTCTGACTCCGAAAACAAAAAGGCTGTAAAGCATGTGTTATTGGCATGTCTGTTGATGACTTGATGTTCTTCTTACAATAAGACGCTAATGCTCTTGTTGCTATAAAAAGTTTGTAATTGCATGTACACGTGAGGGCATTCTGTTCTATGTTTAACCAGTGAGCTGTGAGATAGTGAGTTGTTGCGTTAACTTACCAGGTTGAAGACTGCTAGGATGATGATGACCGCAATGGTGATAGTGACCAGAGGGAGGCGCACACACGGCCTCTTGACCACTGCCTCGGACACAGCAGGCAGCCACTGGCAGGACGACAACTTCTCCGGAAACAACCGCTGAGGGGTGGGAGGAGTGAGGCATCCAGCCATGGGAGAGGAGGAGTGGATAGGAGGGGAAGAGGGGAAGAGATGAGTGTGTATATGGGGGGTGAAATGCATGGAAGAGACAATGTGTGACTTACTAACACAGCAGCACTGAATGTTCAGTCTATTTTCAGAAGGACAGGATAATACACAGTGTACAAAACATTAGGAACAACTGCTCTTTCCATGAAATAGACTGACCAAGTGAAAGCTATGATCCCTTATTGATGTCTCCTGTTAAATCCACTTTAAATTAGTGTAGATGAAGGAGAGGAGACCAGTTAAAGAAGGATTTTTAAGCCTTGAGACAATTGAGACATGGATTGTGCATGTGTGTCATTCCGAGGGTGAACGGGCAAGACAAAAGATTTAAGTGCCTTTGAATGGGGTATTATAGTAGGAAGGTGTTTTGTACACTAATGTTTTGTACACTCGGTGTATCTCTGACTAGTGAATGTAATAACTACACTACCTGTCTGTCTGCACCATGGCATTGAGATGGTATGCACCAGCTGTCAATTGCCACATAACATCAACATACAGCTTCACAGGAAAAGACCCGGGGATAGATGGAATAGCTTATGCATCCTAGCCAGAAAGCGTGTTTCCACTGTCACAGTAAGAAATACACACAGTACACACACACAGTACCCCAACCCCACACACAGTCAACTAAACCTTGCCCTGTCCAGAAATAGGCCTTGTTGTGACCTAAGCCTAAAACTCCCACTGACCTGCAGGTGACCTGCGAAACAGATGCCCAGGGTCAACAGGAGGACACAGGCCAGCACTCCAAACGACATTCCCAACATTTTGGAACTGAGGGATGAAGAAGGGAAAAGATCCAACACTGAATCCCAAAAGTTCAAATATTGGTTGTCATGCCATTATTGTTTCCATGGTTTAAGAGGAACAACTATTATTACTACTGCACCAGTCAATATCGGTTGAGAAATATGTTTTGTATAGCCACAAGGGAAAATCACTCACTCTTTTGTCACAAACATCTGAACCACAAAGATACAGAAGAAGATGAAAGTTGCACAGCCAATGTAGTGCTTAAACATTGGCAGATCAATGGCTCGGTACTGGGGAGGAAAGAAGAAGTCATGTTTGAACCTCTCACAAATACTAAGAACACAGTTTTTACAGTATGTATAGTGCATTCGGAAAGTATTCAGACCCCTTGACTTTTCCCACATTTTGTTACGTTACAACCTTATTCTAAAAATGATTAAAAAAAAATACATTTCCTTATCAATCGACACACAATACCCCATAATGACAAGGCAAAAACAGGTTTTTAGAAATGTTTGCAAGTTTTCTTAAAAACAAAATAAAAATATGGCATTTACATAAGTATTCAGACCCTTTACTCAGTACTTTGTTGAAGCACCTTTGGCAGCGATTACAGCCTTGAGTCTTCTTGGGTATGACGCTAAAAGCTTGGCACACCTGTATTGTGGGAGTTTCTCCCATTCTTCTCTGCAGATCCTCTCAAGCACTGTCAGGTTGGATGGGGAGCGTCTCTGCACAGCTATTTTCAGGTCTCTCCAGAGATGTTTGATCGTGTTCAAGTCCATGCTCTGGCTGGGGCACTCAAGGACATTCAGAGACTTGTCCCGAAGCCACGCCTACATTGTTTTGGCTGTGTGCTTAGGGTTGTTCATCTTTCCCTTGATCCTGACTAGTCTCACAGTCCCTGCAGCTGAAAAACATCCCCACAGCATGATGCTGCCACCACCATGCTTCACAGTGGGGATGGTGCCAGGTTTCCTCCAGACGAGACGCTTGGCATTCAGGTCAAAGAGTTCAATCTTGGTTTCATCAGACCAGAGAATCTTGTTTCTCATCATCTGTGAGTCCTTTAGGCAAACTCCAAGCGGGCTGTCATGTGCCTTTTATTGAGGAGTGGCTTCCGTCTAGCCACTCTACCATAAAGGCCTATTTGGTAGAGTGCTGCAGAGATGGTTGTCCTTGTGGAAGGTTCTCCCATCTCCACAGAGGAACTCTGCAGCACTCTACCAAATAGGCCTTTATGGTAGAGTGGCTAGACGGAAGCCACTCCTCAATAAAAGGCACATGACAGCCCGCTTGGAGTTCGCCTTCTCGGGTGGCCAGCTCTAGGAAGAGTCTTGGTAGTTAGTAGTTACTTCTTCCATTTAAGAATGAAAGAGGCCACTGTGGTCTTGGGGACCCTCAATGCTGCAGAATTCTTTGATACCCTTCCCCAGATCTGTGCCTCTACACAATCCTGTCTCGGAGCTCCTAGGACAATTCCTTTAACCTCATGGCTTGGTTTTTGCTCTGACATGCACTGGCAACTGTGGGATCAATTGAATTTACCACAGGTGGATTCCAATCATTTGTAGAAACATCTCAAGGATGATCAAATGAAACAGAATGCACCTGAGCTCAATTTTAAGTCTCATAAAAAAGGGTCTGAATACTTATGTAAATAAGGTATCTGTTTTTATTTTTAATACATTTGATAAAATTTCTAAAAACCTGTTTTTGCTTTGTCATTAAAGATTATTGTTTGTAGATTGATGAGGGAAAAAAATGATTTAATCAATTTTAGAATAAGGCTGTAACGTAATAAAATGTGCAAACAAGGAAAGGGGTCTGAATACTTTCCGAAAGCGCTAAGAACAGGTGTGGTCTGTGTAGGCTAATCAGAGATATCAAGAGATTGAACCAAAGAAATAGATTCCGATATAACATTTAGCATGTTGTAAGGGTTAGGAACTAAAATGTCATGTATGAATGTTTTTCTTTATACTGTATCTTACATAAAGGCTCTTGACATTGCCATTGTACAGATGTACATGTTGTATATTAGGACAGTAAGGCTCCAGTGTATGAAGACCATAGAGTCTGTCAATTGATAGTTAAATGTACTCATTCCAGAGACAACTGATATGTCTTTATATTGTATCTATAAGGTTCTAGAGATGTTCATTGTGGAGATGTACCTACTACAGTGTATACTAGGACAGCAATGCTCCTCTCAACGGTGTCTAGACAGCTCTGAGACAGACTCACCTGTTTCTCCAGCTCTTTCTTAGGGAACCACACAGCCAGACTGCTAATCTCCTCAGACTTCACCCACTGCCTGGAGGTCACACGGGGAGAGAGCGTGAGGAAGAGTGTGTGAAAGAGTGAGTTGGTGTGTGTGAGTGCAAGCTCACTATTTTTACAACTCAATAGCTAAAATAAATGTTCAGATAGCTTTGACTCATCTTTGTCAATATTATTCACAATTGGCTAAATAAGACTTTTCTCAAGGGATATGTTGGTGACTAGGAATATTAGATCACATTAGATCCTTAATTCTGAGTTTAGGCTTAAACTTGTGGTCCTACCTAGTGACTATTCTCTGAATGTCTTTTGACTATTTAGTGACTATTGAGACTAACTTGCTGCTGAGCTCATCGATGGTGGTGGTCATCTCATTGTGCAGCTCCTCATCAAACTTGCTCTTCTGGGACTTGTTCCTGTAAAACACTCAAACAATAAGGAATAGGTAGACTAGCAGACACACAGAGGCCGACAGACACACACACCGACCGCCACGCAAAGACAGACAGACACGCAGACAGACCGACCGACTGACACGCAGACCGACTGACATGCAGACAGACCGGCTGACACGCAGACAGACAGACAGACCGACACGCAGACAGACAGACCGAGCGACACGCAGACAGACAGACCGACCGACACGCAGACAGACAGACCGACCGACACGCAGACAGACAGACAGACAGACAGACCGACACGCAGACCGACCGACACGCAGACAGACAGACCGACCGACACGCAGACAGACAGACAGACAGACAGACAGACTGACACGCAGACAGACAAGCAGACAGACTGACACGCAGACAGACAAGCAGACAGACCGACTGACACGCAGACAGACAGACAGACCGACACGCAGACAGACAGACCGACCGACCGACACGCAGACAGACAGACAGACCGACACGCAGACAGAAAGACAGACCGACCGACACGCAGACAGACAGACCGACCGACCGACACGCAGACAGACAGACAGACCGACAGACCGACACGCAGACAGACAGACAGACCGACCGACCGACACGCAGACAGACAGACACGCAGACAGACAAGCAGACAGACCGGCTGACACGCAGACAGACCGGCTGACACGCAGACAGACAGACCGGCTGACACGCAGACAGACAGACCGGCTGACACGCAGACAGACAGACCGGCTGACAAGCAGACAGACAGACAGACCGACTGCCACGCAGACAGATAGATAGACCGGCTGACACGCAGACAGACAGATAGACCGGCTGACACGCAGACAGACAGACCGGCTGACACGCAGACAGACAGACCGGCCTACACGCAGACAGACAGACCGGCCGACACGCAGACAGACAGACAGACAGACCGACCGCCACGCAGACAGACCGACACGCAGACAGACAGACCGACCGACACGCAGACAGACAGACAGACAGACCCGACCGACACGCAGACAGACAGACAGACCGACACGCAGACAGACATACTGACCGACACGCAGACAGACAGACAGACCGACCGACACTCATACAGACAGACAGACCGACAGACAGACCGACCGATACGCAGACACGCAGACAGACCGACCGATACGCAGACAGACAGACCGACCGACACGCAGACAGACAGACCGACACGCAGACAGACAGACAGACCGACACGCAGACAGACCGACACGCAGACAGACAGACCGACACGCAGACAGACAGACAGACCGACACGCAGACAGACATACAGACCGACACGCAGACCGACCGACATGCAGACAGACAGACAGACCGACCGACACGCAGACAGACAGACAGACCGACCGACACGCAGACAGACAGACCGACACGCAGACAGACAGACAGACCGACCGACACGCAGACAGACAGACAGACAGACAGACAGACCGACTGACCGACACGCAGACAGACAGACAGACCGACCGACCGACACGCAGACAGACAGACCGACCGACCGACACGCAGACAGACCGACCGACACGCAGACAGACAGACCGACCGACACGCAGACAGACAGACCGACACGCAGACAGACAGACAGATCGACCGACACGCAGACAGACAGACCGACCGACCGACACGCAGACAGACAGACCGACCGACACGCAGACAGACAGACAGACAGACCGACACGCAGACAGACAGACCGACCGACACGCAGACAGACAGACCGACCGACTGACACGCAGACAGACAGACCGACTGACACGCAGACAGACAGACCGACCGACTGACACGCAGACAGACAGACAGACCGACTGACACGCAGACAGACAGACAGACCGACTGACACGCAGACAGACAGACAGACACGCAGACAGACAGACACGCAGACAGACACGCAGACAGACACGCAGACAGACAGACAGACACGCAGACAGACAGACAGACTGACACGCAGACAGACAGACAGACTGACACGCAGACAGACAGACTGACACGCAGACAGACAGACTGACACGCAGACAGACAGACTGACACGCAGACAGACAGATGGATGGATGCTGGTAAACCAGCCAAGATCATGCAGGTTATTCAGTCCCAGTGTGCTGTGCAGGGAGGCAACTGGTTTAGGCCATTCTCAGCATTAGTGGAAACAGAGAGAAGGGGGAGGTGTGTCATTAATTTTATAATGTGTGTGTGTGCAGGATGTTGTGTGTTAGTTGAACTCTGGTGACTGAACAGGAGTCTCCCAGCAGTACCCCTGCTCTGTGCCCCCTGCCCCACCAGGAAGGAAACACACACACAGACAGAGACACACAAAGACAGACACACACACACACACACACACACACACACACACACACACAGACAGATACACACACACGGTATTTATAACAGCACATAACTCCAGTGGGAAAACAAAAAGACACTTTAAACACTTGAGTGGTTACTATGCCCTGCTTGCTTTGTAAAGGCGTGGGAATCCCTGTGATGCCCTGTTATACAGAAGAGGGAGGCAGCTCTAGGCAGGATGGGGGGGTAGGGAGAAGTGTTAACCCAGAAAGAAGGGTTGGAGGTTAATGGTGCTGGTGAAACATCAAGATTCTCCTCCTCCACTCAGAAGGGAGAACTTGCGTTGTGAGCCAGGCTGGCACCACTCACTTATAGGTGCTGAGCGGAGGGGCGGGCGAGGAGAAGGGCTCCTCGACAGACTCATCAAAGCTGTCAGGGACCAACAGTGAGAGATAGACACATTCAACATGGTGACATCGTTGTCGCTGTATGGGACTGTTGTGTGTTGTATGTGAGGATTCATGTGTGCTAAAACAACAAATGTCTGTCTCCATAGAATGGATCAAATATGAATAAAGCTTGTATTGTAACTGAATAAAGAAACTATTGTGTTTTTATTAAACATAACATGAAGAGGGACTGTTCCTGACCAAATGAAAGAACATAGGAAGGACCACCAACCACATCGGAAGCAACATAGCCGGTTCCTGTTAAGTGTCCATTCACAGTATCGGTGTCCACTAGAACCACAGCCGAGACAAAAGGTCTTACGGGGCAATTTTCTTATTTCCCTGTCCTGTCTACTGCACTCACAAGTGGTTCAGCTTTTGTTAGTAATGGGGAAAAAGAGACAACTTCTAAGCCCTTTGCGACCAAACTTGATGACCTTATAAAAAGTAAATGTGTTTGTGCTTTTATATACAATACGTGTAACATTAAGTGGACTTACAAATCGCTTAACATTCACTGTACAGTCACTGATCTGTTGTTTGCATTTGGTCATAAAAAAAAAAGAACTGGCTTCCTAAATACACCTCCACAACCACAAACACCCACTGTATCAACAGACTGATGCATAGCAGGAGTACTACTCCAGTAAGGAGAGTCTGACGTCACCACTCTGACATGATGCCAGTTCAGGGCTCTTGTTAACATATAAACAAATGAACTGATCCTCTCTGTGTTCTCAGACTTGGCCTTCCTTACCTCTCAGTGATCTTCGAGTGAGCTGTGCGCAGAGGGATGTCCTAGAATTTTTTTTAAAACAACTGTTGTTATACACATCGTGCGTAAAACAGCAAGAAGTAAAGCAGCATGTAAATATGCCATCAACAGTCACAACAGTCTTCCACAGGAAATACTGATGCTTGTAGCAATACATTTCAACCTGTTATGCTTGATTTGATGTGTAAAGTGGACTATTTCTGTTAGAGGAAGTATGTCTGGTAATCTTTTCATCAGTTATAATGCAGTGGACCCCCAGCCGTCACTCACCTTGCAGCGTGATTTTCCATTGACCATGGTGTCTGTGGTGTACCCCTCTCTGCTCTGTAGGTGGGCGAAGGGTTTGACGGCGCCCCAGGACTCCAGGTAACGGGTCATTCTCACTGACGCCCGCATCTTCAGCCCATCATTCACACGTGGCTTGGGCATACTGCGGCTGTTCAGAGCCTGGTCCTTAGACTGATGACACACACACACGTTAACGAGGAGTACAGTCTCACATATACAGATAAGCCCCTTGTCAGGGATTCTGGAGGTAATAAATTAAATGAGGTAGCTCACCCGAGGATCGATGACAAGGTATGTCTGTATGTTGAGCTCCTTCAGGTAGGCATCTCTTAGCCCACCGTTGCCCTCCTCCACCTCATAGGCCTTGTTCAGGTGCTTCAGGGTGGCCTCAGTGATGTGGACACGCCTGATCAAGACAAAGATGGGGGTTACTATTAGTAAAATGCACTTACTAGGACTAGGTTACCACTAGTAACTTAATAATGAATGCCACCATTAGGATTAAAGATTTACCATACATGGTTAACTCAACTACTAACATACCCAGGTAAGCCTCCAGACTCCATATAATTGGCCAGGGTGACGTCATGTGACCAAACGTCAAACTGCCACTTGCGGAGGCCAATCACACCGCAGAGCACGTTGCCGGAGTGCACGCCCACTCTCATGTTGATGTCCACACCTGTGGCCTCGCGCACCTGTCTGAGGGGCGTGATCAGAATCTGTCAGATGTGTGTGTGTGTGTTCATTTAGGTTTCCCTGGGATTCCTTCTTATTGCTTTGACGTCAGAGCCAGCTGAACAAAACAACTACTTCCTTGTTGTCATAACATGCGCACACATGCATACTGACGCCACACATACTCACCACATACACTGTTGCTATGGTCTATTGTCTATACTGTTGCCTTGTCACTTTACCCCTCCCTATATGTACAGCACATAACTACCTCGATTACCTCGTACCCCTGCACATCGCCTCAGTACTGGTACTTCCTGTATACTTATGTTATTACCTCGTACCCTGCACATCGCCTCAGTACTGGTACTTCCTGTATATAGCCATGTTATTTTTACTCGTTATTGTTACCGACTGTGTATTTATTCCTTGTGTCACTATTTCTATTTTGTATTTCATTTATCTTTAACTCTGCATTGTTGTAAAAGGATCCTTAAGTAAGCATTACACTGTTAGTCTACACCTGTTGTTTACGAAGCACGTGACAAATGAAATGTGATTTGATTGTCCAACAAGGCAGAGAGGAGCCATGATAAAGCCTTCCTTTGACAGACCCTCCAGTCCTCCAGAACACCTGATTATAGAACTAACTCACTCTCATAACCATCATTGACCCAGACGACTCATATCAACACCTACTACTTAGGCCAGAAAGTCCCCCTTGCGTTATACAATAACCATACCCTCCCTACCTGACTTTAACACATTTGATTTACTATACTCTATTTATCTCACAATCTAATGAGAATACATGTTGCTAAAGTCCTGGAACTAACCAGAAGGATCACATGTTTTAGTAATTGTTTTCCCCCAGAAGGCCTTGGGGCTCCTCTGAACTCACTTGATGGCCTCACACATGTCCAGACCCATCTTCACACAGTTCTTGGCATGCATGGGCAGGGAGACAGGCAGGCCAGACACACAGTAGTAGCAGTCTCCCAAAATCTTGATTCTCATGCACTCGTTCTCCTGAAGAATAAAATAGAAAAATACCACAGACCATGAAGACCATCCAAGAAGCAGACATGTCAACTGGATTTAGCATTAACACAAACAAGGCATCAGAAGTTCTCCTGAAGAACCAAACACACAACACATCCATACGTGTTCAGCCCAACAACTACATGTACTTGTTTTTAACTATCTGAGATGATCTGTGTCATGAAACGCACTCTATAAAATAAATATATTATTAGAATTATTATTATCATGATGAAGCAAGCACTAATTAATGCCACATAACAAGTGGATTATGCATTACTACACTGTCATGTTATCATAATAAACGTAAAAGTGTAGCTAAATATGAAATAAAAGGTGAAAAGTCAGTGTTAATTTAACTAATGGTGCAAATCTTACAAATTATTAACTCACCTTTGCAATCTGGTCAAACTTCCCAAACAGCTCGTTGAGCATAATGACCAGCTCCTTCGGAGAGCAGTCGCTGGCCAATCGGGTGAAGCCCACAATGTCAGCATACAGAATACTGCACAAAGAGAAAAGCCAAGGGTGTGTTCATTAAGAAACATGGTTTGCAAAGAAAACAAGAAGTATTCATTATTGGACAAGTTTAGATAGTCCCTCCCTGTTGCACATAGTTTCCAAGCATTTTCTTGCATTTCATGCTTACTGATCACGACCGACTCAGGACATATGGGGTCAAGACCCTTTAAAACTGTAAAATGTTCTCTCCGTCCATGGCAAAATGAGTAGAATTGCATGAAATCAGCATTAAAACATTAAACAAATTGTCTGTAGCCAACAGGACAGCCACTAAAATGTTTGCCATTGGCCACGTCCACCAACACACCCCCCCCCCACCCCCACAATGCTAACTTTGCCACAGCTGCTGAAAAATAATAATAGGGGAAGCACTGCACTGTATACTGACTGGAAGTGCTATAAGCTTATTGTGAACCCTATCCTCCACACAGAGCACCTGACCCAGGCCACCACACATCCAGCCGCCACAGCCTAATCACTGGCTCATTACCAGGGCTCAGAGGGCTAACTGCTGCCAAGGTCAGTCCTCATTAAAGTAGCTAACATTAGCCTGTTGCTCACCAGGCAGACCAGACCAGAGAACCATGGCTGCCCAGTAACTCTGACTGACAACAACCAGGTGTTTCCTTGGAAAGAACATGTCTAATGACAAGCATATCTCATGTCATTACAAGGATCAAATGGGGAGGTGGTTGGGCTATAATTTACAGTAACACCAAAGGGCTTAAATGAGGATTCACGCACTAGCCGAGCCACAGCAGCACATGATACAGTCTGATCTTCACAAGGCCTTCTCAGATCAGACAGTTTAAATGTCCCTCCTTTTCTATGAAATCATATTAATTTTGGGTCTAAACTTATCAAATCAACCAGGTAGTTACAAATGTCAGTTTGTCAGGCTACTGAGAAGATCGAAGAGTGTTACTGTGTTGACCTTAATTTGGACAACAAATGGGCTCCCTCTCTCTCCATGAAGGTAGAAGGTACAGTACAGACTGTAAGTAATTACAGAGTCTAAAACTTAGGGAATCTATTGAGCCATCTGCCAAGGTTCACTGGATAGGCTACAAAGCCAATGTCTGTCAGCACTTTCTAAATGAATGCCCATAAAACAAAAGGCCTCATTTGGGTCAATGATCAGCTACCACTATAATGCTAAATTCCATGAGAACTGACTGGGCATTGTGAGTGTAAAAAGACCTCCCAGAGCAGTGATGGGCAACTCCAGTCCTCGGGGCCAGAGGATATCAGGGGAAATTAAATTAATACATTTAGAGAACACAAACAAACTATCCAAAGCACACATGCAACATATGATTTAACCCAGTGTTCAGACTATTGTTTCCATCTTTGCGGGTCGGCACCCGGGTCTCACTGGGCCATGGATCCGGCGGACCTGCTCTTACTTGGGGCCAAAGCCAGGTCACTGGTACTTTTCAGCTGGCATTTACATAACAATGGCTAACTGTGAACTTTAACACCTTCTCACAAAGCAACTGATTCTGCTCTTCTCAAGTCCCTAGCTATGGAAACACAATTTCAAAACCAAATCAAATCGTATTTGTCACATGCGCCGAATAAACAGGTGTAGACCTTACAGTGAAATGCGTACTTACAAGCCCTTAACCAACAATGCAGATTTAAGAAATAAAAAAATAAAAAAAGTAAGAGATAAGAATAACAAATAATTAAAGAGCAGCAGTAAATAACAATAACGGGACTATATACAGAGTCAAAGTACGGGGGCACCGGTGTCGAGGTAATATGTACATGTAGGTAGTTATTAAAGTGACTATGCATAGATAATAACAGAGAGTAGCAGCAGTGTGAAAGGGGAGGAGGGAGGGCAATGCAAATAGTCTGGGTAGCCATTTGATTAGATGTTCAGGAGTCTTAGGGCTTGGGGGTAGAAGCTGTTTAGAAGCCTATTGGACCTAGACTTGGCGCTCCGGTACCACTTGCAGTGCGGTAGCAGAGAGAACAGTCTATGACTAGGGTGGCTGGAGTCTTTGACAATTTTTAGGGCCTTCCTCTGACACCACCTGGTATAGAGGTCCCGGATGGAAGAATGCTTGGCCCCGGTGATGTACTGGGCCGTTGCAGAAAAAGAGCAAAAATGTAAAGGCAGGGAATGAGAAAATCAAAGACTAAAGCCAAAAGCGGAGTTTCGTTCAAGAGAACATTTGGGTTGGGTAAATATTTTCCATGTGTGTTATTTGGTAGACTGAAAACCGTGCTTAGTTTGACAGGCAATGAGTGACAGGCAAAGGATAGGATTCCACTGTATGTTTCTTAGTAATTTTCTTAGAACATAACAGGTTATTTGAACAGGCTGTATGTTTCTCAGTCATATTTTTAGTCCTTGACAGGCTATTGTTGTACTGTACCTGACGTTCTCGTGTCTCTTGACGTAGAGACTGTGGAAGTTGTTGTCTTTGACGAGTCGTTGCTGCTCTTCTTTGTCCTTGCAGTCTTGCAGACGCTCCATGATGGCCAGCTTCATCTTCATGGAGATGTAGACCGGCAGCACAGACTGCAGCAGGTTCTCCTACACAAGCACACACACGTTAGCATCAACACACCACACCCACCCAACCACACACACTGTCCGTTAGACAAAAGGTCATGAACCCAACCCAATATGCTGTCAGAGTGTCTTGCTGATCTGGTAACTCCACTAACAAGGGCCCCATTCATTCAGATTACTGTTAAAAGCTTTATAATCATTGTGCTGCCAGTCTGGTTGTACAGCCAGTCAACAGAAAGATATAACATTGCATTGAGAGCCTCTGGATGGAATAGAGTCAGGTGAGATGGGAATCTAAGAAGTTAATAAGGAGATGTCTCAGGAAATCATTCTTCAATCCCATCATAATTCCTGTTCACCCTTATGATGCAATACTGAGGCACCGGACTACTCTCTTTCCTCTCTGGTTTGGCTGCATCCACAGGGGGGAAGTTGCCCCTAGGTACAGATCTAGGATCAAATCCTAACTTTAACCATTAGTGGAAGAAATGTAAAACTGACCCAAGACCAGTGTCACGGGGTAACTGGTTAGGCCTACATACTCTCCCAGATAGATTACCACCTCCTGGTTCAAATGACTGGAGCAGGTTTTCCAGTAAACCGTAAAGCATGGAAAAACATTCTGCACAAAGTGGCCTTGATTTGGTTCAGTCAGCTCAGCTCTGTGCTGTAATTGATCTGTCAGATTCTATCTGACTGGGTCTAGAGAACAATGGCATAGTGCTCTGTGGGAGGGAGGGAGGGAGGGAGGCGGGGAATACTGTTCACCTCAGCGTTGGGACCCATTTCAAACCCTCCCTTCCCTCTTCTCTTTATTTATGGTGCCTGTGCTCTTTGGCTAACCCCTGTGGCACTGCTCCTTTTTTTGGGCTCAATACAACAGAGTAGAACAGAGGCGGTTCAAATGTTAACAATTATATCATTCCATTCTGTCCTGCTAGGCAACAGAGCAGCCAGCAGCCTCCTCTCTCTCATGGTGTGTGGTGTCACTTCCCAAGCAACTATTATTCCAAATGAAAAGAATGTATGGTTAAAAATCCATTTGAAACAGACACCCGTTTTTACTAACGGAGCACACACAGATATCTACTTAAAAAATCATTCATGAAATTTTATTTGAGGGGGATTTGATCATCGTAATGAAAAATACAAGCTAGAAAACAACAAGGATACTGGTCTTAAATGAAGTAAAAAATGAACCAGTGCTATTATGACAAAAATATTTTAGCCTAACACTATTTATTAACTTTTATTAGTCTTTCATACTTCCTGTATTCAGTTGGGTCAGCCTCTGTTCAGAAAGAGACACCAAAAGTATCTTATTCAACCAGACCAGGATTTCCAGGATTTCTGATACACTGGGAGATCGCCCTTGCCAAATAGGTTTCTAATCTCAAGGGTCTTTCCAACCTCTTAGGGTTAGGGGGCAGTATTTTCACGGCCGGATGAAAAACGTACCCAATTTAAACAGGTTACTACTCTGTCCCAGAAACTAGAATATGCATATTATTAGTAGATTTGGATAGAAAACACTCTGAAGTTTCTAACACTGTTTGAATGGTATCTGTGAGTATAACAGAACTCATATGGCAGGCAAAAACCTGAGAAAAAGTCAAGCAGGAAGTGGGAAGTCTGGTGCTTGTAGTCCTTTCAAGTGATTGCCTTGACTGTATACAGTGACTTAGGGTTCATTTTGCACTTCCTAAAGCTTCCACTAGATGTCAGCAGTCTTTAGAACGGTGTTTGTAGATTCTATGTTGAATTTGAAGGGAATACCAGCTGTGGTAAACTGGTGTCCCATTATAAGGCATGGGCTAAAGTCACGCGCAATGACTTGGGAGCGAGCCGAGTTCATATTCACTCCTAAAGAGAACGGATAGGTCCAGTTGGAATTTTATTCAAGGTATATGATAAAAACAACCTAAAGATTGAGTATATACATCATTTGACATGTTTGTACAAACTGTAGTATAACTTTTTTGACTTTTGTCTGGACTAAGTAAGCACGCGCGTAGTGGATTTGGATAGTGAACCTAACGCGCGAACAAAATTGATTATTTGGAAATAAATCTGAACTTTATCGAACATTTATTGTGGAGCTCTGATGAAGATAATCAAAGGTAAGTGAATATTTATAATGTAATTTCTTAGTTTTATTAACTCTAAGATGGCGGGTTTCTGTTTGCTAGTTATTAATGTCATCTGGGCTGTACTCAGATTATTGCAAATTGTGCTTTCGCCGTGAACCTTTTTTGAAATCTGACAAAGCGATTACATTTAGGAGAAGTGTATCTATAATTCTGTGCATAACACTTCTATATTGATCAATGTTTACGATGAGAATTTACGTACTGTGTGTGCTCATTGTGCTCATTCACCGGATGGTTTGGAGGGAAAACATTTCTCAACATTACGCGCCAATGTAAAATGCTGTTTTTGGATATAAATATGAACTTTATCGAGCAAAACATACATGTATTGTGTAACATAATGTCCTAGGAGTGTCATCTGATGAAGATCGTCAAAGGTTAGTGCTTCATTTAGCTGTGTTTTGGGTTTTTGTGATGCATGTAGTTGCTTGGAAAATGGCTGTGTGGTGTTTCTTGTGAAGTTTATGTCCTAACATAATCTAATTTTATGCTTTCACCGTAAAGCCTTTTTGAAATCGGACAATGTGGTTAGATTAACGAGAAGTTTATCTTTAAAATGGTGTAAAATAGTTGATTGTTTGAGAAAATGGAATTATGAGATTTTAGCTGTTTTAAATTTGGCGCTCTGATTTTCTACTGGCTGTTGTCAAAATCAATCCCGTTAACGGAATGAGAACGGGAAGGGGTCCCATAGAGGTTAAAGGTTAAATAACTAAATCAAGAAGAGAGCAGAGTGTCTGATAAGATTCTCACCTGTTGTCTCTTTTCTATCTCCAGCTTCATGCGGATGCCCAGACATCTGAGTGTATCCTGGAAGGTCTGTCTTAGTGCTCTCTCCATCAGGACCTTATGGAAGGCCCCCACCCCACTGCCACACAGAAACACCACCGCATTGGACAGCAGCTGGGGACAGAGGGACAGACATTACAACCTAGCTGCACAGCATAAGCATTTTATTGTCTGTTTTCAGAGAAATGTGCCTTACGCCTTAAAAACTCCTTACAGGACATCAAAAACAACACTATAGCACACAATCTCGTTGAAACAAACATGACACATGAGTTATTAAAACACACACAGTGATACTTCCTGTTTATAAAAAACTATTTAAAAGCACAACATCGTGAACATACATAACGTTATGCATCACCAGGAGATCACGTAACACATGTATAATTGTTACTAACAGCATAACTAATAACACACCTGATTGGCCAGAAAGGGGCTGGGATCTTGGGTGTTGAAGACAGTGAGGCGTAGAGTGAGGACCATGATGTGAGAGAGTGAGGAGATCACACTGAGCACCACAGCATAGCACATCTGGAAAGGCAGCATGGTGTACACTGTGAAGATGATGAACAGGAAGAAGGGAACCTACAGGAGAAAAGGAGAGAGAGAGAGATAGGTCAGACTGATATGACATGAAACACTGTGTGGGGAAAGAGTCTCGGATTGGCAGCACTATCCAAAGAACAAAAGGTTTTACTGGACAACTGTCACCTCAGTGTACTGGCAAGATATGCTATAACTAGACAAATATAACTTTTTGTGTATATAATATATGTACACTCAGTGGCCAGTTTACTAGGTAGGCCACCCCGTTCACAAAAATGGTTTGTTCCTACAGACAGTGAGTCACGTAGCCATGGCTTGCTATATAAAGCAGACAGACAGGCTTCAAGGCATTCAGTTACTGTTTGATTGAACGTTAGAAAGGGCAAAATAAGTGACCTAAGCAACAGAGCGTGGTATGATCGTCGTTACCCCTTTGCCTCCAGAACAGCCTGAATTCATCAGGGCATGGATTCTACAAGGTATGGCGTTCAAAAGTTGCTCAATTGGTATTAAGGGATTTAACGTGTGCCAGAAAAACATTCCCTATACCATTACACCACTGCCATCAGAATTCACATCAGTTGGCAGTGCTGTAATGGTGTATTTTGCCCATTCTAACGTTCAATCGAACAGTAACTGACTCACTATCTGTAGGAGCGAACCATTTTCATGAACGGGGTGGCCTACCTAATAAACTGGCCACTGAGTGTTTTGTTTGTTATCACATGGAGAAGATTGCGTGCTCTGTGGGGTAGATCTTAAATCAGATACCTTCTTCAGGGAAGGAAACAGAAATTGTGTGAAACGTAATTCTGCAATAATGACCAAAGTAAGGATTTGGCGTAAGCAGCATGAGTCCATGGCCCCATCCTGCCTGGTGTCAACAGTACAGGCTGTTGGTAGTGGTGTAATGGTGTGGCTAATGTTTTCCTGGCACACGTTAGGTCCCTAGATACCAATTGCACAACACGTGAACGCTACACCTTGTAGAATCCATGCCTGAAGAATTCAGGCTGTTCTGGAGGTAAAGGGGGGTCCGACCCGGTACTAGATGGGTGTACCTAATAAACTGGCTAGTGTGAAGATGGAGGAGAAGGGTAAGAGGACAAAGGAAGTGGGTGTCATAGAAATACAACATTATGTTAATCACATTACTTTTATATTAGAATGTATTCCTATATTAGTACATTCACACTGTTTTTCTTAGAGGCAACAGAATAGGGTTCTTTGAACTCTCATGTGTCTGTGTTAACGCTGACAGTAGATTTACCATGGCTTGGTGATAACCTAAAGACTGCATTCCATTCCATGATTAGTGTCTGTGTGCCTGTCTGTCGGTGCCAGGGGGACCCAATCTCCTGTTTACTTATCCCATATGGCAGATGAATACTGGACTCCATCATTCTGAGGGGAGGGCTTAGAATCCTATGTTGCATTAGTATTTCTGTATAAACAAGCAGTAAATGAACTAGAGACAGGTATCTGTTGAATGAGAGCACAATGTACCTTTGTATAATTTCACGTATCTGTTCTTCGTCACAAGGACTCAGGAAGACTATGAAAAGTTGTAAATGAATCCTGTTTATTTGGGCTTTAACTCCACACCATTGGGTGACCATTAACACTCTATTACTGCAGTAATTATTAATAAAGTTGATGGTTTTGAAGAAATCTAAAAGTCTCTCCTTTGATTAGAATAATTACCACGACATGGGCGTCAAACATTTATTTTGAAAGCCAACAGGCTTTGTTGTGCAACCTTTATTTAGAGCGAGAGTGTATACCTGGTCCCAGGGCAGGATGAGGGGTCCGCTGAAGATGAAGGTGAATCCCATGGTGAGGTGAGTGGCCCAGACCACCAGACCCAGCAGTCTCCTCCAGCGCTGGGTCAGGGTCTCTGTACACACCAGCACAAACACAGCCAGGAACACACACAGGCTGCAGCTCACCACGCTGACAAATGCACAGTGCTCCTCCGCACTCTGAAACGGAGAGGGATAACATAATGCACACTGAATCCCAATCATGGAATTTACATTATACTCTACATTGAGATATACACACAGTCATAGACACTGATGCCATATCCATCTACACACAGCCATACAGACACACAATGCTCTACTCCTCTAATGAAAAGACAAGGATTAAAAAACAGGCTATAATATACATACTGTCTGAGGACAGGTTTTGAAGTGTTATATAGATCAGGTACAATGATATGTCTAAACAACATTCACTCAACATCCCTTCAACATCATTCAAGTCCCTTTCTTATGCCTATGTACGGTCTAGTCATGAGAGCGGCCCATATCTAATTCACCATCGTGGCTTATTCAGGCTTATTGCACATCTGTCTCTGCGTCATGTCCTGTTGCTAGAGGCCACAGCATCTTCCTGATTGAATTACACTGAGAGGGAAGAGGAAGGCTCAGATATGGATTTCTGGTGTGTGTGTGTGTGTGTGTGTGTGTGTGTGTGTGTGTGTGTGTGTGTGTGTGTGTGTGTGTGTATACACACTTGCGTCAACTTGCGTGCATGCCAGTTAGCGAGAAAGCGAGCGAGCGAGAGAAAGAGAGAATGGGAAAGAGTTAGATGCCAAGGAGAGCGGGAATGACTGTGTAAAGGTCCCTGAGCAGAAGGCCATCTCGGCATTGTATATTGAGCATGCTGGTTTCCATGGTAGCAGAAGTGAAGGCTTTTACTAGCACATTTAACTACGGCCACACACACTAAAATCAACCTATAGGAGACTTGTTCATTTCCTTTTCTCATTTATTTTCAGATGGAAGGAAGCAGTGAAAGTCTATACAATTAGAGAACAGATTGCTTCTGATCCTCTCCTCTTGAAATCTCATCTGAAAAGCAATGACCCAGGTGGGATCTGCTCAGTCTCAGCCTGCCATAAGTTAATGTTTTCGTTTGTTGGGCATTGAAATTCCCATCAGGTTTTGTTTGTTATCACATGGTGAAGATTGCGTGCTCTGTGGTGTAGATCTTAAATCAGATCACTTCTTTAGGGAAGGAAACAAACCGTGTGAAATGTAATTCTGCAATAATGACCAAAGTAAACCCACAAGAACATACACTCTCTCTAGTGTCCGTTGGTGGGTTAAGTTAACTTATGTAAAATGAGGACCATTCTAAAAGCATCCTCTCTGTGGTCTCTTTGACTCTCTTACACTCTCTGTACTCCGTTAGAATCTAAAGGACTTTATTCACCTAAAAACAACAGGACTCTCAATAGGACCTTTGTTCAATCTGAGCCCAACTATCCTGTTTAAGTACCACTTAGAAATGTATGTTGGAATGCCCTCCTCTCGCTCACTGGTGGGCTCATGGTCTCTAACAGGTAGTCTATCTATCCACAGTGGAGAGGGAAGTTCTACAAGTTGAACACAGTGACTATATCACACTTATCCTCACAGGCCTGTGCACTTAACAATAGGCATTAGCCTACACATGCTAACTAACCTGCCATGAAAACCTTAGTGGTGGGTTTTACGTCATCAAAAGGAACATAACATTCGACATCCCAATTAGGATCTGGCAAAAAATACTTGAATCAGTTATAGAACCCATTGCCCTCTATGGTTGTGAGGTCTGGGGTCCACTCACAAACCAAGAATTGAGATTGCATGCATCATTTTGCAAAAACATCCTCTGTGCACAACATAAAACACCAAATAATGCATGTAGAGCAGAATTCAGACAATATCTGATAATTATCCAAATCCAGAAAAAAGACGTTAAATTCTACAACCACTTAAAAATAAGTGATTCCCAAACCTTCCATAAGAAAGCAATCACCTACAGAGAGATGAACCTAGAGAACAGTCTCCTCAGCAAGCTGGTCCTGGCGTTCTGTTCACAAACACAAACAGACCACACAGAGCCCCAGGACAGCAACACAATTAGACCCAACCAAATCATGAGAAAACAAAAAGACAATTACTTGACACATTGGAAAGAACTACCCCAAAAACTAAGCATACTGGAATGCTATTTGGTTCTAAACAGAGAGTACAGTGGCAGAATACCTGAACACCGTGACTGACCAAAAAGTAAGGAAATCAGCATAGCCTTGCTATTGAGAGAGGCCACCGTAGGCATAGCCTGTCTTCTCTCTCTCAAGTCAGTTATGTGCCCACAAAATGTGGAAACTGAGCTGCACGTCCTTACCTCCTGCCAAATGTATGACCATATTAGAGACACATATTTCCCTCAGATTACACAGACCCACAAAGAATTTGAAAACAAATCCAATTTTGATAAACTCCCATATCTATCACGTGAATACCACAGTGTTCCAACACAGCAGCAATATTTGTGACCTGTTTCCACAAGAAAAGGGCAGTCAGTGAAGCAAACACCATTGTCAATACAAACTACACTGAACAAAACTATGAACACATGTAAAGTGTTGGTCCCATGTTTCATGAGCTGAAATAAAAGATCCCAGAAATGTTCCAGATGCACAAAAAGCGTATTTCTCAAATTTTGTGCACAAATATGTTAACATCCCTGTTTGTGAGCATTTCTCCTTTGCCGAGATAATCCATCCACCTGACAGGTGTGGCATATCAAGAAGATGATTAAAAAGCATGATCATTACACAGGTGCACCTTGTGCTGAGGACAATAAAAGGCCTCTCTAAAATGTGCAGTTTTGTCACAACACAACACTGCAGATGTCTCAAGTTGAGGGAGCGTGCAATTGACATGCTGACTGCACGAATGTCCACCAGAGCTGTTGCCACTGAATTGAATGTAAATTTTGCTACCATAAGCCGCCTCTGTCGTTTTTGAGAATTTGGCAGTACTTCCAACTGGCCTCACAACCAGAGAACACATGTAACCACTCCAGCCCAAGACCTCCACATCCAGCTTCTTCACCTGCGGGATTGTCTGAGACCAGCCACCCGGACAGCTGATAAAACTGTGGGTTTGCACAACTGAAGAATTTCTGCACAAACTGTCAGGAACAGTCTCAGGGAAGCTCATCGGCGTGCTCGTCGTTCTCACCAGGGTCTTGACCTGACTGCAATTCTGCATCACGACCGACTTCAGTGTGCAAATGCTCACCTTCGATGGCCGCTGACACGCTGGAGAAGTGTGCTCTTCATGGATGAATCCCAGTTTCAACTGTACCGGGCAGATGGCAGACAGCGTTGTGTGGGGGAGCGGTTTGCTGATGTCAACATTGTGAACAGAGTACCCCATGGTGACGGTACGGTGGGGTTATGGTATAGGCAGGTATAAGCTACGGACAACAAACCCAATTGCCTTTTATCAAAATACTGTGACGAGATCCTGAGGCCCATTATCGTGCCATTCATCTGCCGCCATCACCTCATGTTTCAGCATGATAATGCACAGTCCCATGTTGCAAGGATCTGTACACAAAGCTGAAAATGTCCCAGTTCTTTCATGGCCTGCATACTCACCAGTCATGTCATCCATTGAGCCTGTTTTGGTTTCTCTGGATTGATGTATGACAGCATGTTCCTGTTCCCGCCAATATCCATCGACTTTGCACAGCCATTGAAGGAGTGGGAAAACATTCCACAGGCCACAATCAACAGCCTGATCAACTCTCATGCAGTGTGAGATGTGTCGCGCTGCATGAGGCTAATGGGGACTGGTTTTCTGATCAACGTCCCTACCCTTTTTAAGGTATCAGTGACCAACAGATGCATATCTCTATTCCCAGTCATGTGAAATCCATAGATTAGGGCCTAATGAATTTATTTCAATTGACTGATTTCCGTATATGAACTGTAACTCAGTAAAATCTTTCAACAAAAATGTAAAAAAAACGCAACATGCAACAATTTCAGTTTATATTGATCTGTCTATTTACTTTCCCTTTCGTACTTCAGCTATTTGCATAGTTACAACACTGTACATAGCCAGCAATATAACATTTGAAATGTTAATTTCAGATGATTTATTTCACTTTTGTTTAATATCTATTCCACTTACTTTGGCAATGTAAACATGTTTCCAATGCCAATAAAGCCCCTTGTTTTCCTTTAGGAGGGAGCAGTAATGAGACCTGATGGTGGACCTAGTTTGGCATCAACACCTGAACGAGAAAAGTACTACAGTGCCTCAGGCCCTGCCAATGTCAACAGCATGAGTGTGTCTCAAATGGCACCCTTTAACTTATACAGTGCACTACTTTTGACCAGAGCCCTTGACAAAAGAAGTGCACAATATTGGAAATAGGGTGCCATTTTAAGATGCAACCACGTCTTCGTTCACTGGCCCTGACTGACTGAAGCCTTGTAAAACAACACATTTCACTGCACCTATCCCGTGTTTGTGAGAATAAGGCACTCACCTGTCAGTTTATTAGGTACACCAACCTGTTCACAAAAATGGATTGCTCCTAAAGACAGTGGCTTGCTTGGATCGCTCCTACGTGGCCATGGCTTACGACTATATACACTACTATATAAAGCAGGCATCGAGGCATTCCGTTGCTGTTCGATTGAAGAAAACTAGTGACCTATGCGACTGAGCGTGGTATGATCGGTGCCAGGCGACCTCCTGGGCTTTTCACGCACGACAGTGTCTAGGGTTTACCAAGAATGGTGCAACAAACAAAAAACATCCAGCCAGTCAGCAGTCCTGTGGGCGAAAACAGCTCGTTGATGAGAGAGGTCGAAGGAGAATGGCAAGAATCATGCAAGCTAACAGGTGGAACACAAACAGGCAAATAATGGCACCCAACTGGCCTCACAACCGTAGACCACGTGTAACCACGCTAACTCAGGACCGCCACATCCGGCTTCTTCACCTGCGGGATCATCAGAGGGGGGAGGGCGGGATGCTGAGGAGTATTTCTGTCGGTAATAAAGCCCTTTTGTGGGTAAAAACGAGTTCTGGTTGGCTGGCCCTGGTTCCCAAGTGGGTGGGCCTGGCTCCCAAATGGGTGGGTCTGTGCCCTCCGAGGCCCACCCTTGGCTGCACCCCGGCCCAGTCATGTGAAATCCATAGATTAGTGTCTAATGAATATATTTCAATTGACTGATTTTCTTATATGATTTGCAACTCAGCAAAATCTTTGAAATTGTTGCATTTATATTTTTTTAATGTACTTCCCCCTCAGCTCAGACCTGCAATAACTCTCATAACACTCCTCTTTTATTACGCTGAGGGAACCTACACCAGAGTTCAAAAGTTTGGGGTCACTTAGAAATGTCCTTGTTTTCCATGAAAACATACATGAAATGAGTTTCAAAATGAATAGGAAATATAGTCAAGACGTTGACATAAATAATTATTTTTAATTGAAATAATTGTCCTTCAAACTGCTTTCGTCAAAGAATCCTCCATTTGCAGCAATTACAGTCTTGCAGACCTTTGGCATTCTAGTTGTCAATTTGTTGAGGTAATCTGAAGATATCTCCCCCCATGCCTCCTGAAGCACCTCCCACAAATTGGATTGGTTGATGGTCACTTCTTACATACCATATGGTCAAGCTGCTCCCACAACAGCTCAATAGGGTTGAGATCCGGTGACTGTGCTGGCCACTCCATTATAGACAGAATACCAGCTGACTGCTTCTTCCCTAAATAGTTCTTACATAGTTTGGAGCTGTGCTTTGGGTCATTGTCCTGTTGTAAGAGGAAATGGACTCCAATTAAGCGCCTTCCACAGGGTATGGCATGGTGTTGCAAAATGGAGTGATAGCCTGCCTTCCTTCTTCATGATCCCGTTTACCCTGTACAAATCTCCCACTTTGCCACCACCAAAGCACCCCAGACCAACACATTGCCCCCACCATGCTTGACAGAAAAGCAAGTATTTTTATCATTATTTTATTAACGAAAACATAAAGATGCTGATGAAGAAATACAGTACTGTACAGCATATGCTTTTACATTTGGATAATAAAGCATTTTGAAGATATATTTATTAGGCTAAAACAAAACAGCATAACGGTCTGGACGACCCTTGCTGTGCCTGGTGAGCAGTTGGTCAAGTTCTGTTGTCAGAAGAGGAATGGAAATGTCAGGGTGAACCAACGACCTGATGAACCTGCCAGGTATGTTGACTCTGCCTGTCGGAGGTGGAGTTCCAGAGCTCACAGGTGTGCCTGGCATCGATTGTGACTCCATCTCGTTCCTCGCCCTCTTCAACACGTCATTCTCCGCCTACGCCGCCTGGCTCTGGAACAATGCATCAGCTGCTGCCCGTATCTCTGCCCTCAGATAATGTTTCTCTTTCTGCTGGTCTGCCTTCAATGACTCGATCTCGGTCTTCAAAGTTAGAATCTGATCCATGTGCATCTTCATCAGATGAGCAGAATGGACCCGCCCTGAGCCCCCATCGATTACAGTGGCCTATGATAGAAACAGTAGATCAATTAAGAATTAAAAGTGACTCCAACACACAAGTGCTGCATACACATTTTAAGAATCTAGCAAAATGAACTGCTTTCTTGGCAACCATGTGTTTTTTCGGTGCGGCCCGTTGTCCAGCCCTTTGACCTCTGATCTCCACGGATGGTTGTCAGCATGGTTGTATGCTCTGCAAAAACATTCATGTTTTTTGTACACAGTATTTTTGATTTCTTAATTTAACCATTATTTAATTATCGATTTTATTACACAGTATGCCTACACATTGATAGGCTACTTTTTTTTTTTTTTAAAGAAAATGCACTGAAACCAAAATACCTTTAGTTTTGGTGATCCTCTCAGCTCCGGCTTATAGTCCTCTCATGGTTACGGTCCTAACCTTGGAACGGGTAGCACCATAGAAAGAATCAGGCTTGATGAAAACTGTCCATTTCGTCTGTTCTCTTTGGTCGCAATGTCATTTTTTGCAGGTAGGGGGATGTTCACACCTACAGTAGCCGGGCCATAAAGAGTCTATTGTCCTGCTAATCAGTCTACAAGTGTTTGAAAACCTGTTTTCAAAATGCCACCAGCTGTCCATCACTACTGCAAATAAAAACACAGCATCTTGTTTACATTCTTTATTGTAACCACAATGTCACAAACAATTTGTATCTACCTTTCCAATTACTTTTAGAGTTTGGGATTGACAAATGTATGCTTTTCATGTCATTTTTTGTTAAATCCAGTTCGGATTTAAGTATAACTTTTGAGTGACGCCTTTAGTGAGAGGTCTAATGCTTTAATATTTAATAATATCTGCCCTCCCAATTCATATCTAAGGGGCATTTTTCACACCATTAGTCGTTACATTGTTTTAGTTTGAACGTGCAGACTGGCACTAAGAACAGTGGGAATGTTTCCCTAGTCAGCACCATTATTAGTGCAATGCCCCTTAAAGTGTTGCTCTGTGCAACCCAGTGGGGCGGGGTGGGGGTCCACCCCCCCTTCCTCCCTTCCCCATGGGCTAGGTCAGTCTTCTGTGCGCGACTCTGCGGCCCATCCCGTGCCCCCTGCCCTCGTGCCTTGAACCTCATGCGCCCACCGCTGTTTCAGTGGATACAGCTGAAGAACTACAAGGCAATCCCATTGTGGGCCACTCGGGAGCCAGGACCAATATATATTGTCCTGCTAATAACAGGGTTAATAAAATATCTGGGAGAATATCCAAAGGGGCATTAATATAATTCTAAATTAATAATACTAATCATTTAATTTGTTTAAAAAAATAACAATATTTTGGAGATGATTTCATTTTCAAATAATGTAAAATTTGTGAGAAAAAAGCCATTCTTGAACATGTTACTAATTTGTAAATAAAGCCAGTTTGTTTTTCATAAACCTACAGTCATCTCATGGGTCTCCCAGTCGAGGTCAGCACAGGTATTAAACCAGCATCTGTAGCAACACAGCTTGCACTGCTATGCAGCATCTTAGACCACTGCGCCACTCAAGCGTTGTACCACATGACCGGTCGGGAGTGGGCTACAGTAAGAGCAAAATAATCCTAACAAAATAAAATAAAAACCTTAGTGTAACAACAGTTTTAGTAAGTTATACTGAAGTCGTGCACAATTATCAGTTTCTATTTAGGTTTATGTCGCCCATTCATTGTCAGTTAGAGACAGTAGGACCCAAAAGCATAATCAGTGCTCTAACTCCCCCTTGAGCTGGTCTGGAGCAATGAAGTAGTGACGCAGGGTACTGTACTAAACCACAAATTACCTCTAAGTCCCGCAGCATAATCACAAAACTTTTAGTGGAGCAACCACTGTGTGTAGATATTCCATTAAAAATCATCAGTTTCCAGCTACAATAGTCATTTACAACATTAACAATGTCTACACTGTATTTCTGATCAATTTGACGTTATTTTAAAATTGACTTTTCTTTCAAAAACAAGGAAGTGACCCCAAACTTTTGAACGGTAGTGTAAGTGCTGCTTTACGTTTTATGCATCAGAGTGATTACTTACTGCTCTACACAGACATATACATGTAACCTAAAATGTCTACTAAAACTCTAGACTAGTGACATATTTACCTGCTACACAAATACAGTGATTACCTGCTTCTTAAACTCTGAAGTCTACACCAATAACATCATCTCTCATGTATTGCTACGCCTTGACTGTTGTTTCGAGGAGACATAAAACAAAGACCTCTAATATATAGGCACAATTATTCAATGTACTACAGAAAAATAACATACTACAATTTTTTATTTAACCTTTATTTAACTAGGCAAGTCAGTTCAGAACAAATTAATATTTACAATGACGGCCTACCGGGGTTAACTGCCTTGTTCAGGGGCAGAACGACAGATTTTTACCTTGTCAGCTCGGGGATTCGAGCCAGCAACCTTTCGGTTACTGGCCCAACGCTCTAACCACTAGGCTACCTGCCGCCACACAATGGTGTCTTTAATGCGCTAATTTCCATATCTCCACCCATTATCTATAAACTCCTCCAGTGAGGACATCACACCCCCTCAAGGGATATTACTAAGTCATTCAAAAAAGCTGTAATTAGCTGGGCTCTGTGTAGCATACTGTCACTTCATACATGGGTAGGTGCACACACACTTCTAGGTCTCGGTAGATGACGTCACTTACACAATGGCCGCTAGCTAGCGATTCCACATCAGCGACACACACACGCACGCACACACGCACTCACCAGGTGCAGGGCGAAGAAGAGGATGATGAGGGCTCCGCAGGACAGCATGGAGAGGCCCAGTAGAAGCACCAGAGGCTGGTACTGGCTGATACAGGAGAACTTCCTGTACAGGGCCTCATGTTTCAGCTCCTGGTCATTTAACAGGTACTTCCCTTTAGCCGGCATGGTGGTGCTGACCTGTTCACTACTAAAACCCTGATAAAAGGTAACGGGCCGAAACACGCTGGTTTTAACAAAGAAGCATTTCTATCAACTTCCACTGTCCTCTAAGAGTTGCTGAATTTCATCTCCACTTTTGTCCACCACTCCTCACACAGGTATGGTAGGCAGGGAATAACGCTGAAAACACCACCCCACAGTGTAGGGCAGGGTAGGAGCCGTCTTATGCTGCGACTGAAACAGACGTGTGTGTGTGTGTGTGTGTGTGTGTGTGTGTCTACAGATCCACACATCCAGGTGGGCAGGTTTGCTGAGGCCTTCTAGCTCATACTACTCAAGTGCAGTTGTCGATGTTATCTCTCATGGGCATTTTTAATATGTTCCTCTCTTCTTTCACTCACAGGTTTTGAACTTTCTCTCGCTCGCTTTTCTTTCACTCTCTTTCTCCCTCTTTTATCTCCCGTTCTGCATTGGCAGGCAGACCCAGTTCATCCTTGCCAGCTACTGTGTTCCATTCTTCAGTGGGGTTGAGTAATGATCCCAGTGCTGAGAGAAGAGACCGGAGGAGGAGGAGGAGAGTCTAAGGAAAGAGGAGAGGAGGAGAAAGAGGGTGGAGCCTGGGAGGGCGGAGGAAGAAAGAGGGGTCGTCAAGGATTCCTCCAGGATTCAGGATTCTGTCCCATCAGTGCTGAGCGGGCAGAGAGAGGGGCCCAATGTAGCTCCACCCACTGGAGCTGGCACAGTCAGAGGCCTGGGGAGGAGACAACAGAGACAGACTGGGTGAAATTACTGGAACCACTGATCAAGACAGAAGTAGAATGAAATAGCAATCCACAACACTTGAGGGGCATGGCTCTTCAAAGCACTTTCTCTTGTTGACATGTCAGAAAATGTTGATGCACTCACTAACCTTGTTATGTTTCAATAAACAGATTACATTTTTATCTGGCATTGAGAATAAAAAAAACAAGTTTAGCAATATGATTTTAAACTACATTACTGTCTGCCAAACTGTACACAGTTAGAGTACAGTACAGAGAGTCCCTTCATATGACAAAGACAGACTGTTGTTTAGCCAAGTGTGTAAATATTTATCACAAGTGAGTGAATCTTCAATCCTCATTCAACCAAAGCCCTGCAGTTGTTCCCACGATCAAGAAAGCCTGGTTTGTCTGTATTCAGTCCCAGCCCCAGTCCTCAGTCTCTGTCCCGGCTTGGCCACAGCTCCATGGAGAACTGCCATGATGACACCTAGCCCTTCTAATGAATTAGCTCTCCATGGAGCGCTTTACTTGAGAATACGCCATCGGGGGAAGAACTCTTGCATCATGAAACACCACACTGGTCTCGACTTCATTTACTTATATCTTATTAATTTTACTCTGACAAAACACATTCAGCATTGTGGAGTTTAAATGCTAGCCAAGAGTCAGTCTATGTCTGCCAAGAATTTTACCTTAGCAATCCATTATTCACAAGAGTTTAAGGAGATTGTCATTCATCGCTTTAATACGTAACACATTTAAAAGATGGACAAAAATAACTGGTCCACTGAAAGAAGCATATTTTTAATCTCCGGCACTGGGGTATGTCCAAACCGTTCTTCTTTACGTGAAACTGCAGTCTTGCTCATGATTAAGGACATGAATGCAGCCCCTTAGAAGTTACATTAAATATCAATAAATCAAGGTGTATTAACCTGTAGGAAAATAAACCAGGTCTATGTTTTGTTAGGATCTATTGGCTGGGCAGAGTATGTACTTTGCTCCTGTCTCAATTAGCACAGAGCAGAGGCCACTAAAGACAGTCAGTATATGAGGAGTCTGATTCCCCTTAGTTGGTCTGCCCTCGCTGGCTGGCTCCCTGTCACACAGGAAGTTTGCTCAGTGAATCAGAGGCTACGTGGTATTTACAAATCTAAGGCTGAATGAAAAATACATTTGGGAGACTCTCGTCTCAAGCACACAGTAGGAAGTACTAGGCATCCTTATCTGGTTGGTTTAAAGAGGGCCCAGCGGCTGGTCTTTGTCTCACCTGATAATAAAATCACAGAACACAACAGCACAGCTACAATATGGGCGTGACCGTAAACCATTGGGCTCAGAGACTGATTATGATATCACTTCTCATTTTGTCATTTCGTAGAAGGGATTACATTCTTGGCTTCATAAACAGGCTGGTGTGTTTGGGAGGCGCTAGATGTTGCTGGGTTGAAACAATATGAAATTAAGCTTGCATAAAGTTAGTTAATATAAACCTCATCTCAGCAGTTGCTAATAGTCCTAACTCCCGGACCTGTCCTAACAGCACAAAGCATTGTTGCCTGTTTGTCTTTTAGCATGGCAACTGCCATAAAATAACAAAGGCTGATGAGATTATGTACCTAAAGACCAGAGAGGGAGGGACACCTGTTGGGCTGTGTGATTGGATATCCCAGCCAGCCAACCACTCAGGATGCTCCAGTCATAGTGACAACCTGCTCTGTCACAACAGGCCGTGTGTTGATGGAGGTCCGGTCAGCGATTTACAGCCTTGCTGTTTAACTGTTCCTTTTATTACTATAAGACTATTACTGCCAAACATCTAACAACCCTTTACCCAGCCCCTATCCTGTACTACCCAGGCTATCCTGCAGTCTGACTAACAGACCGAGTTAGGGAGTTAAAGCAGAGGACGAGGTAAAGCACATACTGGTAAGGGATCCATCTTCTCTATTAGAAAACAGCTGGGGCCCTGATCTATGATATACACACTGTTCATATGAAGGAAATTACTCCTTAAAAAAAACACCTAAACAAAACACTACTTGCCTTACATCAGACGTGTTGTGAAATATGCGATCATTTCTGATTTAGCTCCTTCAGACATTCAACCCACAGGCTAGATGACTGCTCATGCATGCAACCAGAGTAAACAGTAGGGAGGGTGAATGAATGGGAGGATAACCAGGCCCCAATGGCAGACAGTAAAGGATCAAAGGTCCCATTTTGTCATGGCTACTCATCTCCTGGATAATCCAGCACAGTAGGTTGGTGTGATCACCCTTAAACAGGGAGACTTGGAGAGTAAGTTATGAGTCTACAGTGACTGTGGCAGAGATAGACAATGAGCCACAACTGTGAGGGAAGTCCAAATAGACCATTAAGGGTGATACTGTTTGAGAATGGTTCTGGGACAAAGGGACGGTGAAACGGCACTGAGACAGTATATCTCAGAGAGCAGTCAGAGGAGACTTACTTTCGAGAAGGCTCCAGGGAACTTCTGCTTATCAATGAAACACAGGATGATGGTTCTCCTTTCAATCTGCGCATCTTCCTGTTCACTTAAGCCAGGCAGCTCAGGGGGTGGTGATAAAACAGTTTCTATGTTCTTTCGCGATGGCTTTTTCTTGCTTTTCAGTGACTTTGTAGCCTACTTTGTCTTACTCTGTGTGTTGGTTAAACTGGGATCACTTTCATTGTCAGACATACTGTCTGTGTGCATTCCAATGTTCGGTCAGGACAGTGAGGAAATAATGAAGACATTTGTAGAGCAGCCTCGTACTGGGGCAGATGGCCCAGTTCTCCACGATGTTAACAATCAGTGAATAGGTCTGTCTCAGTCAGACAGTAGGATACTAGTACTGATCATTCCAGGATGTTTTGTCCAGAGGCAGCCATTTAACACCGCCATAGAGCGTTTGTTTGTGAGACAACGGCTTGATATTACAGCTCCCAGCCCAACAACCTCTTTATGTTCCAATTCTAAAGTTGTCATGGCAAAGGACTGATGCAGCGGATCTCTGTCTGTCTCTGCCGCTGAGTGGAGTCGTGCAGAGCAGTGCTGGAATAGCGGCCTGGCTTGAATAGGCTGGAGTCTCTCAAGAACAGGATGAATAGCAGTAACTGCACTGCGTTGTCGGGGAGGACGTTTCTATCTGAAAGAGCTGAGGCAAATCGAGGTCTCGCAAACTGGTGTCATTTGACTCCTGGAGCAGCACAAAACTACAGACGTCATCGCCAACTCAGAGCCCAGCCACCGAGATTGGGAACGCACATGGCTGCTGTCGCAAACTGGCAACGTGCATTAACACAAGATAATAGAGGACGTGAAGTTCAAGGGACTGGATGTCGTCTTCTCTTTGGCCTCGCGACATGTGAGGGCAAGGAAATTAAAAAAGTTGCCACTACAATTGATGGGGAGCAAACTATATTTGAGCTGGTGGGATTGTTACGCAGAAGACCAACATTCATACTACATTTTTTTTGCGGCAGAGTAAGCCACAGCTGGGCAATTCCATACTTTTTCACTTTTAAATGTACACTACCGTTCAAAGGTTTGGGGTCACTTAGAAATGTCCTTGTTTTTGAAAGAAAAGCAACATTTTTTTCCAGTAAAATAGCATCAAATTGATCAGAAATACAGTGTAGACATTGTTAATGTTGTAAATGACTATTGTACCTGGAAACAGAATATTTTTTTATGGAATATCTACATAGGTGTACAGAGGCCCATTATCAGCAAACATCACTCCTGTGTTCCAATGGCACGTTAGCTAATCCAAGTTTATCATTTTAAAAGGCTAATTGATCATTAGAAAACCCTTTTGCAATTATGTTAGCACAGCTGAAAACCTTTGTACTGATTAAAAACTTATTCAGTCTCTTATCTCCCAACAGACCATCTGGTATGTGTGTAATAAGCAGGTATGTAGATTCAATTGTTTTCAGGGAAACATGCATCCCTTGTTTACTGTGCACTTTTAAACTTTTGTCCTACAGAGAAAGTAACTCTCCTGCAGATCTCACATATTTAAGGGGCTTTTATAGCACCGTCATCCCCAACAGATGGATGAGGCTTTGCTGTGTAGTGTGAGGTTTCTGTATAATAAGGTTCCAGCTGCGTTATCTGTTTGGGTTTTTAGGTTACGATGAAACAGACATTATGGATGTTCTTGTTTGTGATCTCATGACAACTATTGTTGTCAACTCGTAACATACTCGTAAATGGTTTTCTAATTTTCAAAACATCATTCATATGATTTGCTGGATGTAAAAAGGTCAGCCCTCATGAGCATCAACAGTGTAATCATATCAAGAAAATAAGAGCATATCATTTGAGTGAAGTGTTGACTTGAATACCTAATAAAGGTCATCATGAGAGGATTATACAGCTCCTAGCCTTCCTTTCTGCTGTATGGAATCTAGAAAGGCTGGACAGTTCAGTTGAGCTTTCAACTCGTAACCATAAAACCTAACATGGGCTTAGTCTGACCTGTGAATAGCAGTTATCTGCTTTCTGCTCCCTCCTTCATAGAGGTCTTTGTTCATATGCTTAACACCCCGGCAGTCCTACAATCTAAGCTAGATGCCCTCAATATCACACAAAATATCAAGGAACCCACCAGGTACAACCCTAAATCCGTAAACATGGGCACCCTCATAGATATTATCCTGACCAACTTGCCCTCCACATACACCTCTGCTGTTTTCAACCAGGATCTCAGCGATCACTGCCTCATTGCCTGCATCCGCTATGGATCCGCAGTCAAATGGTCCCTTAAACACTTCTGCGAGCAGGCCTTTCTAAATCGACCTGTCCCGGGTATCCTGGAAGGATATTGACCTCATCCCGTCGGTAGAGGATGTCTGGTCGTTCTTTAAAAGTAATTTCCTCACCATCTTAAATAAGCACGCCCCTTTCAAAAAATGTAGAACTAAGAACAGATATAGCCCTTGGTTCACTCCAGACCTGACTGCCCTCGACCAGCACAAAAACATCCTGTGGCAGACTGCACTAGCATCGAATAGCCCCCGCGATATGCAACTTTTCAGGGAAGTCAGGAACCAATACACGCAGTCAGTCAGGAAAGCAAAGGCTAGCTTTTTCAAACAGAAATTTGCATCCTGTAGTTCTAACTCCAAAACGTTTTGGGACACTAAAGTCCATGGAGAATAAGAGCACCTCCTCCTAGCTGCCCACTGCACTGAGGCTAGGAAACTGTCACCACTGATAAATCCACGATAATCGAGAATTTCCATAAGCATTTCTCTACGGCTGGCCATGCTTTCCTCCTGGCTACCCCAACCCCGGCCAACAGCTCCGCACCCCCCGCGGCTACTTGCCCAAGCCTCCCCAGCTTCTCCTTCACCCAAATCCAGATAGCAGATGTCCTGAAAGAGCTGCAAAACCTGGACCTGTACAAATCAGCTGGGCTAGACAATCTGGACCCTCTCTTTCTAAAATGATCCGCCGCCATTGTTGCAACCCCTATTACCAGTCTGTTCAACCTCTCTTTCGTATCGTCCGAGATCCCCAAAGATTGGAAAAATGCTGCGGTCATCCCCCTCTTCAAAGGGGGTTACACTCTACACCCAAACTGTTACAGACCTATATCCATCCTGCCTTGCCTTTCTAAAGTCTTCGAAAGCCAAGTTAATAAACAGATCACTGACCATTTCGAATCCCACCGTACCTTCTCCGCTATGCAATCCGGTTTCCGAGCTGGTCACGGGTGCACCTTAGCCACGCTCAAGGTATTAAATGATATCATAACCACCATCGATAAAAGACAGTACTGTGCAGCCGTCTTCATCGACCTGGCCAAGGCTTTTGACTCTGTCAATCACCACATTCTTATCGGCAGACTCAACAGCCTTGGTTTCTCAAATGACTGCCTTGCCTGGTTCACCAACTACTTCTCTGATAGAGTTCAGTGTGTCAAATCGGAGGGCCTGTTGTCCGGACCTCTGGCAGTCTCTATGGGGGTCCCACAGGGTTTAATTCTCGGGCCGACTCCTATGTATATATCAGACGACACCATTCTGTATACATCTGGCCCTTCTTTGGACACTGTGTTAACAAACCTCCAAATGAGCTTCAATGCCATACAACACTCCTTCCGTGGTCTCCAACTGCTCTTAAAACTAAATGCATGCTTTTCAACCGATCACTGCCCACACCTGCCCGACCAGCATCACTACTCTGGACGGTTTGGACTTAGAATATGTGGACAACTACAAATACCTAGGTGTCTGGCTAGACTGTAAACTCTCCTTCCAAACTCATATTAAACATCTCCAATCCAAAATTAAATCTAGAATTGGCTTCCTATTTCACAACAAAGCCTCCTTCACTCACGCCGTCAAAAATACCCTCGTAATTCTGACTATCCTACAGATCCTCGACTTCGGCAACACTCTACTCAACAAATTGGATGCAGTCTATCACAGTGCCATCTGTTTTGTCACCAAAGCCCCATACACCACCCACCACTGCGACCTGTATGCTCTCGTCGGCTGGCCCTCGCTACATATTCATCGCCAGACCCACTAGCTCCAGGTCATCTATAAGTCTATGCTAGGCAAAGCTCCGCCTTATCTCAGCTCACTGGTCACGATAACAACACCCACCCGTAGCACGCGCTCCAGCAGGTATATCTCACTGGTCATCCCCAAAGCCAACACCACCTTTCCTTCCAGTTCTCTGCTGCCAATGACTGGAACAAATTGCCCCCAAATTTTTTTTTTTAAAACCCGCTGAAGTTGGAGACATATCTCGCTCACTGACTTTAAACATCAGCTATCTGAGCGGCTAACCGATCGCTGCAGCTGTACACAGCCCATCTGTAAATAGCCCATTCAATCTACCTACCTCATCCCCATATTGTTTTTATTTACTTTTTGCTCTTTTGCACACCAGTATTTCTACTTGCACATCATCATCTGCACATCTATCACAACAGTGTTAATTTGCTGAATTGTAATTACTTTGCTACTATGGCCTATTTATTGCCTTACCTGCTCACGCCATCTGCACACACTGTATGTAGACTTTTTTTATTGTGTTATTGACTGTACGTTTATGCCATGTGTAACTCTGTGTTGTTGTTTGTGTCGCACTGCTTTGCTTTATCTTGGCCAGGTCGCAGTTGTAAATGAGAACTTGTTCTCAACTGGCCTACCTGGTTAAGGGGGGAAAAAAAGTCCCATTGTCCAACCATTTGAATAACAACACAAATACCATGGAATAACAGCCTAAAGGTAAAGAATTGCCTATTTACTCTACATGAAAGCCTAAAATACCACGTTGGTTTGTTTAGTACCGGATGGTGGACATTGCATTTACTGTAGACATTCATAATCGATGTTTCACTATTATGTCACTATTACACCACAGGGATATTTAATGGGATGTGACTGCATTATTAACCTGATGGTTCCTTCCAACATATTGTTCAACAGTTGAATCTTTCCAGGATGAATCACACCTGACTCATAGGGACTCTCCTTATTCTCTCTGTCCCTATGAGGTGTGGAAAGTAGCATCCACCATGTACAGCTGGGAAATTCCATGGTAACGGAATTATGCTGAGATTCACATTTTAAAATGTATACCAAACAAAACCATTGATTGAAAAAATTAACACACCATAGAACTCTATGCACAAGGACAACTTTTAACAATTTCCATTAAAAATTGTTAGAAAAACACAGAATACAACTGAGGGAGTTTTTACCGTAATTCTGTTACCAAGTTTTTATCTGAGAACAAACCCAAATTAGGGTTTGTGGTCGACCATTTCGCCTCACCCAAGCAAATTCTGCTACATCATTGGTCCCCAACCTTTTCTGAGCAGAGATCACTTGAGTCAAAATGAAGACTGACATCTAGCGCAATTTTTTTTAAAACATGACTTAAAAAAACAAGAATATGCAAGATTAACCTATTAAACAGTTGCGTAGCAGTATTTGACTTTTTCATTGGCAAGATTAACAAATTTAGGGATGACATGCCAGCAACAAACACTGACACTACACATCCAAGTAAATCTGACCAAATGATGAAAGACAAGAATTGTACTTTTGAATTCCGTAAAGTCAGTGTGGAAGAAGTGAAAAAAATGATTGTTGTCTATCAACAATGACAAGCCACCGGGGTCTGACAATCTGGATGGAAAATTACTGAGGATAATAGCGTACGATATTGTCACATCTTCAATTTAAGCCTACTAGAAAATGTGTGCCCTCAGGCCTGGAGGGAAGCTAAAGTCATTACGCTACCCAAGAATAGTAAAGCCCCCTTTACTGTCTCAAATAGCCCACCAATCAACCTGTTGCCAACCCTTAGTAAACTGCTGGAAAAAATTGTGTTTGACTAGATACAATGCTATTTCACAGTAAACAAATTGACAACAGAATTTCAGCATGCTTATACAAGCACAGCACTTACACAAATGACTGGTTGGCTGAGATAAATTGATGATAAAATCATTGTGAGGGTGTCTTGTTAGACTTCAGTGTAGCTTTTGACATTATCGATCATAGACCGCTGCTGTAAAAACGTACACTACCGTTCAAAAGTCTGGGGTCACTTAGAAATGTCCTTGTTTTTGAAAGAAAAGCTACTTTTTTGTCCATTACAATAACATCAAATTGATCAGAAATACAGTGTAGACATTGTTAATGTTGTAAATAACTATTGTAGCTGGAAACGGCAGATTTGTTTATGGAATATCTACATAGGTGTACAAAGGCCCATTAACAGCAACCATCACTCCTGCGTTCCAATGGCACGTTGTGTTAACTAATCCAAGTGTATCATTTTAAAAGGCTAACTGATCATTAGAAAACCCTTTTGCAATTATGTTAGTACAGCTGAAAATTGTTGTACTGATTAAAGAAGCAATAAAACTGGCCTTCTTTAGACTAGTTGAGTATCTGGAGCATCATCATTTGTGAGTTCGATTACAGGCTCAAAATAGCCAGAAACAAAGATCTTTCTTCTGAAACTCGTCAGTCTATTCTTGTTCTGAGAAATGAAAGCTATTCCATGCAAGAAATTGCCAAGAAACTGAAGATCTCGTACAACGCTGTGTACTACTTCCTGAGCAAGAGGACAAGTACATTAGATTGTCTAGTTTGAGAACCAGATGCATCACAAGTCCTCAACTGGCAGCTTCAATAAATAGTACTCGCAAAACATCAGTCTCAACGTCAACAGTGAAGAGGTGACTCTGGGATGCTGGCCTTCTAGGCAGAGTTGCTAAGAAAAAAACATATCTCAGACTGGCCAATAAAAATAAAAGATTAAGATGGGCAAAAGAACACAGACACTGGACAGAGGAACTCTGCCTAGAAGGCCAGCATCCCCGAGTCGCCTCTTCACTGTTGAGACTGGTGTTTTGCGGGTACTATTTAATGAAGCTGCCAGTTGAGGACTTGTACGCCTATGTAAATATTGCATAAAAAAATATATTTAATTACTTTTTTTTTTTTACCCGTTTCCAGCTACAATAGTCATTTATAACATTAACAATATCTACACTGTATTTCTGATCAATTTGATGTTATTTTAAATGACAACATTTTGTTGCTTTTCTTTCAAAAACAAGGACATTTCTAAATGACTCCAAACTTTTGAACGGTAGTTTATGTGTTATGGCTTTACACCTCCTGCAATAATGTTGATAAAGAGTTACTTGTCTAACAGAACACAGAGGGTGTTCTTTAATTGAAGCCTCTCAAACATAATCCAGGTAGAAGCAGGAACTCCCCAGGGTAACCGTTTAGGCCCCTTGCTTTTTTCAATCTTTACTAACGATATGCCACTGGCTTTGAGTAAGGCTAGTGTGTCCACGTATGCGGATGACTCAACACTATACACGTCAGCTACTACAGCGACTGAAATGGCTGCAACACTTAAAGAGCTGCAGTTAGTTTCAGAATGGGTAGCAATGAATATGTTAATCCTAAATATTTCCAAAACTAAAAGCATTGTATTTGGGACAAATCATTCACTAAACCCTAAAGCGCAACTACATCTCATAATGAATAATGTGCAAGTTGAGCAAGTTGAGGTGACTAAACTGCTTGGAATAACCATGGATCAAAACATATTGATACAACAGTAGCTAAGATGGGGAGAAGTCTGTCCATAATAAAGCGCTACTCTGCCTTCTTAACAACACTATCAACAAGGCAGGTCCTACAGGCCCTGGTTTTGTCGCAACTGGACTACTGTTCAGTAGTGTGGTCAGGTGCCATAAAGAGGGACTTGGGAAAATTGCAGTTGGCTAAGAACAGGGCAGCACAGCTGGCCCTTAAAAGTACACAGAGAGCTAACATTAATTACAGGTATGTCAATCTCTCATGGCTCAAATTGGAAGAGAGATTGACTTCATCATTGCTTGTTTTTGTAAAAGGTGTTGACAAGTTGAAGGTAACAAGCTGTCTGTTTAAAATACTAGCACACAGCTCGGACACCCATGCATACCCCACAAGAAATGCCACCAGAGGTCTCTCCACAGTCCCCAAGTCCAGAACAGACTATGGAAGGCGCACAGTACTACATAGAGCCATGACTACATGGAACTCTATTCCACATCAGGTAACTGATGCAAGTAGGTAAAAAATACACCTTATGGAACAGCGGGGACTGTGAAGTAACAGACACACACACACACACACACACACACACACACACACACACATAGATTTTGCGTTGCAGATATGTGGTAGCAGAGTATGGGCCTGAAGGCTCACACTTAGTGTGTTGTGAATTCTGTAATAAAAGTATTGTAATGTTTTAAAGATTGTATAACTGCCTTAATTTTGCCAGACCCCAGGAGGAGTAATGGGGATCCATAATAAATACAAATACTAATTTACCAATAGGTGCCCTTCTTTGCGAGGCATTGGAAAATCTCCCTGGTCTTTGTGGTTGAATCTGTGTTTGAAAATCATTGCTCGACTGAGGGATGTATGTGTGGGGTACAGAGATGATGTAGTCTTTCAAAAATCATCTTAAACACTATTATTGCACACTGAATGAGTCCATGCAACTTAATATGTGAATTGTTCAGCACATTTTTACTCCTTAACTTATTTAGGCTTGCCATAACAAATGTTTGAATACTTTGAGTCAAGACATTTCAGCCTTACATTTTTTATTAATTTGTAAAAATGTCTAAAAAAGATAATTCCACTGACATTATGGGGTATTATGTGTAGCCTAGTGACAACATCTCACTGTAATCCATTTTACATTCAGACTGTAACACAACAAAATGTGGAATAAGTCAAGGGGTGTAAATACTTTCTGAAGGCACTGTATATCAAGCAAATAAGTGCATTTCACTCAGGGCGCTGCATTCAGTCTCGTTTAACCAGGCTACCAGAGTCAACCAATTCACCACACAACAGGACCCTGTCTGCACTCTCACAGCTGACTGAAATATGTACAGTAATGCACTGTCGTCAAATTAGATCTGGCTCCCATCTCCCCCTCCTCTCTCCGCCCTCACCCCCAGTAGCATCATCCAGTGGTATTGAATTAGCTTAGTGCAGCAGGGAGAGCTGTCGAAAGATAATGACATTAACAGGATGTTATCTCAGGCTGTTTTCAACTCTTTACTTTATCATAGCTTGTTTATGATAAACACAGGAAGTGTAGGCGAGATCGAAAGCGTGGGTCGGAAGCCGGGCCCTTGTCACACACAAGTGTTTCACATTCACTTCCACAAATGCTGTGTCACATACACACAAATGGAGCCATCCATTTTGTTACATGACACACAATGAATGGTCCTGGACAGTGATATTCATAGAAAATTCATAATTTAAAGCCAATATCTAGGTTGAATCAATCAGACTGGGTAATGTCCTGTTCTCTCAAGATGTAGCTAATTATAGTCATGATGAGAACCACTGCTTGCACATTCAATATCATAAGTGTTCCTTCCTTCCCATACTGAATAATCAATAGCTCACTGTGCATGCGAGTAAAGCATTTTTCTAAAATGGAGACAAAAAGAAAACATTGGAGGAGGAAAGAAAATGAAAAGGAAAGAAAGAAGAGAGCATTGTTTCCAGTCAGTGCAGCCAACCACATCCCTATTTCTGGTTTCATAACTCCTCTGTTAGCAGAGCCAGGCCAGGCCGAGGCGAGCTGGCTAAGTGCCCCAGCCCAGGACCTCCCAACCCCTCCCATCACAGCAGTCTGCTAGGGTCTGGCTCTGGGCCCCTTTCACGGCCCTCCCTGGCCCTGCCTCCACCACCATGGCACTGATCATGGAGCCAATGATCACTCGGTAAGCTAGCCAATGAACTACTGACACCGGCTCATAGAAATCTCAGCAAGTACATCATAGAAATATAAATATTATGAACTACACACTCAAAACCCTTAAATAATCCCAAGAGTGCAGTGCAGTACAACACAGTAGATTATACAACAGGTAGGCCTAATCCTGGATGCTGATTGGTTAAAATCGCATTCCAGACGGTGTCTATTCCACAAAATACCACCGGCTAAATCTATGACGCTGAAATGCCTATTTACTCTGTTCCATCTGACAGTGCAATCCAGTGTCTCATCAACCCAGCCAAGCAATTTATATATATTACATATATACTGTAAAAAAAGCATCTAGACATTATCTTCCATTTCTTTTAGACTAGCATTGGGGTTTCAACAGCGGAGAATAATAATAACCTTGGTCTGTCTCTCCAACATTTGCAACATTGAAATTCGATCTCCAGCTGTCCTATGGTAATGAACATGTCAGGAGTCGGGACGAGACAGGCAGCTTTTCTCAGCCATTCAAAATCATGAATCAGCATAATTTTTATGGGTATTTACAAATAAATGTCAATAGGAAAACACAAAATGCAACTAGTTTGCTGTCATTCCAGCTTCAGTTTGATTGTTTTAGCTATCTCTTCTGAACAGTGGCCTGGCGAGAGAGGGGAAATGTTCTATGCCAGCTTGACGAGCAGGCTGAGGCATGATGTGGGATGGGAGCCTACCGAGCCAACCGAGGAAAGGAAACCTGTCGAGCCAGCTAAGGCGTGGAAGCCCCATGAGCCAGCTGAGGCACTTCCAATGAGCGCAGATGCGCGTAATGGTGGTGACAGGTGTGCGTAATGAAGGGCAGCCTGGCACCCTCAGGCGCCAGAGAGGGGAAGCGGGAGCAGGCGTGACAAGCTGCACTGTTTGACGTGAATGTGTTAGCCAGTTGACTAGCTAGCAAGCAAGGGATAAGAACATTGCCAGCAATCATGGTAATAGAACATTTAGAACAAACGACAAGAACAAAAATACTTAGCTGGGTTGTGTCTCTGGCAACCGAACCGATAGAACGAACAAGCATAGTATGAATAAATAAAATTAATAAATTCATCAAACTAACGTTAATGAAAATATGTCAAACATTATTTGATTAGGTTGGTAACCCATTGTATAAAAGTGATAATTCCCTCGAAGCCGGTGTTTGGAGGATATATTGGCATGGTTTGCAACAGCACCGTGCCAATATATCCTCCAAACACTGGCTTCGAGGGCATTATCACTTAAATAGATTTGAAGTCTAGACAGTGTTGACCTCTGCTACTGAGATGTTGTAGGGAGAAAGGGAGGGAGACACCAGCTTCAGCACCAGCTAGGCTTAATGAGGGTATTTTCCATAGTGCCATACAGTTAAGGGAGTTGACATGGCCATATGGTCCATGTTTTGAACACTAAGCTGTCATAACCTGGTTGTTGTACATTTTCCAATGACTCATATGAGTCAGTCAGTTAGTGAACCAGTCACAACTCAACTCTCTTTTCCAGTGAACATTTAATATCCTATTTCTAAATGATTGATGCCAAACACTGACAGTGCATGAACATACCTGACAATATACAGTGGCTTGCGAATGTATTCACCCCCCTTGGCATTTTTCCTATTTTGTTGCCTTACAACCTGGAATTAAAATGGATTTTAGGGGGGTTTGTATCATCATTTAACTTACACAACTTGCCTACCACTTTGAAGATCCAAAATATATTTTCTTGTGAAACAAACAAAAGCCCGCATAACTATTCATCCCCCCCAAAGTCAATACTTTGTAGAGCCACCTTTCGCAGCAATTACAGCTGTAAGTCTCTTGGGGTATGTCTCTAATCTTGGCACATCTAGCCACTGGGATTTCTGCCCATTCTTCAAGGCAAAACTGCTCCAGCTCCTTCAAGTTAGATGGGTTCCGCTGGTGTACAGCAATCTTTAAGTCATACCACAGATTCTCAATTGGATTGAGGTCTGGGCTTTGACTAGGCAATTCCAAGAAATGTCAATGTTTCCCCTTAAACCACTCGAGTGTTACTTTAGCAGTATGCTTAGGGTCATTGTCCTGCTGGAAGGTGAACCTCTGTCCCAGTCTCAAGTCTCTGGAAGACTGAAACAGGTTTCCCTCAAGAATTTCCCTCTATTTAGCCCTATCCATCATTCCTTCAATTCTGACCAGTCCCCAGTCCCTGGGATGGTGTTCTCGGGGCGATGAGAGGTGTTGGGTTTGCGCCATACATAGCATTTTCCTTGATGGCCAAAAAGCAACATTTGTGTCTCATCTGACCAGAGTATCTTCTTCCATATGTTTGGGGAGTCTCCCACATGCCTTTTGGTGAACACCAAACGTGTTTGCTTATTTTTTTCTTTTAAGCAATGGCTTTTTTCTGGCCCCTCTTCCGTGAAGCCCAGCTCTGTGGAGTGTACGGCTTAAAGTGGTCCGATGGACAAATACTCCAATCTCCACTGTGGAGCTTTGCAGCTCCTTCAGGGTTATCTTTGGTCTCTTTGTTGCCTCTCTGATGAATGCCCTCCTTGCCTGGTCCGTGAGTTTTGCTGGGCAGCCCTCTCTTGGCAGGTTTGTTGTGGTGCCATATTCTTTCCATTACTTTATAATGGATTTAATGGTGCTTCATGGGATGTTCAAAGTTTCTGATAATTTTTATAACCCAACCCTGATCTGTACTTCTCCACAACTTTGTCTCTGACCTGTTTGGAGAGCTCCTTGGTCTTCATGGTGCCACTTGCTTGGTGGTGCCCCTTGCTCTGTGGTGTTGCAGACTCTGGGGCCTCAGAACAGGTGTGTGTATATATACACATACACACACACTGAGATCATGTGACACTTAAAGTACACCTGTGTGCAATCTAACTAAAGAGGTGACTTCTGGAGGTAATTGGTTGCACCAGATCTTATTTAGGGGCTTCATAGCAAAGGGGGTGAATACATATGCACGCACCACTTTTGTTTTCTAGAATTTTTTAAAAACAACTTATTTTTTTTTCATTTGGACTATTTTGTGTATGTCCATTACATGAAATCCAAATAAAATAAAATCACAAGTTGTAAATGCAACAAAATAGGAAAAACGCCAAGGGGGATGTATACTTTTGCAAGGCACTGTACCATTTTTTTATACAGTGTTGAATGACATCAGTAAGTCAGTGAACCAGTCACAACTGAGCTTCCAGAGAGCAGAGCTGTATTTATTTCCTCAGAATTAAAATGATCTAACTATGAGTACATGAATGAATATACCAACATCAATATTATGCATACAGTATGTGCTTTCTACTGTATAGACTGTTTTTACACAGCTGCAAATTGGGCACGCATGACTTTCCATAAGCATATAGGAGTCCACTGTATACTATAGCAGCAGCACTTTGATTGTGCGTGTGTGTGTGTGTGTGTAACGTCTAGGCCCATTTCTGCTCTCTCCTAAACATGAAGCCAGGCTCATAATATATGACTAAACTCAGGTCCGATAATACTAGAATGTTTGTGTTTATGACCAACTATGATATTTAGTGATGCATTGAACAAAAATGCTCTTCTAGGACCATTGAACATAACCTACTGTGCATGGAAACTGAAACCATACTAATACTAAATTCAGGCTGACCTAAAACCTAGAGCTGGTACAATAAACAGAACATTATCGATATCAACCAAACCGTCCACTTATCGTGGGCATTTGGCTGATATTGTTCATTACGATAAATAACCTATAGGGCCCTACTAGAGAAATGTGAAGCTTAAAATTAAATACGTTTGTCACGCCCTGACCATAAAGAGCCTTTTATTCTCTATGTTGGTTAGGTCGGGGTATGACTAGGGTGGGTAATCTAGGTTGTTCTATTTCTATGGTGGCCTGGTATGGTTCCCAATCAGAGGCAGCTGTTTATCGTTGTCTCTGATTGGGGATCATATTTAGGCAGCCATTTCCCCACTGTGTTTTGTGGGATCTTGTTTTGGTTTTGTGTAGTTGCCTGTGAGCACTCCAGAACGTTACGTTTTGTTTGTTGTTTTGTATTTGCTGAAGTTTCACTTTATAATAAAGATGTGGAACGCTACGTACGCTGCGCCTTGGTCCAGTTCTTACGATGATCATGACAACGTTTCCTAACATGGGTGACTGATAATGGGACAATTGATAGATGCAACATTAGAAGTAGTAGTAGTTTCAATAACTACTAATATAAAAAAAAAGACTGATAAACATTAATGTTATAAACGTATCGTTTCATTTACCGTTATGATAAATTTACTGAATTATCTGGATATGGATTTTTGTCCATATTGCCCAGCTCTACTAAAACCCACAGCTGGAAATAAAACGGCCATAGCCGTGGGAAGTAGAGGTGCTGAGGAAGCACCCCAACAAATCAGAATTAAATAAAAAATGTATTTAAAAAAAAAATCGGAGACTTTATTATTTCTGTAAGAGTGAACGAAAATAGCAGTCAGCAGTGCTGGAAGAAAAATTCACATCTTCCCGCAGCCATTTATATTTCTTTAAAAAACCTCTCCTATATATAGTGTTTGTAGAGCAGGGTGGTGAGACTGTTTGTAATCAATATCAAATTAAGGCCAGCAGTCTTTCACAGATTTGATTTCTTTATCACATTAACAAAGGGTTTGTTACGCAATAATCGAAGAGCCCTTGATTACTATTGCAACACTTGGTAACACACCCACACACAGTTAACACAAAGCATCCATTGACCCTCACCAATATCAAAATCAGTAAAGACTGACCCAGATGTTAATGCAAGTGTAGCGAAATCCTTGTGCTTCTAGTTCCGACAGTGCACTAATATCTAATAAGTAATCTAACAAATTCACGACAACCTTATACACACAAATGTAAAGGGATGAATAAGAATATGTACATATAAATATATGGATGAGCGATGGCCGTGCGGCATAGGCAAGATGCAGTAGGTGTCGGAAGTTTACATACACGTAGGTTGGAGTCATTAAAACTTGTTTTTCAACCCCTCCACAAATTTCTTGTTAACAAACTATAGTTTGAGTGAAAGTACTTTGGTGCAAAATGTGCAAATCAATCCCAGAACAACAGCAAAGGACCTTGTGAAGAGGCTGGAGGAAACAAGTACAAAGGTATCTATATCCACAGTAAAACGAATCCTATATCGACATAACCTGAAAGGCCACTCAGCAAGGAAGAAGCCACTGCTCTAAAACCGCCATAAAAAAGCCAGACTACGGTTTGCAACTGCACATGGGGACAAACATTGTAGTTTTTGGAGAAATGTCCTCTGGTCTGATTAAACAAAAATAGAACTGCTTGGCCATAAGGACCATCATTATGTTTGGAGGAAAAAGGGGGATGCTTGCAAGCTGAAGAACACCATCCCAACCATGAAGCACGGGGGTGGCAGCATCCTGTTGTGGGGGTGTTGCTGTTGTGCCTTCTTCACAACGCTGTCTGTGTGGGTGGACCATTTCAGTTGGTCCGTGATGTGTATGCCGAGGAACTTAAAACGTTCCACCTTCTCCACTACTGTCCCGTCCATGTAGATAGGGAGGGTGGGGGGGGGGGCTCCCTCTGCTGTTCCTGAAGTCCACGATCATCTCCTTTGTTTTGTTGACGTTGAGTGAGAGATTATTTTCCTGACACCACACTCCGAGGGCCCTCACCTCCTCCCTGTAGGCCGTCTCGTCATTGTTGGTAATCAAGCCTACCACTGTAGTGTCGTCTGCAAACTTCATGATTGAGTTGGAGGCGTGCATGGCCACGCAGTCATGGGTGAACAGGGAGTATGGGTGAACAGGGCTGAGAATGCACCCTTGTCGAGGATCAGCGGGGTGGAGATGTTGTTTCCTACCCTCACCACCTGGGGGCGGTCCGTCAGAAAGTCCAGGACCCAGTTGCACAGGGCGGGGTCGAGACCCAGGGTCTTGAGCTTAATGACGAGTTTGGAGGGTACAATGGTGTTAAATGCAGAGCTGAAGTCAATGAACAGCATTCTTCATAGGTATTCCTCTTGTCCAGATGGGATAGGGCAGTGTGATGGCATTGCGTCGTCTCTGGACCTATTGGGGCGGTAAGCAAATTGGAGAGGGTCTAGGGTATCAGGTAGGGTGGAGGTGATATAATCCTTGACTAGTCTCTCAAAGCACTTCATGATGACAGAAGTGAGTGCTATGGGGCGATAGTCATTTAGTTCAGTTACCTTTGCTTTCTTGGGTACAGGAACAATGGTGGCCATCTTGAAGCATGTGGGCACAGCAGCCTCGGATAGGGATTGATTGAATATGTCTGTAAACACACCAGCCCGCTGGTCTGCGCATGTTCTGAGGACGCGACTTGGGATGCTGTCTGGGCCGGCAGCCTTGCGAGGGTTAACACGTTTAAATGTTTTACTCACGTTGGCTACGGTGAAGGAGAGCCCACAGGCTTTGGTAGCGGGCCGTGTCAGTGGCACTGTATTATCCTCAAAGAGAGCAAAGAAGTTGTTTAATTGTCTGGGAGCAAGACGTCGATGTCCGCGACGGGGCTGGTTTTCTATTTGTAATCCGTGATTGACTGTAGACCCTGCCACATACGTCTCGTGTTTGAGCCGTTGAATTGCGACTCTACTTTGTCTCTATACTGCTTGTTTGATTGCCTTGCGGAGGGAATAGCTACACTGTTTGTATTCAGTCATGTTTCCAGTCGCCTTGCCATGATTAAAAGCAGTGGTTCGCACTTCCAGTTTTGCGCGAATGCTGCCATCAATCTAATGTTCAGATGCAACAGTTCATTACTGTAGCACTAGACTAAAGCTTTTAGATCAGAGGATTAAAATTCCCCCTGTGAGTCTGTGCACAGACTGACTTCATCCATCCCACCATACTATTTAATTCCTAGTACTAGTGTACAAGGCCCATCATTTAATCTGGTTCCACGCACAGTTCATATACTCATTGCCCCGCCACCCCAGTCTCTCCACAGGCGGTCCTGAGGTTTAGTCTCTAATAGAGACGGCATGTGGATTAGGCCTACTAGCCTGCTTAAAACAGACTGAATGCCGCTCATAGAGATCCTATTAAGTTACTATAGTGTTCCAATTCCTAAGGTCTGTGACGCCACTACACTTAGCCGCTCTAGTTTTCAGTCTGGTTTAGCCAGGCTAGTGGATTACAGCTTCACCACAAATCAAAAAATGTAATCCTCCAGTAATTCCTCCAGAGCAGCAGCAGCTGAGGGTCTTTGCGTCAGGCAGACGCTGCCTGCGGGTGGGTCTGATGGCCACATCTGTCCTCATTCCGGGGCTTTACATATACAGACAGTTCACATATCAGTTAAATGGTGCCTTGTCGTGAGGAGAGATAGGCTTATCGTACAAGTGTCTTTCGGTGCTTGAAAAGCACTAGGAATAAAACATGTTTTATCACCAGGCAGAGCTGGGTTCAAATAAATATGCATTTGAGTATTTGTATTTGAAATACTTATTTTTGGTGTATTTTAGTATTTTGAGCCTACTATTTGAAACTATTTTCAAATACATTATTTAAAATTTCCCTAGGATCAAACAGACCAGGGTTTAAAGCTACAATATGTAACTTTTTGGGCTACCCAGCCAAATTCACATAGCAATGAGAGTTATAGATATTTCATTCTCATTGAAAGCAAGTCTAAGAAGTGGTAGATCCTGTTCTATGTGCGTTATTTCTATGCTTCCCGTTCTTAAGTTCTATTTTTGCATCTTTTACTTTCGGTTTTGTTCAACAGCTTCAAACAGCTGACAATACAATATTATTGGTTATGGAAAATATATTTCAGAGGTTTAGATGGTACATTGATTCTCTACACAATGACTGATTGTGACAAAACAAACTGAAATTAGGCCATTAGAATTTCAGCAACCAAGAAATGGCGGAGCGATTTCTGTATAGTGCATGTTTAAATGCATTAATTTAAATATTTGTATTTGAAAACACACTCGTCTGTGTATTTCAGTATTTTCAAATAGATGCCTACCCTAAAACTCAGCAAAAAAATAAACGTCCCTTTTTCAGGACCCTGTCTTTCAAAGATAGTTGGATTTTTACGAATTAATTAACAGTTTCCCATGCTTGTTCAATGAACCATAAACAATTAATGAACATGCACCTGTGGAATGGTCGTTTAGACACTAACAGCTTACAGACGGTAGGCAATTAAGGTCACAGTTTTGAAAACTTAGGACACTAAAGAGGCCTTTCTACTGACTCTGAAAAATACCAAAAGAAAGATGCCCAGGGTCCCTGCTCATCTGCGTGAACGTGCCTTAGGCATGCTGCAAGGAGGCATGAGGACTGCAGATGTGGCCAGGGCAATAAATTGCAATGTCCGCAATGTGAGACGCCTAAGACAGTGCTACAGGGAGACAGGACGCACAGCTGATCGTCCTCGCGGTGGCAGAGGACCTGCACAGGATCGGTACATCTGAACATCACACCTGCGGGACAGGTACAGGATGGCAACAACAACTGCCCGAGTTACACCAGGAACGCACAATCTCTCCATCAGTGCTCAGACTGTCCGCAATAGGCTGAGAGAGGCTGGACTGAGGGCTTGTAGGCCTGTTGTAAGGCAGGTCCTCACCAGACATCACCGGCAACAAAGTCGCCTATGGGCACAAACCCACTGTCGCTAGACCAGACAGGATTGGCAAAAAGTGCTCTCAACCGGGGTGATGGTGGGATTCGCGTTTATCGTCGATGGAATGAGCGTTACACCGAGGCCTGTACTCTGGAGCGGGATCGATTTGGAGGTGGAGGGTCTGTCATGGTCTGGGGCACAGCATCATCGGACTGAGCTTGTTGTCATTGCAGGCAATCTCAAAGCTGTGCATTACAGGGAAGACATCCTCCTCCCTCATATGGTACCCTTCCTGCAGGCTCATCCTGACATGACCTTCCAGCATGACAATGCCACCAGCCATACTGCTCGTTCTGTGTGTGATTTCCCGCAAGACAGGAATGTCAGTGTTCTGCCATGGCCAGCGAAGAGCCCAGATCTCAATCCCATTGAGCACGTCTAGGACCTGTTGGATCGGAGGGTGAGGGCTAGGGCCATTCCCCCAGAAATGTCCGGGAACTTGCAGGTGCCTTGGTGGAAGAGTGGGGTAACATCTCACAGCAAAAACTGGCAAATCTGGTGCAGTCCATGAGGAGGAGATGCACTGCAGTATTTAATGCAGCTGGTGGCCACACCAGATACTGACTGTTACTTTTTACCCCCCCCCCCCCTTGTTCAGAGACACATTATTCCATTTGTCCACTGTTAGTCACGTCTGTGGAACTTGTTCAGTTTATGTCTCAGTTGTTGAATCGTGTTATGTTCATACAAATATTTACACATGTTAAGTTTGCTGAAAATAAACGCAGTTGACAGTGAGAGGATGTAACTTTTTTTGCTGAGTTTAGTATTTGAACCAATGATGGGTAGAAATCCAGGACTGTGGATAATATGTAATGGGCAATGAGAGGCTTTGAGGCCTCTGGCCACCATATTGGCACTCCCCAGAAGGAGCAGTCCTCCATAGGAATTAATGGAATTCTACAGCAATTCAGTAAATTACATATTTTAAAAACATTTCTTTGTTGTAGTGGGGTCAATAACATTAGTACCGCTAAAAAATATATTAAGGAATATGTAGTTTTTTATTTTGAATTGTCATGTTCACTGCACTTAATATAATTTAAAAGTATGCATTAAGGTGTCTGTAGACATTAATAAATGCATTTATATAACTTCCCAAAAGTGTTCTTTTTTTTAACAATGGAGGAGTACTAAAATGGCTGCACAGTGGCTTCCCAGGTCTGTTAAAGGGACAGGGGGTTAGGGGTCACAGGAAAGCACAACAGCACGTAAAATACATAGGATTGAGCTAAGATTGTGATTTCTGACTTGTAACCTCAGCAGCAGTCGAGGCAGTGACACTGGTGACTTGATTACAGAAAGGAGACAGACAGTAATGTCATTCAGGCACGGTGGCCTTTAAGTTGATCTCATAGGGCGTAAAATGTGTCCTCTTTAAGATGTAGAAACCACTTAGAGATGTTGAAGATGTAGAAACCACTTGGAGATGTTGAAGATGTAGAAACCACTTGGAGATGTTGAAGATGTAGAAACCACTTGGAGATGTTGAAGATGTAGAAACCACTTGGAGATGTTGAAGATGTAGAAACCACTTGGAGATGTTGAAGATGTAGAAACCACTTGGAGATGTTGAAGATGTAGAAACCACTTGGAGATGTTGAAGATGTAGAAACCACTTGGAGATGTTGAAGATGTAGAAACCACTTGGAGATGTTGAAGATGTAGAAACCACTTAGAGATGTTGAAGATGTAGAAACCACTTAGAGATGTTGAAGATGTAGAAACCACTTAGAGATGTTGAAGATGTAGAAACCACTTAGAGATGTTGAAGATGTAGAAACCACTTAGAGATGTTGAAGATGTAGAAACCACTTGGAGATGTTGAAGATGTAGAAACCACTTGGAGATGTTGAAGATGTAGAAACCACTTGGAGATGTTGAAGATGTAGAAACCACTTGGAGATGTTGAAGATGTAGAAACCACTTAGAGATGTTGAAGATGTAGAAACCACTTAGAGATGTTGAAGATGTAGAAACCACTTAGAGATGTTGAAGATGTAGAAACCACTTAGAGATGTTGAAGATGTAGAAACCACTTAGAGATGTTGAAGATGTAGAAACCACTTAGAGATGTTGAAGATGTAGAAACCACTTAGAGATGTTGAAGATGTAGAAACCACTTGGAGATGTTGAAGATGTAGAAACCACTTAGAGGTGAACAAGTCTTGAAAATGGTGGTGCAGACTGCCTGTTTGCACAAATAGAGGAGTCTATGCGGTGTTGTAAATCAGAACACTATCTGAAAATTCTGAGCATACCGTGAAGGCCTGAGGCAGTGCTTAGAAGCTTTACTTCCAGTTGATGCCAAACATGTCAGTGCATTGATGTGTGTGTGTGTGTTTGAAAGGAGTGTGTGTAAATGGCAGCTTATGTGTGTATGCAGCATGGGACTTTAAAAACTTAGTGACTTGGGTGTGTAGTGGGTATTTGACAGCAGGGAGTGATCGTCGGTCACCCCCATCTGCCAGAGAGCCAGAACACTCAAAGCTAGCAGCAGCTGCTTGGCTCAACTCCAGTCCTCCAGACTCAGCCATTGAGGACCAGACCAGAGAGTCTACTCCAACACACACCCTCCAGACAGGGCCACAGAGAGCAGGGCCACAGAGAGCAGGGCCACAGAGAGCAGGGCCACAGAGAGCAGGGCCACAGAGAAACGGTTAAGCATCAGCCTCACCCAGTTATTGTGACAATAGCTCCAAAAGACAACGTTGTAGAGGGCAACTCTGTATGCGCCTTGAGTGTAGCAGAGAGTACGCACTGTTAAGCTCTCAATTACAGCTGTGCTGCGGAGAACAACCAACCAGACAGCAGGAGTGACGCAGGAGCAGCTCGGGGACCACAGGGAGCTCTCATTACCCTCAATGCCTCCTCTGAGGACCACTGGAGTGGATGTGGATGGAGCCGGGAGAAGACTAATGGCTAATGCTTCCAACTTTCCTCCCCATCCCCAATGTGCACGAGTCCTGTCATCATTGTTGATTAGGGCACAGCCTCTGTCTGCATCTGTGTCCTTCGTTGGGGCCTGCCCAGTAAATTATCACTAAACATCCTGATCCTAGGATGGAGTTTCGTATCTACACTAATATATCCAGATTTCCTCAGCCTTACACTACTTTATGTCTCCTGTCGCCACAGAGACTCGCACAGCTCTCAACGCACCCGTTGTCTGTGCCAGCGGGCAACCCATATGTGCAGAGCTAGGGTTACAGTTTGTTTTTTAAAGCTCCTCCTGTATTCACCAAGGAATGTGACCGAAAAGGACTCAGTCTAACAACCACACAGTCAGGAATGTCTGAAGCGACCAGCACCCTTCCTGGTGGAGAGTTTCCTACTGTGGTAGAGAGTTGAGCTAAAGGAGAGGCTACTCTCTATAGCTGGGTGTGTCTGGTGTACTAGGGACTGTGGTGGGGCTGGAGAATGGAGATGGCGGCCTACTCCTCCGCCTCAACACGAGTCATTGCCACATGCCCTTACTCAGTGTTTCTCAGCCAAAATCATACAAGTGTGAAGTGTACACTCCAAGTGTTACTTCTAATAGTATACCATATCAACATGGTAATGACTCATTTCAGTGGTATGACCTTGGCTGGGTGCTGTTAAATCCTTAGAGGATAGGATACCAATGAAACATCTTTCCAGGAAATAGGCAACAGTATATCAATGAGCAACCGAGCTGACTTTAAAAGCAGCTAAGTCTCAGAGGATGGAAGATCGTTCAGCCTGAACGCCACAGGAATTTCCTCCTTTCACTGGATTCCACAGCTCCATTGTCCAGAACCTTCACTGGTTCACTTACCGGCTGGTGTTAGAAAACTACAAAAACACACATGCTCACTTACTCTTTCGCTACACAGATGTGTCTAATTAATAACAGGACACTGGCTTGAAAATGGCACACAAAGAGCCATTATTCTATGCCAGGAGTATACCACTCTTACCCTACGAGGACCGGAGCCTGCTGGTTTTCTATTCTACCTGATAATTAATTGCATGCACCTGGTGTCCCAGTGCCTGATTAGAGGGGAAGAATGGGGGGAAAAAGCAGTGGAAGAAGCTTCGAAGTCCAGATATTAATTTGAGGGTTCTATGCCATTTAGCAGTTTCTCCTTTTTAGAAAAAAGGTATTATCCTTCTCATAGCATTCATTTACACACCAGAGCAGTAGCATACATTACTCTCGATACAGCTGTTATAGTCCTCTTTCCTAATTGTATCACCTCTCACAAGAATGGCTTGTTTGGAATGAAAACCATGCCTACAGTAGGAGTGATGTCATGGAAAGATTGAGCTATGCAGGTACTGTATGAGTTGTAATAACATGCATCCCCCCTCCCCCACCTGTGGATTACCCGGCAGTGGTTCTGACAGCATTTAAATATCTCTAATATAAGAACATAGAAACCCAGACAACAGCATCAAGGCAACCAAGGTAGAGCAAACTTAATTTCTCGCTCTCTCATTCTATGTTTCCTCACACACACGGAACTGATTAACCCCACTTATTCTTACATTCAGAAGCAAAAAACAGAAACATGGTTAAGTGTATTACAGAGTGGAAATGTCAATAAAGCCACTAATTCACATGCATAATCAGCTAACAATGGGACAAATGGATCTCCAAATGAATTCTGATGGCTTTTGCACACTGCATCCAAGCATGTGGGTCTACTTTCGCATCAAAATAGTCTTGCCAAGGCGAACCTTAGTCAACACCGTAGTCAACCACAGTCTCATTTCCTTGGCAACCGTGATTCATTTCCCTGACAACAGGGCAAGGACATCTTCAAAAAGGGAAGCTTCAACAGTCAGTCAGCCTCAGTCTTTGATAAATTATGTCATTGAAAGCAATGATTGATGTCATTACCGGAGCACAAAATATATAAATTAATCTGTTTTCTGGATAACTCTGTTAGAAGCAGGCTATGGTTTTGTATCCAACAAGGACCATAGGAACTGATCGTGGACTACAGGAAAAGGCGGGCCAAACAGCCACCCATTAACATCGACGGGGCTGTAGTGGAGCGGGTCGAGAGTTTCAAGTTCCTTGGTGTCCACATCACCAACGAACTATCCAAACATTGTCCAAACATACCAAGACAGTTGTGAAGAGGGCACAGCAAAACCTTTTCCCCTCAGGAGACTGAAAAGATTTGGCATGGGTCCCCAGATCCTCAAAAGGTTCTACAGCTGCACCATCGAGAGCATCCTGACCGGTTGCATCACCACCTGGTATGGCAACTGCTCAGCATCTGACCGTAAGACCCATCAGAAGGTAGTGCAAATGGCCTAGTACGTCACTGGGGCCAAGCTTCCTGCCATCCAGGATCTATATACTAGGCGGTGTCAGAGGATAACCCATAAAATTGCCAGAGACTCCAGTCACCCAAGTTATAGACGGTTTTCTCTGCTACTGCACAGCAAGTGGTACCGGAGCGCCAAGTCTAGGACCAAAAGGCTCCTCAACAGCTTCTACCCCCAAGCCATAAGACTGCTGAACAACTCATAAAATTGCCCCCGGATAATTTACATTGACACCCACCCCCCGTACACTGCTGCTACTTGCTGTTTGTTTGTTACCTATGCATAGTCACTTCGCCCCCACCTACATGTACAGATTACCTCAACTAGCCTGTACCCCCGCACACTGACTCCGTACCGGTGCCCCCTGTATATAGCCTTAATATTATTATTATTATTATTGTGTTACTTTTTACTTTAGTCTTCTTGGTAAATATTTTCTTCTTCTTGAACTGCACTGTTGGTTATGGGCTTGTAAGTAAGCATTTCACGGTAGTCTACACTTCTATTCGGCGCATGTGACAAATAAAGTTTGATTTGATGTCATTTTCAGTTCAGCCCACCAAGGTCAACTATGTTGCAATAGGCTTAGAACTCCAGAGGGTTACAATACGCTTGGGACTCCAGAAGGTCAAGGAACCTACATCACTCATACATTGAAAAGGGGATCGACCATAGGCCAGGGGATTAAAAATAGCAAGGGCATTTTTATAGCTAAAGGTTGTGCTTTGTCAGCTGGATCAGGGTTTCCCCAAATTCAGTCCTGGGGCCCCCCCCCTTGGGTGCACGTTTTGGTTTTTGCCATAGCACTACACAGCTGATTCAAATAACCAACTCATCATCAAGCTTTGATTATTTGAATCGTCTATGTAGTGCTTGGGCAAAAACCAAAACGTGCACCCAGGGTGGGCCCCAGGACCAAGTTTGGGAAACCCTGAGCTGGAAGACAGAACATACTTAGTTGGCTTGATGAGTAATGTGTTTCATGAAGATGTTCCAATTCACCTCTGACCTCACCTGAAATCAAGGCTCTTCTAGTCTCTCCACTGTCAGGTAGAGGCCAGTACATCACATACAATTGATGACAGTCCTGGTCCTTGTGTGACTGACAGCATGATAAAAGGATGATATGTGGGGTGGCGGCCACATCTAGAGGATCCAGTTGCTTGCACAAAAGCATCCATTCGCTCACTGTGGTGCGGTCTTCTCAAAACAATAGACCAGCTTAGGGTCAGTGTGTTCCTCACTATTCAGCCAAACAGGTCCTCAACAACCTCTCTTCAAATAGAGACCCAATCATGAAAAATCAATCACTAACTAACCGAGCACAATGAAGGTCTGTTGAACACGTTTCCAGTCTGCAAGCATCCCTCCAGCTACTGCAAACCTCGCTGTGGCATGCAAGAACTAACCATCTGAGAGAGTACAGTACATCCGAACAATAACAATCATACATTACTGTCCAGGTCCACTACACAACCTGTAAGACATAATATTGCATCGTTAGACTCACTTCGTAATAATGAGAGCTTGCATCTTTTACATTAGCAATGCATTGTACTTCCATATTAGCAAAGTATTCAGATAAATACTCACCAAACCAAGGACCGCACCTTCTAACCCTCTGTTCCAATAGGACAGTAATGGTGATGAAGTCACCCCACTTATTCATACTTATTTGTTCCAACTCAAAATACCAACTCTGACTAGTCCCCAAATGGCATAGTCTTTGATAAAAAGGACACCCAGCTAAAATACTATAGCTAGGGGAGCTGTGAAAAGCTTGACATCATCAAATGGCACTTATCCAGTTAGGGCGCTGTCATAGGCATAACACAATGTCCTTGAGCCGCAAGCATAAAGAACGCAACAACAAAAAACGTGATTGAAAAAAATAATAACACCCACACAATCATACGCTAGGCAGAAACACGCACACAGTGTAAACGCACACATTGACTCAAACGCATTAAGTTGTCATCTCTAGAGCATATGTAGAAGTATTTGTAGCCAATTGCACGCGGACTGTGGACTTTAATCCATCCCAACATTTAGGGAGTGTGAGTTCGTGTTGGAATGTTTTATCGCCCAGCCGCATGACAGTGGATTCTGATGAGTGGTTTCACAAGGGCTACCAGTGGTTTCCTGGAAATGGAGCAATTAACCGGACAATAACGTGAAGAGCACTTCCTCCACTGATGGGATGGAGTACTCTAAGCACCACATCACTATAACACCCATCTACTTCAAACAGGAGAAACAAATGAGCCCTTGCAACAAAGACCCTTTAATGTTAGTTTACAAAAATGATGATACGGTCAAATATTTATCCTTTTTGGAATGTGTATACCACATCAAGTCTAATTATTGAAAGATTGTGTCGTCACACTTCTCTTTCAATTATGCATGCAATTTTTATTTATTTTTATTTCATACCTCCTTGCCATACTTCTTATAACGATTCATCAAGTCTATCAAAACATTCTCCGAAACGCACATATGGTTTTTGTCTATAGGATTCAAATAGGCCTATACGCCCCCAAGGCAGTCTCACTGAGTAGGAGTCTCCTCAGCTCTTCAAAAGAGACTGCCGGTGTTCTGAACTGCAGCCTGAGACAGAGAGGCTCAAGGTAATACTAGCTGGATGAAATCTGTATGTAACAGCTGCTATACTGCATATTGCAATGCTACACACTTTGACATCCAAACATCTTGGAGCTAAAAACAAGCAGTTCGATGCACCTGCAATAGCATCTGCAAATCTGTGTACACGACAAATAAACTTTGATTTGATCTTTTTCTAAAACATTTAAATCTAAAGCCTATTGGAAAATAAAAACTGGCACGTTAACTAATCTGGTCACGACTTGTTTGAAAGTGTTGAAAAGAAAGCACATCCTCAGACTGTGGGTCTGCTTAAGGGGAATTTAACTCATCTACAGTGCCGTCGGAAAGTATTCAGAATCCTTGACTTTTTCCACATATTGTTACGCTACAGCCTTATTCTAAAATGTATTAAATCGTTTTCCCCCCCTCAATCTACACACAATACCCCATAATGACAAAGCAAAAACAGGTTTAGACATTTTTGCTAAAAAACTGAAATATCACATTTACATAAGTATTCAGTCGAGCAGTACGATCAGCAGTACGTCATCCGATACGTCATCAGAGTGCACAACAGAACATTGTACTGTCTACACTCGGTGTGTTGTTTGTATTACTTTTTTCCCCCATTAAAATCGATTTTAATCAAAACTAAAGTTTTGTTGCTAAAGATTCCACGATGCGCTTAGCCTTTACAGCTGGGACTGCAAGATTGTGTTCCATTTTTGGAGTGCTAGCTGGCTGTACTAAAGACACCTGTTGTCGTCGTGGGAAAGACTCATTATCTTTTCGTAAAACAACTGGTTGCAGTAAAGAGGATACTAAGGAGATCCTGAGGGAAATCGACGGGTACCAACAGTTTTACGCTATGGAGGAATAGCATACTCCATCATGGAAAGATCCGACTACCTCAAAAAATAACTTGAACCCGACAAAAAAAAAAAAGGCACAGATGATTTACTTACCATTGAAGTAGAGGCTAGTGCTCTGGCTGGAATCCTTGCAACACCGGAAAAGTTGTGTGAGGAGGTAGCAGGGCTGAGGGGGAGTTTGGAGTTCAGCCAGAGTGAAATTCTTACGCTCCAAGGAGAAAACAAGACGCTCACAGCCAAGGTAAAAATCCACGATTCCAACATGGATTGTCTACTCAGGGAAAAGAGGATGATAAAGGAGTCGCTGCTAGACATACAAAGTCGTAGCATGTGTGAACTTTTTTTTTTCTTTCTGGGATTCCTGAGGACGCATCCAATAATCCAGAGGGCACGATCAGAGAATTCATGCAATCCGCCTCGAAACTTCCTATAGAAACTGTAAACAAGGTGGCTTTCCACCGAGTACACAGACTTGGAGCGACAAGACCAAGGGTCCCCGACCGATCATCGCAAAATTTGAACACTACCAACAAAAGGAGCTGATCAAAAGCAGGGGAAGGGAGCTTAAAGGGACCAAATTCAGTCTCAATTACCAATTTCCAAGGGAGATGAATGAATGTTGTAAGAGACTGTATCCGGTACAAAGGCAACAAAGGGAGAAGGGTAAGTGTGCCTTTCTCATTGTGGACAAAGTCTTTATAGATGGACAGCTATTCTGAGACAGAATGCGATCGGATCATCATCTAATTGGCATTCACATAACTCTTATAGATTTTCCACGTGGACGGGGATATTGGAAATTTAATCAAAGTTTACTTGAGGACAATTTATTTTTAACTAAGACAAAATTATTTATAACAGATTTTTTCCAGTATAATATACAGTTGAAGTCGGAAATGTACATACACTTAGGTTGGAGTCAATAAAACTCGTTTTTCAACCACTCCACATATTTCTTGTTAACAAACTATAGTTTTGGCAAGTCGGTTAGGACATCTACTTTGTGGTTGACACAAGTAATCTTTCCAACAATTGTTTCCCGACAGACTATTTCACTTATAATTCACTGTATCACAATTCCAGTGGGTCAGAAGTTTACATACACTAAGTTGACTGTGCCTTTAAACAGCTTGGAAATTCCAGAAAATTATGTCATGACTTTAGAAGCTTCTGATAGGCTAATTGACATCAATTGACATCAGTCAATTGGAGGTGTACCTGTGGATGTATTTCAAGGCCTACCTTCAAACTCAGTGCCTCTTTGCTTGACATCATGGGAAAATCAAAAGAAAATCAGCCAAGACCTCAGAATTTTTTTTTGTAGACCTCCACAAGTCTGGTTCATCCTTGGGAGCAATTTCCAAACGCCTGAAGGCACCACGTTCATCTGTACAAACAATAGTATGCGAGTATAAACACGCAGTCATCATACCACTCAGGAAGGAGACGTGTTCTGTCTCTTAGAGATGAACATACTTTGGTGCGAAAAGTGCAAATCAATCCCAGAACAACAGCAAAGGACCATGTGAAGATGCTGGAGGAAACAGGTACAAAGGTATCTATATCCACAGTAAAACGAGTCCTATATCAACATAACCTGAAAGGCCGCTCAGCAAGGAAGAAGCCACTACTCCAAAACCACCATAAAAAAAGCCAGACTACGGTTTGCAACTGCACATTGGGACAAACATCGTACTTTTTGGAGAAATGTCCTCTGGTCTGATTAAACAAAAGTAGAACTGTTTGGACATAATGACCATTGTTATGTTTGGAGGAAAAAGGGGGAGGCTTGCAAGCCGAAGAACACCATCCTAAAACGTGAAGCACGGGGGTGGCAGCATCATGTTGTGGGGGTGTTTTGCTGCAGGAGGGACTGGTGCATGTCACAAACTATATGGCATCATGAGGATGGAAAATTGTGGATATATTGAAGCAACATCTCAATCAGGAAGTTAAAGCTTGGTTGCAAATGGGTCTTCCAAATGGACAATGACCCCAAGCATACTTCCAAAGTTGTGGCAAAATGGCTTAAGGACAAAGTCAAGGTATTGGCGTGGCCACCACAAAGCCCAAACCTCAATCCTTTAGAAAATTTGTGAAAAAGCGTGTGCGAGGAAGGAGGCCTACAAACCTGACTCAGTTACACCAGCTCTGTCTGGAGGAATGGGCCAAAATTCACCCAACTTATTGTGGGAAGCTTGTGGAAGGCTACCCACAATGTTTGACCCAAGTTAAACAATTTCAAGGCAATGCTACCAAATACTAATTGAGTGTATGTAAACTTCTGAACCACTGGGAATGTTATGACAGAAATAAAAGCTGAAATAATTCTCTACTATTATTCTGACATTTCACATTCTTAAAATAAAGTGATGATCCTAACTGACCTAAGACAGGGAATTTTTACTAGGATTAAATGTCAGGAATTGTGAAAAACTGAGTTTAAAATGTATTTGGCTAAGGTGTATGTAAACTTCCGACTTCAACTGTACATGTAATAGTGCCAGACATGCACCCAAACATATACAGTTGGCATTGCTGTAATTATTTTTGTTGTCCTAGATGTCCTTTGTTCTAAATGTATTTATTTTTTTAATAAAATTTTTTGCATTGTTATTTGCTGTTTTCTTCTGTCTTTCTTTTTTCTCTTTATTTCATTATCTTGGTTGTTGGTGCATGGGGGGGGCGGTTCTTGGGGGTGGGGAATGTAATTGTGTTTTTTATTTTTCTTCTTCGTGGGAGGGACTGTGGGAGGGGTCTCAAACGGTTGAGGGACAGCTATTGGGGAACTGTGGGGGAAGGGGGGGGGGGGGGGATGGGGATCTTGGAGGGTTTGGGTTCACATTTTTTGGCCTGGTGGGAGATCTGTCAACGTGCCCTTGAGCAGGGCATTGACCCTGGATGCTTCTGTGTGTCACTCTGAATGGGAGTCTGTTAGATGACTGGTATGATGTAGTTGTTGAGCGGCTTCACTGCAACTATATTGCATGTTTGGGATATTCAATAAAAACATTTTTTAAATAACTAAGTATTCAGTCCTTTGTTGAAGCACCTTTGGCAGCGAACACAGCGTTGAGTCTTCTTGGGTATGACGCTACAAGCTTAGCACATCTGTATTTATGGAGTTTCTCCCATTCTTCTCTGCAGATCCTCTCAATCTCTGTCAGGTTGGATGGGAAGCATGCTGCACAGCTATTTCCAAGTCTCTCCAGTGATGTTCGATCTTGTTCAAGTCCGGGCTCTGGCTGGGCCACTCAAGGACATTCAGAGACTTGTCCTGAAGCCACTCCTGCGTTGTCTTGGCTGTGTGCTTAGGGTCATTGCCCTTTTGGAAGGTGAACCTTCACCCCAGTCTGAGGTCCTGAGCACTCTGGAGCAGGTATTCATCAAGGATCTCTCTGTACTTTGCTCCGATCATCTTTCCCTCGATCTTGACTAGTCTCCCAGTCCCTGCTGCTGAATAACATCCCCACAGCATGATGCTGCCACCACCTTTCTTCACCGTAGGGATGGTACCAGATTTCCTCCAGACATGACACTTGGCATTCGGGCCAAAGAGTTTAATCTTGGTTTCATCAGATCAGAGAATCTTGTTTCTCATGGTCAGAGAGTATTTAGGTGCCTTTTGGCAAACTCCAAGCGGCCTGTTATGTGCCTTTTACTGAGGAGTGGCTTCCATCTTGCCACTACCATAAAAGCCTAATTGGTGGAGTGCTACAGAGATGGTTGTCCTTCTGGAAGGTTCTCCCATCGCCACAAAGGAACTCTAGAGCTCTGTCAGAGTGACCAACAGGTTCTTGGTCACCTCCCTGACTAAGGCCCTTCTCCCCCGATTGCTCAGTTTAGCCAGCTCTAGGAAGATTCTTGGTGGTTCCAAACTAGTTCCATTTAAGAATGATGGAGGCCACCGTGTTCTTGGGGACCTTCAATGCTGCAGAATTGTTTTGGTACCCTTCCCGAGATCTGTGCCTCGACACAATCCTGTCTCGGCGCTCAACGGACAATTCCTTCGACCTCATGGCTTGGTTTTTGCTCTGACACTCACTGTCAACTGTGGAAGCTCATATAGAAAGGTGTGTGCCTTTCCAAATCATGTCCAATCAATTGAATTTACCACAAGTGGACTCCAATCGAGTTGTAGAAACATCTCAAGGATGATCAATGGAAACAGGATACACCTGAACTCAATTTCGAGTCTCATAGCAAAGGGTCTGAATACTTATGTAAATAAGGTATCTGTTTTGCTAAGGATTTTTATTTATTTAATCAATTTTAGAATAAGGCTGTAACTTAACAAAATGTGGAAAAAGTCAAGGGGTTTAAATACTTTCCGAAGGCACTGTATACGAACTACAAACGCAACACGCACACCATTTGAGATTTTGCTGAGTTGCAGTTCATAGAAGGAAATTGAAATAAATTCATTAGGCCCAAATCTATGTATTTCACATGACTGGGCAGGGGCACAGCCATTGGTGGGCATAGGCCCACCCACTTGGGAGCCAGGCCCAGCTAATCAGAATGAGTTTTTTCACACAAAATGGCATTATTACAGACAGAAATACACCATCGCAGACAAATTAACATTAAATTCTCTGGAAACATCTCTGGTGGACATTCCTGCAGTCAGCATGCCAATTGCATGCTCCCTCAAAACTTGAGACATCTGTGGCATTGTGTTGCATGACAAAAATAGAGTGGCCTTTAATTGTCCCCAGCACAATGTGCACCTGTGTAATGATCAAGCGGTTTAATCAGCTTCTTGATATGCCACACCTGTCAGGTGGATGGATTATCTAGCAAAGGAGATATGCTCACTAACAGGGATGTAAACAAATGTTTGCACAAAATGAAAAATAAGCTTTTGTGCATTTGGAACATTTCTGGGATCTTTTATTTCAGCTCATGAAACATGGGACCAGCACTTTACATGTTGCATTTATATTTTAGTTCAGTGTATAGCCGATGGCCTTTTGAGGAAATCTAACTCCATATTATTGACAGACTCAGAAAGTTTAACCATTTCTGACAGTTAAAAAGACCACATGACAAGTCTGTCCTGAGGTAAACTAATGAGTCACAGCTCCCTCAGATAGACTTGTCCATCAGCGTGTGAGAGAACAGCGATGACATTCAGAGTGAGCCAGAGATCTTAAGGCCGGTGCCTGGCATTCCTCCATTACATGACACTCAGCAACTCCTTATATACAGACTTCTCGTATGGATCCAGGCAATTAGCCAGACCACCTGGTCAGAGGTTAGTCCTAGGGTCTGTACTGAGGTCTCTTTTGTTCACATCTCAAGAGACGTTGCCAACAACTTTTTATTTGACACGGGGGAAATTAGCCTGTTTGATTTGGGTTTGGTGTGGTGGTGATTAGTGCACTCAACAATTATCCAAGTTGACTACTGGAGTCACAGCCAAAAATCATATGATAACCAAACTTAGCTACCATACCCCGTACTGCACAACCTAAGCATATGCTGGGAATAGATGAAGGAGGTCAACCCTTCCATCTAGTTTCTCATCTCTATGTTTGGGGCGGCAGGTAGCCTAGTGGTTAGAGCATTGGGCCAGTAACTGAAAAGGTTGCTAGATCGAATCCCCGAGCTGACATGGTAAAAATCTGTTGTTCTGCCCCTGAACAGGCAGTTAACCCACTGTTCCCCTGTAGACTGTCATTGTAAATAAGAATTTGCTCTTAACTGACTTGCCTAGTTAAATTGAAAAAATAATCACATCCAGTAATTCTCCAATCTGCTAACAGTGGTCTGGTAATCATCATTTAAATGAGGTGTGAAGACTGCCTACCTGGCTGGCTACTAATGCACATGCTGGGTAGGCAGTGGTACAGCACACAAAGCGCAGTCTGAACTGACTGCAGGTGTTCTGGGCTGTAAGAGTGTCATTGACTGTAGAGTAGCTGACTGAGGAATAGAGGTAGTAAGACTGTAGAGTAGCAGACTGAGGAATAGAGGTAGTAAGACTGTAGAGTAGCTGACTGAGGAATAGAGGTAGTAAGACTATAGAGTAGCAGACTGAGGAATAGAGGTAGTAAGACTATAGAGTAGCAGACTGAGGAATAGAGGTAGTAAGACTATAGAGTAGCAGACTGAGGAATAGAGGTAGTAAGACTGTAGAGTAGCTGACTGAGGAATAGAGGTAGTAAGACTATAGAGTAGCAGACTGAGGAATAGAGGTAGTAAGACTATAGAGTAGCAGACTAGAGGCTCAGTCTGTCCTGATGCAACAGCTGTGATAATGGCAGGCTGAGTCAGACAGACGGACAACTGTCTGTCGTGTCCTGACTCCTGGCTGAGCAATGAGCTATATCCTAGTCAGTGTTCCAGCTCACAGTATGCCAGTAATGATACAAATGTTTGCAATATGGCTCAGTTGGTAGAGCATTGCGCTTGCAAACCCAGGGTTGTGGGTTCGATTCCCACAGGGGACCAGTACAAAAAAATGTGTGCTAACTACTTACTGTAAGTTGCTCTGGATAAGAGCATCTGGTAAAATGACCAAAATGTTTTCATAATATACAGTATTATTGTTAGCTGGACTCATTTGTATATAAAGGCGCATACCTTCAAATCTAAATAAAACAAATAACTCTTGATGTAAATAATGATACTAGAACTTCAACAGGTCAACAGTGACCTGTTGTGACCTACAGGTCATGTGATTGCTTCCATTAAATCTAAGTCAACCCTCTCACAGAACACATTACATTAGTGCATGTCTGTGACAAAGGTAAATTGTCAAGATGGGCCTTTTATAACAGAGGAGTTAAGAACAGCCTAAGGTATGTAGATGATCATATAGAATGGTCTCTTTTATCCTTTAGCTGCTTGGGAGGAACCATGCTCCGAATAATGTCGTCCTCATGCCCCTCTTTTTTAGGGGGTAAACTTCCTACGCTTACAGAACACAAAAGAGGCAGATATCCTGGGAGTGACAACAGGGGGACTTCACCCAAAAGGTCATGTCAACCCAACGGTCCTTTGACCTCACAGCTATGTCGAAGGGAACAGGTATGGAGAACACGACTTGCCAAGCGGCACACTGCAAATAGATCAAACACGTTCTGCGTTAGAGCATTCAACAGCAATGGAACGCTAAATGCACAAGTTATAGCCTACATCCAACCCCCTCCTAAATAATTTTTTTTACAACCAGACATAACATAGAGAGGAATAAATCCTCTACCAAAACAACAATATGTCTGCTACATAAATGCCATTACTCACCTAGAAATTTTGTTTTGAACGAATAAACCCATAGTTTTTTGTTTTTAGTCAATTTTCATATCTCACTGAGAGTGCATAACATTCTGCCAGTCTGTGTTGCATGCGTACAGTATGATCCTGATGGGTGGGTGGTTGTGGTGCAGCAGGATTAGTAGAAGGCCTTGGCTGGAGGCCCTGCAGTCAGAGTTAATGAGTCAGATTAGTCCTCATTGTGTGTTCCCAGGGATTAGCACACTGGCCACACTGAAGCCTCCTCATGTCAACCGGGGGGGGGGGGAGATGGGCATATTGAGACGGAGGACAAGAGACCTCACAATCAATTGTGTGTGTGTCTCAGTCTGTTTGCGTAAACAGCGCTCCAGCTAGCTACACTGATGTACGTAAGCAGAGGGAGCACTAAAGCAAATGGAGCATTTGAAACTCTCAGGGGTTCCAGGAGCTGGAGGAGCGGCACTAGTCTTCCACACAGGAGAGCTAGTAAGGGAAAGTGTGTACACAAGTTTCACTGTGCAGGAGTGGCTCTGACAGATTGTGGTGACCCCCGTTCTCAAGAGAACCTGCAAACAGACACTTTCACTTCCTGTTGTAACTGCCTATATATCTTCACCGTCTGTACTATCTTTACCACCAATGGAAAGATGTTGAATTCAACATGGCGCTGCATAAAGCATGTTCCTCATCGTGTCTTCTTCACCCATACTGTCGGTTCCATGACCCAGTTGAATATAATTCTTCCTCCGATCCAGTGGAATCAACAGCTAAACTGTTTAATATATTTATTCCCCTTTAAAAATCGGGCCCCTAAAAGTTAAGGATTTTAGGAAAGTTAATAATTGCTGACAAATCAGAATATTTGCCTGCAATATGGTCCGGCACACAAACAAACAGGGTCAGACAGACAGCCATACAGGACAAACACCCCACGATGTAGGAAAAACAACTCAGGCAAAACAATGATTAGAGATTCAACACAAAACTCTCAATGAGGATAGAGAACCTGGCATCTGTCCAGCCAGTGTAGACTTGTTCCTCAGTGTGGTACTGAGGCCTGCTCTGCTCCGTCCCAACTCTTCAAACTGTAAAATCTATCAAAGTACCAGCCTTTCCATCACTACCGTAGAGCAGTAGACATCACATTATGGAGAGAACACAATAGATAATTACATCAATGGAAAACATTAAAACACTTCTCACTGTTTAGACTGATCTGACTGCTCTACTACGAGGACACTAAACACTGACTCACTTATCAATGAGCAGCAGGCCCCTGCCTCAATGGGTCTGTCTATTTAGTGCTGGCACTGGCAGGTGCATACATTTCTCCACCGAGTCAAAATGACAATGGGTTAGTAATGTAATCAGCCAAATGATACACATAGCATATACAAAGCCCAATGTATGCACTGGTGACATCTATATGCAGATGGTTCTTCTTTGTTAGAGCAGACGAAGCCGTTTGACATGAGACATTGAAATGGCATCAATACCTTGGGTAGTAGTCTACAAGCAGTTTTATATTATATGCAATTCACCACACAAGGGAAATTATCCGGATTGAGGATGGTTCTGTTGGGATTGTGCCAATGCCCCATTCTGACCCAAGTTGAAGGCACTACAGTCTGCAGTGGCAAGCTGTTACACCCAGCTGTGCGGCAAAGGATGAGACAAGATATTGCCGTCTTATTTGTCACGTTCACTGTAACTTGCATAAGCCTGTTTAAATCCACCTTCATGCATAGCCATGATTGTTTTTTTCCAATTGAATTACATGGAAAAAAGATAACATGTCAGCGCTGCTTATTGTTTACCGAATTTAATTAGTTCCTGGGCACTGTTCGCATCGAACGATGCATTCTGAATCAGAACTATCCGACCAAAGCCTTGCCAAACAGGCACGTCGGTCGTATGGTGGGATAGTGTTCTACTGCTAGTCTGAGATACATACTCGGTCTAGAAACTTGGGTTAGGAAATGCCCTACTTACACCCCCAGTAAATGGAATATTTTTTAAACTAGGCTCTTTTCCAGAAAAATAAACCTTGCTCAATCTCATGATTACACTGCTTGGTAGCCTACTAAGAGGGAGAACCTCAGATGTTATGTTTCATTCTTCCAACCATTTAAACATCTTATGAGTCAAATACAGTAATACTCTCAGATTTGGGGGCCATATGGGCAAATCAATGCACACCACTCAATGTATTTCTAATTGTAACATAATATGGTATTATTATGTGACGAAACACACTGGAGGCTTTCAGATTCCCTGTTTTTGTAGGGAATAAGGGGAAGATTCATCCTGCTTATCTCCCATGGGCAGGCCACTGAGAAACAAAGGAAACCTGATGAGCTGAAAGGGTAAATACTAGGGGGAAAACCCTTGAAAAACCATTCTTAAAAGAGATACTGCTGCATATTTATAAAAACAGCCTTTATTATTTCCTAATTAAGGGGATCGTTTTTAGATGGACATGTAGTCAAACTACAGATCTAGTCCCCTATATTTTGATAAATATGGCTATAATAATTAAGGCTACCATTTGGCAAATCAAAAATTGATTTTAGGTTGAATAGACTATTAGATGTGTACTTGAGCAAATATGTTTTATAATGCGCTACAATACAAAAAGGTAGGTCCCCAATTAAAAAGAGGACAAGGGAAAGTTGATTCAACCGTCTTCAAAAGGGATGCGTTTTTACAAGTCTCTGCTCTTCAGACCAGGGCTGCCAAATTCCGGTCCTGGAGGGCCGAAACACTTATGTTTTTTTGTTTCTACCTGGTAGTTCATTGCACTCACCTAGTGTCTCAGGTCTGAATGAGTCCCTGATTATGAGGATGAAAACCAGAATGTTTAGGACCATTAGGGCCTGATTTGGGCAGCCCTGCACTAGAACGACTGGTTGCCTCCCACAATGTACTACCTCTCTACTTAGTACTTACGTAAAGTAAAGGTGAGTCTGCGATATGTGGGATTTGTAGGCCACATTAAAACCAACATTGTAACACGGATAGACAACATACACAAATATAATTTGAAATGCGCCACCTAACTGTATGCTCGGAAAATGTGACAACTTTTTTACACTGGGGTAGTCTACCACAAAGAGAACATTCCTCTCACTGGGAAAACCCAAATTAAGAATGCGTCTTACCTGTTTGTAGGAAAACGTATACCGGTAGTCTCTAAATATAGAATGAACGTATTCTAGAGACGACTTCTCTTGTCCACTCTGCAAGTTAAGTTGTAATTCCACTGCGAGCGAAATGTGCTCTGGGTCCCCGTGCGCATACTGCGCGCGCTCGAGGGCTTGCTTTTGAATGCGGAAAAGATGTTCAAGTAGCTGCGGTGTACTCGCACCCACATGAAGAGCGAACAGAAGATAGTTATAGCGGTTTTGCCCCAGCCATTCCCCTCTCATGGATCAACTGATTGCTAGGCGCTTATGAGTTGCACAATTATGTAACAACTGGGGGAATATCAATCAAATGCGTCTCAATGTGTGAAATACAGCTCATCATGGTAGTGAGGTACATCTACTGCCAGTCTACATAGCAACATTGCACTTGTCTTCAGTGCTGCGTGAACACTTTTCCATTAAATAAAAATATATATACTTAAACCACTTACTAGATAAAGCAAGCAACACCTGTCAGGGAAGACACATGTGCTGTGTTTATACATGCAGCCCAGTTTATTTTTCTCACTCATCAGTCTTTTGAAAAATCACATCAACATATTTTTCAATGACGATTAGATTAGTGCACAAACTATCAGAATTGTGCTGCCTGTATAAACGCAGCCCATGTGTCACCCCAGATTGGTGTTGCTTGCATGATTGTCTTTACATCTATTGGTTTAAGTACATTTTTTTGTCTGTTCCCCCAGCGGTTTTGCAAATTTTCCTACTAATGAAGGTATTACTTACCTTCTGTTACCTCTTCCTTCCGGTTAGGGGTGCAGGAATAAAGCACCAGGGAGCAGCACTATACCTTAGGACATTCACCAGGAGTTTCAATTATTGTACTGTGGGTTTTATTGCATGGATTTGAATAGCTGTAGAAACTACAATTTGGATGAGTCGATACAGTTGTTGACGTACTTGCAGTGAGAAGATATGATTACAGATTGTGATGGCACAGTTAAGTCATTCAGTGTTCCCTGACTTGTTTCCTAAGTGTCAAATCAAATTCACAGATTAGCAGATATATACTGCATTTAGGTCCAAACTGTACTTTCCCAGGACAATATTTAACCATCTAAAAATGACCAAATATGTTGTCTAACATATTTGCTAAAATAGTAATTGTAGCTAAAATTAGACATTCCTGTGTGTATAAATGTAATTACTGCCAGTGGATCATCTGTTTCCCAACCCTGGTCCTCGAGTACCCCCAACAGTACACATTTTTATTGTAACCCTGGACAAGCACATCTGATTCAACTAATCATCAGGGAGGTAGCCTAGTGGTTAGAGCTTTGGGCCAGTAACCGAAAGGTTGGTGGATTGAATCCCCAGGCTGACAATGTAAACATCTGCCATTCTGCCCCTGAGCAAGGCAGTTAACTCACTGTTCCCCGGGTGCCGAAGACATGGATGTCAATTATGGCAGCCCCCCGCACATCTCTGATTCAGAAGGGTTGGGTTAAATGCATTAGACACATTTCAGTTGAATGCATTGTTGTACAACTGACTAGGTATCCCCCATTCCCATCAAGCCCTCTGAGTTGTCAAGGGCAACAACAAACCTGTGTACTGTTGGGGATCCTCAAGGAAACAGTGATTATCTAGTGCGCAGACAGTGCATTCGGAAATTACTTTTTCCACATTTTCTTAAGTAAACTTATTCTAAAATGGATGTTTAAAAAAAACACACACAATACCCCATAATATCAAAGCAAAAAATGGTTTAGAACTTTTTGCAAATGTATAAAAAAATAAAACAAATACCTTATTTACATAACTATTCAGACCCTTTGCTATGAGACTTGAAATTGAGCTCAGGTGCATCCTGTTTCCATTGATCACCCTTCATGTTTCTACAACTTGGGAGTCCACCTGAGATAAATTATATTATTGGAAAGGCACACACACCTGTCTATATAACGTTTGACAGTGCAAGTCAGAGCAAAAACCAAGCCATGAGGTCGAAGGAATTGTCCGTAGAGCTCCAAGACAGGATTGTGTCAAGGCACAGATCTGGGGAAGGTTACCAAAACATTTTTGCAGCATTGAAGGTACCCAAGAACACAGTGGTCTCCATCATTCTTATATGGAATTAGTCTCTTCCAAGAGCTGGCCGTCCAGCCAAACGGAACAATCGGGGGAGAAGGGCATTGGTCAGGGAGGTGACCAAGAACCCAATGGTCACTCTGACAGAGCTCCAGAGCTCCTCTGTGGAGATGGGAGAACCTCCCACAAGGACAACCATCTCTGCAGCACTCCACCAAATCAGGCCTTTATGGTAGTGGCCAGACGGAAGCCACTCAGTAAAAGGCACATGACAGCCCGCTTGGAGTTTGCCAAAAGGCACCTAAAGGACTCTGACCATGCGAAACAAGATTCTCTGGGCTGATGAAACCAAGATTGAACTCTTTGGCCTGAATACCAAGCATCACGTCTGGAGGAAACCTGGCACCCTCCCTACGGGGAAGCATGGTGGTGGCAGCATCATGTTGTGGGGATGTTGTTCAGCGGCAGGGACTGGGATACTACTCAGAATCGAGGGAAAGATGAACAGAGCAAAGAACAGAGATCCTTGATGAAAATCTGCTCCAGAGCGCTCAGGACCTCAGACTGGGGGAAAGTTCCTTCCAACAGGACAATGTCCCTAAGCACACAGCCAAAACAACGTAGAAGTGGCTTCGGGACAAGTCCTAATGTCCTTGAGTAGCCCAGCCAGAGCCCAGACTTGAACCCGATCAAAGAGCTCTGCACAGACCTGAAAATAGCTGTGCAGAGACGCTCCCCATCCAACTTGACAGAGCTTGAGAGGATCTGCAGAGAATATGGGAGAAACTACCCAAATACAGGTGTTCTAAGCTTGTAGCGTCATACCCAAGCAGACTCGAGGCTGTAAATCGCTGCCAAAGGTGCTTCAACAAAGTACTGAGTAAAGGGTCTGAATGCTTATGTATGTAATTTCAGTTTTTGCTTTGTCATTAAATGCCTACTTGATGAGGATGGATTTACACACACAGTCACTCGAGGCAATGACACACTGCACACAGTTAGTATGCATGCACAACGTGCGGATCACTCAACACTATATACGTCAGCTACCACAGCAACTGAAATGACTGCAACACTTAAAGAGCTGCAGTTAGTTTCATGATGGGTGGCAATGAATAAGTTAGTCCTAAATATTTCCAAAACTAAAAGCATTATATTTGGGACAAATTATTCATTAAACCCTAAACCTCAACTAAATCTTGTAATTAATAATATGGTAATTGAGCAAGCTGAGGAAACTAAACTGCTTGGAGTAACCCTGGATTGTAAACTGTCATGGTCAAAACATATTGACACAGCAGTAGCTAAGATGGGGAGAAGTCTGTGCATAAAGCGATGCTCTGCCTTCTTAACAGCACTATCAACAAGGCAGGTCATGCAGGTCCTAGTTTGGTCACACCTGGACTACTGTTCAGTCGTGTGGTGAGGTACCACAAAGACGGACTTAGGAAAATTGCAATTAGCTCAGAACAGGGCAGCACAGCTGGCCCTTGGATATACACAGAGAGCTAATATTAATAATATGCATGTCAATCTCTCCTGGCTCAAAGTGGAGGAGAGATTGACTTCATCATTACTTGTATTTGTGATAAGTATTGACATGTTGAATGGACCGAGCTGTCTGTTTGAACTACTGGCACACAGCTCGGACACCCATGCATACCCCACAAGACATGCCACAAGAGGTCTCTTCAGTCCCCAAGTCCAGAACAGACTATGGGAGGCGCACAGTACTACATAGAGCCATGACTACATGGAACTCTATTCCACATCAAGTAACTTATGCAAGCGGTAATATTACAGTAAAGGGTCTGAATGCTTATGTATGTAATTTCAGTTTTTGCTTTGTCATTATGGGGTATTGTGTGTAGATTGAGGAGGGGAGAACAATTTAATTAATTTTAGAATCAGGCTGTAATGTAACAATGTGGATAAAGTCAAGGGGTCTGAATACATTGACTATGACGCTGAAGAAAAGGTCTAAATGCAGTATGCAGGTGCCAGCTGTGAAAAGAGTCAAGTAATGCCACCATCTACAGGTTAGTTGTGAAACTGCAATCAGATGTTGACATACCATACATTTCAGCGAGGGGTTGTTGACACATTACCAAAGAGGTGTTTGTTTGCATTATATTCTGACCAAAAACTCAGCTCCCTTTTAAAGTAGACCAGCCACATATTAAAACAAAATGCCACTTACGACTCAAAATGGTTTCCAAAGTAGCTTGGTCACTCATCACTGGGGGGGAAAAAGGGGGGAAACAGCAACATTGGTATTGTACCTGACCAATTATACTTCCCCAATATCCCACTTGTCCCATCCAAATATAAGATACAAGAATATGGTCTCTAGTGTTAATATGTATAACATGTATAGTACTATATATTGATATCATTAATAAAAAAATACATGAACAAATGCACATTTTCATAATGGGTAAATTACCAAAGGGAAAAGATTACCTCCCACACCTATGGATCTTTGACATATATCAAGTGGAGAATTTTTCTAAAATCATTATGTCCTCTAACTGTAATTCTATGAGTCTGGGAGAACCTCTAAAAACCGTCGCTGTTGTTGTATAGAGCTGTGTGTATGAATGAGTGATTTGTCCCATGCCAGCCAGTAATCTATAGGGCTGTGTGTGCACGCATTACCTGACTAAGGCATACTACTAACACTGTTAGTACATCCCAAATGGCACCCTATTCCCTATTTAGTGAAAGTAGTGCACTATATAGGGAAGGGGGTACAATTTGGAAAGAAGCCTGTCAACACATTGAGAGAGCAGCCAAGTAGAAAAAGAATGCTGATGATTTATGTTGGCAATGAAACCCAAATCTGCCACTACTCAGATTAGCAGGCAAATGTGCACATCTACATTTGAATCAGTATTATCCTGTAAAAAGTCAAACAATTTTTGTGATAATGTTCTCTCAAGATTTCCGCATGTTTGTCTTTTTTTGTACAAATCTTTGTATAATCTGACTACACAACCAAAAAATAACCGGCCATAAAAATAAATCATCATCATCTCCACTTACAGATTGCATTTTGGGGTTTAGTCTTTCAATCTGTGTACTTTCTTTCTTTAATATAACATTTTGTAATTTTTTTTTATTTGTGTATTTTATTCTTTAAAAAAAACTTTTCTTGCTGTAGTTCGTTCGCCAGCCAAGTTCCAGGTATTGCTCGTCAATCTACATTACTTTCCAGACACTTATTCCTCCAAAACACCAGATGGCGCTATGGTAAAAGGCAAGATTTGTAGGTACTGGATGTGGTGTGTAGCTCCACTGTAGAACATGTTTATGTCAAGTAAGAAAATGAGCATTTCTTTCAAGAACTAAGCCCCAGCATTTCCTATTTCTTTTTTTTGGGTTATTTTTCAGCTATAAAAAGATGAGTGTCGCTTGAGAGAAGGAAGATCCTTAATACTACTACTCAGTCAGTATGGGGTCTGGGCAGCAGAAGTGGGACAGTCAGGCTGCCAGTCTGTTGCAGAGCAGACCAAGACAGCCCTATCTGCAGAGGTCCTGGGCCTCTGAGTGCTGCTGAGGTTTCCTCTTCTTGCTGTTGCCCTGGTAGTGTGGCTTGCTGCTTGGGTGGCTCTTGATGTTGGATGAGGACGAGTTCTGCTGGACATGGTGGGTGTTTTTACTGGACGAGCGGAACAACCTGGCCTGGGAAACAAGACACACACACACACACACCTAGTTAGATCAGTAAACAGATCACTGATAGGCATATATGTGCCATTGAAATGTAAAATCTAAATGGCTATCTATGTACCGACAGTGTGTTGTAACGCTCTGGTCATAAAAGTTCAAGGCATTTGTAGGTACAGTAGAGTTTTTCAGTGGTTGACTTAGGCTTCGTCAAGCTGACCCTACCTTGCCCCCCTTGTTGTCAGTAGGAGTGCTGGTGGTGTGCCTCTGTGTTCTGTGATTGGTCACGCCACCTGAGGATTCTCTGTGGGCGCTGGAGCCCCGCCCAGGCAGTTGCTTCACTGACTTACAGGGCGTCCCGTCAGAATCCTGGGGACAACCAATCACAACTCAGTAAATCAGGTCAGCAACCAATGGGTGCATCACATTAAATGTAGTGTTAAGAGTTGATTTCCTCAGGTATTGTGGTTTTAGTGTGCACACATGGTGTGTTTGAGTGAAACAAAACTCACAACGTCGCTGGAACTAGATACCGTGGAGGATGAGGATGACGATAATGAGGAGGAGTTGGAGGAGGTCTTGCTGCGAGATGCAGTCACCTCCTCCGTCAGGTTGTTGTTGCACTCGTCCAGCTGCTGAGGCTTCACCAACAGTGTGACATCATTTCCTACGGCAACAACAGTGGTAAGACTGTGTTTTAGATCGACTAAATAGCAGTCGGACTTCACTGATCTACAAATCACCTTGGATCACAAACTACTTATAACGTAATTACCGTAAATTCCAGACTATAAGCTGCAACTTTTTTCCCCACGCTTTGAACCTTGCGGCTTAAACAATGACGCGGCTAATATATGGATTTTTCCCGCTTTCAATTTTTTTTTCTCCAAAAAAACACATTCTGTGACGTGCTCCGTTTTTTGGCGGCATGAAGCTTTCATTAGACCAATGAAATTGACGAACGGGTTAAGGTCAAACAGTGATGAGAGCCACAATGAAAACGATCCAATATCGGATGAAGCAATTCTGAGGCTATTCAACTCCGACACTGAAGGAGATGACTTCAGTGGTTTCAGTGCACAGGAGGAAGATAGTGACCAATGACTTTCTTGGTAGGCTACTGTTTACTGCAAATTTTAAATTTTTTGTTACAAGCCGTGTTTCGTTAAAGCCTATTTATTTTTGTTACAAGCCGTGCTTCGTTAAAGCCTATTTATTTTTGTTACAAGCCGTGCTTCGTTAAAGCCTATTTATTTTTGTTTCAAGCCGTGTTTCGTTAAAGCCTATTTATTTTTGTTACAAGCCGTGTTTCGTTAAAGCCTGTGTAAAGTTCATTTGTTTCAATATACCGGTAGGCACCTGCGGCTTATAGACATGTGCGGCTTATTAATGTTCAAAATAATATTTTTTTTTAAATTCAGTGGGTGCGGCTTATATTCAGGTGCGCTCAATAGTCCGGAAATTACGGTAAGATGACCAATTTTGCACCTTGTCTTACTGAAACTGATCCCCTCAAACACACTGACTATCACATCGTTAGATATGAGACAGTGTCAAGACTTACAGTAGTACTGTGAAAACATACCATTCAGGGCAGGTTCATTCTGAGACTGTGGTCCCCAGAGCTTGGTGATCCAGTCCCTGTACTCAGCCACTTCCTGGGTCACCCGAATTATTCTGCCGAGTATACTGGAGGAAAGAAAATAGGACATCAGATTAGAAGAACTTGTTTGCAGTAGTTCAAATAGAGTATTTAGTAAATAACTTAAGATTTTTTTTAAGATAGCAGCCAAAGAATGTGAGAGCTGTCGTTGGTTAAAGCGAGCCCTAGCTCACCATCTCCTTACCTCTCAGACTCGTTGTTGGGGTAGTACTTGGCGATGGGCGATACGGCGTGGTTGAGCACTACGTAGGCATAGTCAAAGGCCTGCTTCACCTGCAACACACCGTATGAGCTGCGGCCAACGTCATTATCTGCAGGAGGCAAGAGGCATGGTTAGATCACCTCTATTTGGGAAAAGTGACAGATTTCAGACATTGTCTGATATTGAGCTGATTTTTAAGCCTTTGCTATGGGCACCTGGGACCTCTAGCCGTCTTATTCATGGCCGTTAAAGTGTGTGATAGATTCTTAGGTTCAGTGTTATCAGTAGTTGACTGATGTTACGGATCTTGAGCGTCACAGTGCTAAAATGAAGTATCACCTGTGTAAGTGCACCCATGCTGAATGGAAGGCCTTGTTACCTGGTGCTAGGGGGTCCTCAATGAAGAGCATGGAGGGCCTGTAGAGGTCAGTGCTCTTCTGAACCTCGTCTTTGGCCACATAGCTGCCGCCATCTTTGATCCGGATGCCCGTCTTCAGGTAGTTGAAGTGGCGCCCATAGAGCTCAAAGAACTCTATAAGGAGAACGCCCACGTTGGCATTGGGGCTGCACGCATCTTCTCTGTAGTGAAGCTGAAATACAAGGGCAGAGGATAAGAGGTCAACTGCATAGAGGAACAAGCCAAATCATCTTAGTTTACTGAATGAGAAAGACTTAAAATGTGTCAAAAGTTTTAACAGTAAATTAGTAATGTTAGATGCGATCTATCCTGCACTGTGTGTGGGGGCTACTTGAGAGAATAGCAGAAGATAAGAGCAGAAGTCTCACCTGCAGGAAGCTGACAGCCATAAGGAAGAGGCTGTAGGAGCCGATCCCTCCAGTGAAAACCTCGTTCAGATCCCTCTGGAGCAGGAACTGCTTCAGCACCAGAACCAGCTTCGGAAGAACTGGGTATTTCTTATGGATAAAAGAAACATGTGGTTATGGTTAAAACCATGGCTATGGTTATAGTGCCCTCTAGCGGGGAAAGTCTCAAACTACGACATTGGGTAATAAGGGACTGAGGAGGGACGTAGTTAAGTGGATTAGCTACCAACACCTCCATTAAAACCTGACATAAATATACAACAATCTATGCGTGCTAACTGTCAAGCCTGTTTCTTCAGCTAGCTCTTTTACCAGACTGCATTAGGTAAAAGCAATGTATCCTGAATAAGAGATGCCTGCTTCACTTACCTTTTTGTAGTCTTTGATGAGAAGGGCAGCTTTGACTCCATTCTTCACATTGAAGCTGATGTCCACCTTCACCTCTGTGCGGAAGTCTGTCAGCTTGATGATGGGTACCTGGAACATAGTGGTGATGAGGATGGATTTACACACACAGTCACTCGAGGCAATGACACACTGCACACAGTTAGTATGCATGCACAACGTGCGGATCACTCAACACTATATACGTCAGCTACCACAGCAACTGAAATGACTGCAACACTTAAAGAGCTGCAGTTAGTTTCATGATGGGTGGCAATGAATAAGTTAGTCCTAAATATTTCCAAAACTAAAAGCATTATATTTGGGACAAATTATTCATTAAACCCTAAACCTCAACTAAATCTTGTAATTAATAATATGGTAATTGAGCAAGCTGAGGAAACTAAACTGCTTGGAGTAACCCTGGATTGTAAACTGTCATGGTCAAAACATATTGACACAGCAGTAGCTAAGATGGGGAGAAGTCTGTGCATAAAGCGATGCTCTGCCTTCTTAACAGCACTATCAACAAGGCAGGTCATGCAGGTCCTAGTTTGGTCACACCTGGACTACTGTTCAGTCGTGTGGTGAGGTACCACAAAGACGGACTTAGGAAAATTGCAATTGGCTCAGAACAGGGCAGCACAGCTGGCCCTTGGATATACACAGAGAGCTAATATTAATAATATGCATGTCAATCTCTCCTGGCTCAAAGTGGAGGAGAGATTGACTTCATCATTACTTGTATTTGTGATAAGTATTGACATGTTGAATGGACCGAGCTGTCTTTTTGAACTACTGGCACACAGCTCGGACACCCATGCATACCCCACAAGACATGCCACAAGAGGTCTCTTCAGTCCCCAAGTCCAGAACAGACTATGGGAGGCACACAGTACTACATAGAGCCATGACTACATGGAACTCTATTCCACATCAAGTAACTTATGCAAGCGGTAATATTACACTTTAAAAAAACAGATAAAAATACACCTTATGGAACAGCGGGGACTGAAGCAACAAACAAAAGGCACAGACACATGCATACAAACACACGATAACGTACACACTATACACACTTACACAAGGATTGTGTGTTGTAGATATGTGGTAGAGTAGGGGCCTGAGGGCACACACTTAATATGTTGTGAAATCTGTTGTAAATGTATTGTAATGTTTTTAAAAAATTTTAGAACTGCCTTCATTTTGCTGGACCCCAGAAAGAGTAGCTGCTGCCATATTAAATACAAATACAAACATACCGTGGCCTTGTCCAGCACTTTGATGGAGTTCTCGTCAGTCACGTTTTTCTTCCGCAGGGCCTCTTCCAGGGTCCAAAGGGGCAGGTTTTCCCAGTTCCCAAACACCACCAGATCGATGTCACTAGGAAGTGGAGTAAGTAGTAGAGGTCAGAGCAACATCACATTCAGATCTGAAGAGAGGACTCTACAGTTCACTTTCACACACAGCTTATTGTCACTAATCCAGTCCCCAGTCACAGTGTTGTGTGTGTGTGACGTCGGAGCGGAGAGCGGTCTGGCTCGTCAAGAAACAAGGTTAAAAACAGCTTTGGATCAGCAGTGCTAAAAGTACCACAGCCTTAATCCCAAAAAACAAAGGCAAATAATTACACCATGGCCAGCCACATCACTCTTTCTCCATATAACCACTCCCAAAGGGGGGAATTCTGAACAGAGTTAAACGTGCGTAAATGTAACATTATTCCCTTTTTATGCACTTCTCTCTATGCGTATGTATTCTGACCTTGAACTTAAAGGAAAATTCCACCCAAAAACAATATTTTGGTATTTGTTTCATTAGTCCATTGCTGATATAGTCCCAAAATGTTTAGCCTGTCAGCAATCAAGTTTAAGATGTGTAACTTGAAAAATACAGCCAGTATGATGCATTTTGCCTTATATGATGCAAAATGCATCATATTGACGTTACGCAACTGAATAAGGCAAGTCTGAATACCAAATACTGATTAGTGTGTAGGAAAGGCCTAAGAGCTTACCCACTTGGCACAGACTCAGTTAAACATCTGGTTTTGATTTACATGTGGTTGAGTTGTCACCTAGCATAAATTAAATAAGTGAAATCAACAAAAACAATCACCTGTCATTGGATTTAGGTTAAAAAAGATTACTTTTTCAAAATCAAATTTAAAAAATGTGTTGAAATTACGTGGGAAAAATGTTGATTAAACCCGTTTTTGCCCAGTGGGTAGTTTAACCCCATCAGTCACGAGAGCCCAGCAAAAATCTGCTTTTCATTTATCTGACTTACATTTATCTGCATGTCCAGCCCTTATACAATGCCTTTCGAAAGTATTCAGAACCCTTACCTTTTTACCATGTTACAGCCTTATTCTAAAATTGATTACATTTGAAAAAAATCCTCAGCAATCTACACACAATACCCCATATTGACAATGGGAAAAAAGGTATTTAGAAATGTTTACAAATGTCTTAACTTAAAAACTAAAATACCTTGTTTACTTAAGTATTCAGACCCTTGGCTATGAGACTTGGAATTGAATTCAGGTGCATCCTGTTTCCATTGATCATATTTGAGATGTTTCTACAACTTGGAGTCCACCTGTGGTAAATTCAATTGATTGGACATGATTTGGAAAGGCACACACCTGTCTCTTTAAGGTCCCACAGTTGACAGTGCATGTCAGAGCAAAAACCAAACAATGAAGTTGAATGAATAGTACGTAGAGCTCCGAGACAGGATTGTGTCGAGGCACAGATCTGGGGAAGGGTACCAAAACATTTCTGCAGCATCGAAGGTCCCCAAGAACACAGCAGCCTCCATCACTCTTAAACGGAAGAAGTTTGGAACCACCAAAACTTTTCCTAGAGCTGGCCGCCCGGCCAAACTGAGCAATCGGGGGAGAAGGGCCTTGGTCAGGGAGGTGACCAAGAACCCGATAGTCACTCTGACAGAGCTTCAAAGTTCCTCTGTGGAGATGGGAGAACCTCCAGAAGGACAACCATCTCTGCAGCACTCCACCAATCAGGCCTTTATGAAAGGCACATGAAAGCCCGCTTGGAGTTTGCCAAAAGGCACCAAAAGACTCTCAGACCAAGAGAAACAAGATTCTCTGGTCTGATGAAACTAAGATGAAACTCTTTGGCCTGAATGCCAAGCGTCACGTCTGAAGAAAACCTGGTACCCTCCCTACGGTGAAGCATGGTGGTGGCAGCATCATGTTGTGGGGATGTTTTTCAGTGGCAGGGACTGGGAGACTAGTCAGGATGGAGGCAAAGATGAACAGAGCAAATTACAGAGAGATCCTTGATGAATACCTGCTCCAGAGCACTTAGGACCTCAGACTGGGACGAAGGTTCACCTTCCAACAGGACCACGACCCTAAGCACACAGCCAAGACAACGCAGGAGTGGCCTCGGGACAAGTCTCTGAATGTCCTTGAGTGGCCGGACTTGAACCTGATCGAACATCTCTGGAGAGACCTGAAAATAGCTGTGAGGCAACGCTTCCCATCCAACCTGACAGAACTTGAGAGGATCTGCAGAGAAGAATGGGAGAAACTCCCCAAATACAGGTGTGCCAAGCTTGTAGCGTCATACCCAAGAAGACTCAAGGCTGTAATCGCTGTCAAAGGTGATTCAACAAAGTACTGCATAAAGGTTCTGAATACTTATGTAAATGTCATACCAGTTTTTTTTTTTTCATACATATGCAAAAATGTGGAGAAGGTCAAGTGGTCTGAATACTTTCCCGAAGGCACTGTATTTAGCCTCACAATGAAGTGTTTTATTGTGAGGCTAAAACAATGACAAAACAGTTGCATCTGAGTTTAATCTCTTTTTTTTTTTTTTATATATATCTGCCAAAGTAAAAATCTGATTAAAAAAATATGAATGCAGTAAGTATAGAAATGTTTTTTTTTTCCACTGGGAAATGAATATCTAACTAGTCAGTGAGAACTGTGTGGAGTTTGTGACCGCAACTGAGTTTATTACAGTATTATAGACAATATGTCCTGGGATTTCCTATGATCTTCTATGCAGAAGAACCCCTTACCTTCTAATGACGCTTATGAGCGTCAGAGAAAAAGATGGCTTTAATAGTTTGTAGCTCAAACCATTTGGACTCTAGACGTTTTGGTAGAACAGACGAAATCAAATGGTACAACCCAGAAGTCCGTAGCTCAAACACATACTGTTTAAAAGGGGTTAGAAGTCCAAAATACACCAGCGATAAGGTGGGACTCATTGGGTTAAGGGTCAGTTTACACTCACTAATGGTGCGCGGGTCAGCTGTTTGTTCACCCGCACCCACCCGCTATTGCTAATAACCCATCCACAACCGCATGTGAAAAAGTGAATCTGAGGCCCGCAACCGGCCCTAACACGGATTTTTTAAGGTATTGTTTGCTCTTTATTCAACCCGCCACCCACCCACCCGCCCTTCATCCACACAATATTTAATGGCCCTAAATCCGACCGCCCCACGGTTATATCCGCTGGGTCTGCAGGTTATGAGTCAACCCGCATATCACCAACATACTATAAGAGAGATTACGATAGGAAGGCCATTATGTCCATTACCTGAATCAAACTGCTTACCTGGTTGGCAGATAGAGGCCCGTGCTGAAACTCCCAAACACTTGAACCTGTAACAAAGTCAAATGTTATTCATTGATTTCACTTATCAATCAGAGAAGCTGAGCTATACATTAGCTTTGAACTGATACAACTGCAGGTCATTTGTTACAAAATAAAGACAAATTATTTGATTTGACTTCTGTCATGTCACGTGATATGCTGCTCGCCTGTGACAACAGTCTGATACTTGAAGACAGGTGTCAACTAAAGCGATTAAAATATAATATTTATGCTAAGTGGGGAGGGAGTCTAACATGCAACAACTTATTTCACCTTTAATGCAAGTCGGGGCACAGTCATTATCTGACAACCATGCACTGTTCCTGGGAACTGAACAAACCATTACTACTGTAGTTATGAGAACAAGGATAAAATTATGCTTTAAACACCAACGGTTTGGACAAAAAAGAAATGAAATAAGCTTTTTATTTAATGCGTCCAGATTCCAGACAAATATCCCGCTTTATCTGAGCTTTGTGGGCATTAACCAATGTCACATCACATAACAGTATTTCACATTGGTTCTGAGGGCTCAAAAATAGCCTTTGCTAAGCCTTAAACCAGCCGTTATTCCCTTAAACCTCCCTCCTGGGCTGAGCTCCTGCCTGAACCGACCAAGGGGGTTAAAGCCCGGGCTCCAGTCTGCTTACTAGAGGCAGGGCATGTGATTGTGATGTGGGTGGAAATGAGAGGGGTGATGGTGATGGATTGCCACTGTGTGGACGAGTTCCAATTCCAGTGAGGGGGAACACACATCCACACAGGTCCCCAAGGTGAACTTAACTCATGGCTCGGCTCTCTACTGTATAAAGAGCTAGTAGTCATCACTTACATTATCGAGAGACGGAGTGAAGTTAGAGAGGGAGAGAAAGACATGACTAATTATTCAGCCATCTGGTGGGTTCACAGTTGTTCAGTTCACCCAGTCACAGACAGGTCTCGTATTGAGTGTGTGTAAGAGGTCAGGTGATTGCTGGAAGTCTTAGTCCTGTTCTTGTTGTGGACAGGATATGAACTACTCTCCTACCTCAGTGGATAGAGTAAGAGGTAGGAACAGCAGTGGGCTTTTCTGTCTAGCTCAGGGATGGGCAACTGTTTTTCAGTTTTTGAGATCAATTCCTGCGATACTACACAATTTGCCATGGGACAGAGAGAAAAATGTGCAATTTTACAGCGAATTCCCTGTAATTCTACATATTTTGCCATAGGGTGAAGAAATTAAATGTCTTTATATGATGTCTGAGTAAGAGGGACTAACAAAATCCATAGGGGCCCCCCGGTCGGTAATTCGACCATGAATACTGCAAGATAGTTGACCACTAGACATTTTAGCTGACATGGGCTAATTGAGTTACTGTCAGTGACTGACATAAGAGAACTGCTGATGTACAACCACATTACAAAACTGCACCTTGGGTATTCTACTATTCCAACCCAACAGTAAATTGAGACCCAGACTGAGATCCTAAAACAAAAAAAAGTGATCCGCGGGCCTACAAAACGGCAGTTGTCCATCCCTGGTATAGCTGAGAGCAGACACACACAGCTCTATCAGCAGGCTCAAAGTCAGCAGGAACAAGGACACCTGGAGCTCTGTCGATTACAGGCCAAAATATAACAGCAGGGAGATAAGAGCGGACCGACCAGGTGCTTTCACAAATGGCTGCTGGTCACACGCCCCACCATATATGGCCTGTCTTTCATCATCATTACAGCTCAGCCCATAGGGAGAGAAAATCACTCTCTCCTACAGAGTCACGACTCCTTTCAGACAGCTATAGAGCCAGCCAGAGAAAGACTAGAAAGATGTAGAGACAGCATTTCTACATAGACCAGCACGTTCTCATGCTGTCTCTAGCAATGAAGGGAATTTGTTAAATGAGGGAACAGGAGAATGTGAGAATCTCAAGCAGCTTGCTGTGTGGGTGAGACCTGTCTGTGTAGCTAGAAACCACTTCCATTCCAAACCTTTGCTCTGCCTGTCAATTCTAGTAGTTGGTGTTGGCTTTTATGAAAGCATGAACTCTGCATGGTTGCAATATTTATTTGAACGATGACCCATATTAGCCTGGGCCCAGATCTTTTCAACTATGTAAAAGTTTCAACAACGAGAGGAGTCTGCTGTACACTAATAATGGTCAAACAGATCTGGGACCTGGCTAGGCCTGTATGGCCTTAAGACTGGAATGGTAGCGATGTGAGTGATCTCTTACGTCAGCAGTGGGCCACAGGTCTTTGATGACCCTCTCGATCCTGTCCACCACCTCCATCCTCATCCTCTCCTCCTCCGCCCGAGGAGACATGTGTTTGTAGAAGTCATTGATCTCCTCATGGAGCCTGCAGAACACAATGAAAACAGCATGATCAGGGTTAGGGGAGACAAAGAGACTGAGCGAGAGAAAGAATAAAGGGAGAAAGTAGCATGGTCATGGGGATAGTAGGATAGAGTCTGAAAGAGATCAAAATACACTGACAAAGATTGAAGGCAGAATATATTGATTGAAGGCAGAATATACTGTAAGACAAATCTAAATAACAAGTCTACAATACATATTTTATTATGCCAGTCAATGCAATCTGTTAACAACTTTCACAGGTAGCTCACTGAACAGCCACCAGAGACAATTACCCTGCCCTACAATCTAATGAAATAGTGAAAACAGAAATGACACTTCCTCAAACACACTAGGCGTTCATGAGGAGTTAATTGCAAAGCATCATTATTACATAAACTGGCTTCTTTACTGGAGGTGTGTTATGTTAAAGGCTAACTGCCAACAAACTGTAATCAAGTAGCATCTACTGAAGACTGGAAGAAATACATTAACTACAGGATTATGACAGACAGGCTGACATGTGAGAAAAGATCACAAAGCCACAATAATGCAATACATCTACACCTTTGGTAGAAATCATAGGGCATATTCCCACTGTTAGGGGTATGGACCAGTTCTTCCCTGGTACCAAAGCAGTTGGCATAAATGTAATGTCCCTTGCCTGATTCAATAGTTTGGGAGGACAATGCTAATAAGTACAAGTGTTGCTGTCCTCGAGTTAAAAATGGGTGCTTAAATCAACTTTACTAAACTATCAACAGGGCCGCTTCCCTTCACCTTGGCCCCGATAAGTCAGGCAGGTAAACTTGGTCCTTGACTGGGTGGGTATGAATGCCAGGGCTCGTTTAGGGAGACCAGGGACTGTGCCAGTAATTGACTGACTGGGGTTATTTCTGCCTGAAATTCACCCTGCTGTCTATTATTAAAGCTGCAGATTGACCAACACATCCACCCACAGGGCCTAGACCAGAGGCTATATCAATAACACTAAAGACTGGGTCACACAAACATTCACACGTGGTACTGATTGCCGCCCACACACACACACGGTGCAGCCTAAGCCAGCTGCCACCTCAACCTTTGACCCAACCAACACACTTCCTTGTCGTTCCAAACTCTACTGGTTAGCTCTTGTATGTTCTGGCCAGTGCTTAGTGTGGGGACAGGAAGTGGAGCAGGAACAGAATGGAGAGAAATCAAGCCAGTCAAAGGGGATCGGAGCAGACAACACGTGGACACTAGCTCTAACAATCAGTAACCAATCAACACAGTAAGGCCATAGGGAAACTCAGTCATCGGAGGATAAAATACATATTCCCTTTCCTTATCTTACAAAGGAAACTCTACTAACTTGATTTGAATAGCAGGCTGCACATACAGCATTATGATTGTGAGTAGAGCAGAGGCAGCAGTCCTGTTGTGTGAGTAGCTGTAATGTGAGTGAACACCACATACTGGAGGGGGTGTACTAGAGGCCAGGACAGCTGGGGCTGTCGTGGACTGGCAGTGGAGCAGGTCACTCTGCCCTGGCTGCCCCTTTACTGGGTCTGTTCACACACACACAATCCCAGTCACCCACAGGGCCATGTAAACACAGTACCCAACCAATGACAGGCCTGCAGCACAGCTTCCTTTGGCAGGAAAATCAAAGAGAGAATGGGAAAGAAATGGTAGCTACTTCTGAGCTTGTTTAGCCAAGCTGTGTACCTGAGAGGGCTCAGTTGTGAGAAACACTAGTAGCTACTGTAGAGGATTCAGCCTGCCTGTCATTTGGGTAGCGCTCTGTGGAGCGCTGCATTTTAGTCTTCCCTGGCGCTTACAGCAGTCTGTTTCACCTAATCCTCATCGACACCCAGACAGACATTCCTGGTGTAGCAGCCAGGAGTCCTATTGAAGGGCCCTGACCCGGTTAGACCCCAGCTGATAGCCGCCCCAATCACCAGCCTGTCTGTTGGCCCAATCTACACAGCAGTCCAGCCAGCCAGACAGTCATGCCAGTTCAATGCCATCAGTCCCTGGGTAGAAGTACTCCTCCCTGACGTGATGATACCAGGCCTTTCAAGCTACATCACTGCAGGTGTTCATCCTCAAACAATGATCCCTTTATATTCACACAGAGGAGTGTATCACACAGCTTGTTATATAAACAATAGGCTGGTAAACTAATCTAACTTCTACACCTTTCCTCACCCAAGCACCAGCCTCTCCCATTTTAAGTAGGCCAAGCTAACTCCTCAGGGCAGGCACGTTAATTGTGTGTGAAGATACCCACCATGAGATTCCCTGTCCTGAGGTACCATGAGCTGTTTTTCTGGACGGGCCAGGGCCTCACATTACAGTGTATTCTGAGCTGACTGAAGCAGAGAGCACTATGCAGGGGATTCCATCCTTATCTTTCCATTTGTCTCTTCATTTCTGGTGTTGGTCAGACTGACATGGGAACAGGAGTTAAGTACCTTCAACACGTGACACACACAGGCAGCAACAGGCCCACAGATAGCCTCTGCAGAGGCAACCTGGCTGACAGCATTCATCACGCCCAGCCAGTCACTGTAACAAAGACTGCACCGTGAACACACCTAGAGTCAACATAGCAAGGTATGACTACAGTGGGAACTAGTGATGGGGGGGGGGGGGGGGGGGGGGGGAATCTACACAAACATCTAAATTAATGACAGATTTAATTCTGACTATTTTGAGGAAGTGTATACTGGCTACGGCGTCTCAACATGGCCAAACAGTACTATTGCCGTTTGCTTTTCAAGTGAAGGTCTTTTAAGAGAATATGTGAGCACTAGAGGTCAACCGAATAATCGGAATGGCCGATTAATTAGGGCCGATTTCAAGTTTTCATAACAATCGGAAATCGGTATTTTTGGACACCGATTTGGCCGATATTTTTTGTTTTTTTTTACACCTTTATTTAACTAGGCAAGTTAGTTAAGAACACATTCTTATGTTCAATGACAGCCTAGGAAAGGTGGGTTAACTGCCTTGTTCAGGGGCAGAACGACATATTTTTACCTTGTCAGCTCGGGGATTCAATCTTGCAACCTTACGGTTAACTAGTCCAACGCTATAACCACCTGCTTTACATTGCACTCCACGAGGAACCTGCCTATTACGCGAATGCAGTAAGAAGCCAAGGTAAGTTGCTAGCTAGCATTAAACTTATCTTATAAAAAACAATCAATCATAATCACTAGTTAACTACACATGGTTGATGATATTACAAGTTTATCTAGCCTGTCCTGCGTTGCATATAATCGCTTAGGTACACGTTGCTCCAACCATAAACATCAATGCCTTTCTTAAAATCAATACACAGAAGTATATATTTTTAAACCTGCATATTTAGCTAAAAGAAATCCAGGTTAGCAGGCAATATTAACCTCTCTAGGGGAGGTGGGATGAACCACACTAATCAACAGCCAGTGAAAAATCAGAGCGCCAAATTTAAAACGACAAGATGTCATAATTCAAAGTTCTCAAACGTAGGACTATATTATACCATTTTATAGATACACTTCTCCTGAATCGAACCACGTTGTCCGATTTCCTAAAGGCTTTACAGCGAAAGCAAAACATTAGATTATGTTAGGAGAGTACATAGACACAAATAACCACAGCCATTTCCAAGCAACTAGCATGCATCACAAATACCCAAAATACAGCACTAACCTTTGATGATCTTCATCAGATGACACTCCTAGGACATCATGTTACACAATACATGCATTTTTGGTTCGATCAACTTCATATTTATATCTAAAAACAGCATTTTACATCGGCGCGTGACGTTCAGAAAATATTTTGCCTCCAATACTGCCGGTGAATCAGCGCTACAATTTACAAAAATACTCGTCATAAACGTTGATAAAATATTAAACTGCCATTCAAAGAATTATAGATGAACATCTCCTTTATGCTAACACTGAAAGATTTCAAAAAATCTTCACGGGGAAAGCACACTTTGCAACAATCTGAGTACTGCGCTCAGAAAAATACACTAGGCAATACAGATAGCCACCATTTTGGAGTCATCTAAAATCATAAATTGCATTAGAAATATTCCCTTACCTTTGATGATCTTCATCAGAAGGCACTTCCAGGAATCCCAGGTCCACAAATGTTGTTTTGTTCAATAAACTCCATAATTTATGTCCAAATAGCTCCTTGTTGTTCGCGCGTTCAGTTCAGCTACTCCAAATGTAGGAAGCGCGCCGAAAAGAAAAGTTTAAAAAAAAATCTATTTACGTTCGTTCAAACATGTCAAACGTTGTAAAGCATCAATCTTTAGGGCCTTTTGAACGTGAAACTTCAGTAATATTCCAACCGGACGGTTCCTGTGTCTTGAAAAACATTTTGGAACACAGGTTACTTCTCACATGAACGCACGCCAATGAACTAATGGGTCTACAACTTCCCAGCCTTCTTGTTCGGTCTCTGTTCATCATTAGACGCCTCAAACAACTTTCTAAAGACTGTTGACATCTAGTGGAAGCCTTAGGAACTGCAAAATGAACCCTAACTCACTGTGTGTTCCATTGGCAATGACTTGAAAGGACTACAAGCACCAGAATTCTCACTTCCTGGTTAGATTCTTCTCAGATTTTTGCCTGCCATATGAGTTCTGTTATACTCACAGACATCATTCAAACAGTTTTAGAAATTTCAGAGTGTTTTCTATCCAAATACTAATAATATGCATATTCCAGTTCCTGGGCCCGAGTAGTAGGCCGTTTAATTTGGGTACGTTTTCCATCCGGCCGTGAAAATACTGCCCCCTACCCTAGAGGTTAACCAAGTGAAATTGTGTAATTTTGCGTTCATTGCACGCAGTCAGGGTATTTGCAACAGTTTGGGCCGCCTGGCTCATTGCGAACTAATTTGCCAGAATTTTACGTAATTATGATATAACATTGAAGGTTGTGCAATGTAACAGGAATATTTAGACTTAGGGATGCCACCCGTTAGATAAAATACGGAACGGTTCCGTATTTCACTGACAGGAAAAACGTTGTTTTCGAGATGATAGTTTCCGGATTCGACCATATTAATGACCTAAGGCTTGTATTTCTGTGTGTTATTATGTTATAATTAAGTCTGATTTGATAGTGCAGTCTGACTGAGCGATGGTAGGTAGCAGCAGCAGGCTTGTAAGCATTCATTCAAACAGCCCTTCGTAATGCATTGCGCTGTTTATGACTTCAAGCCTGTCAACTCCCAAGATTAGGCTGGTGTAACCGATGTGAAATGGCTAGCTAGTTAGCGGGTGCGCGCTAATAGCGTTTCAAACGTCACTCGCTCTGAGACTTGGAGTAGTTGTTCCCCTTGCTCTGCATCGGTAACGCTGCTTCGAGGGTGGCTGTTGTCGATGTGTTCCTGGTTCGAGCCCAGGTAGGAGCGAGGAGAGGGACGGAAGCTATACTGTTACACTGGCAATACTAAAGTGCCTATAAGAACATCCAATAGTCAAAGGTATATGAAATACAAATCGTAGAGAGAGAAATAGTCCTATAATAACTACAACCTAAAACTTCTTACCTGGGAATATTGAAGACTCATGTTAAAAGGAACCACCAGCTTTCATATGTTCTCATGTTCTGAGCAAGAAACTTAAACGTTAGCTTTTTTACATGGCACATATTGCACTTTTACTTTCTTCTCCAACACTTTGTTTTTGCATTATTTAAACCAAATTGAACATGTTTCATTATTTATTTGAGGCTAAATTGATTTTATTGATGTATTATATTAAGTTAAAATAAGTGTTCATTCAGTATTGTTGTAATTGTCATTATTACAAATAAATAAATAAATAAAATTGTCTGACTAATCGATATCGGCTTTTTTGGTCCTCCGATAATCAGTATTGGCGTTGAAAAATCATAATCGGTCGACCTCTAGTGAGCACATTTGTTCGGTTTGCCGCCAGCTGAACTGAAGCATGTTGACTCCTTAAGTCACTCCATCTAGAGCCACCTGTAACAATAGAGGACAGGGGAGGGGGCCATCCTCGGACATACACACAGGAAGGAAGCAGTCTGGCACTGGGCCAGGAGATACAGCCATCAGAAATCCAGTCATATAGAATTCATATATAGCTGTTAACTTATACACATTCAATTCAACTGACTGACACACATGTCACATATTGATAAGATGCGCACACACCCACACTCTTCCATACATACACTCCCACAGAAAGTCCATAGTCAAACCTTTGTCACACGTACCACACAATGACTGATACACTTATCGGGGGAGATCAAACAAATCTCCCACCAATTTGGAGGCGATGGCAATAGAAGTGTATTGTGTGTGTGTGCCAGTCTCCTAGCAAATGTAGTTGTCTCACACTGCCAGCCTCCTACACTGTGCTTATAACAAACAAAAACTGTGCCAGAGTCAGTTTCATTTCAGAGAGTCAGCCTCAGCATAGGCTCTCTATTCCAGCTCAGTTTCATTTCAGAGAGTCAGCCTCAGCATAGGCTCTCTATTCCAGCTCAGACCAGTGGTGGTGCTAAGTTTCATTTCACAGCAGCAGTGTCTGTCTGACTGGCTGTCCGTGTGAGAGAGGAGAATGGGTTTCGTTTCAGGGTTAAGCCACATCGCCTCATCACCCAGGGAACCGCCTTAGACGAAGGGGAGCAGCCCAGTGCCTCTGGAGCATGTGACAAGCAAAGAGCAGGACTAGGCAAACCCATTTGGGAGCCCTGGGTTTGGAGGAATGGCTTTGCAACTGAAACAGGCAACATCTTTTCCAAGATATAGATACTGTAGTATACAACTGAGCAGCAAGTACCAGTAGGTTTCTGAGGCAGCAGAGTAGGTGTGGTGGAGGAAATATGTCTTCACATGAAGGAGATGGGGGGAGAAGCATAACTTCAGGGTCTCATCTGCAAGTTTACGGTTGGAGTGGCAGACTGGTACTGCTTATTGACCAGCTGCTCAGATGGACTGACAGTGTAAAGGTGTGTGAGAGCCAGAGGGTGCACGTGTCTCAGTTCAGAAACAGGCAGTAAAAGACAGAGGAGGGAAATCAAACTGGCTGCCAAAGGAGAGGGTTCGCTGGCAGATGGCTTTTCGGATGTGCAAGGGCAGCCCCCGGGTTTAGAACGGCCTCCACCGAACAGCATTAGAGCAACCAGCTATAAATAGTGCAGAAGGACCAGGGACAGAAATAACAGGGTACTGTACTATGCCCATGTTTCATTGCGCTGCCAGAAACAGTAAGAGACACGTCATCCAGCAGGTATTCTCTTCACGTGAACCTGCAAAAACTTCCCTCACTCACTGCTTATTAGGCAGTCCCTCTGTTGGCAGTGCTACATGTGTAAATATGCCTCTCACACAAAAACATGAGTAGGCTAGCCTATGAGTGACAGGGCCAGCAATATGCATAGTCGCATAGTCACACACACACACACAGGAAAGGATGTCAACCCAAACCACACACTGAACATAAGGTGGCCAATTCATTAAGCTTTCATCAAATGCCTGACTTATCCTCCAGCAGCACTACGGTGGCTCAGACTGGCTACCATAACCAGAGGATTTGGGTTAAAGACAAGCGAGGGCTACAAGGACTGCAGTTGTCTCTGATCGTTAGTGACCTGCTTGGCCTCAGTGGAGTTCTGGCACACACTAGCTGCGGTTGAAACCATGTGTTTAGTGCTGCAAAAAAAGCTCCCGGCTCCACAGGCTCCAAAACATCTGGCGTGCTGGAAGTCCAGCCATAAACACTAGACTACACTTACATTACACCATCCTCTTCAATTAAAGCCCTAAGGCTCGATCCACCATAACATTTAGGCCTATATTCAGCAGTACAGAGACCCATGGACAGACAGATATCAAAAGAACAATCTGATCTTTATTAATTGGGCTGCTAGATCTTGGGCTACCCCAAATACAATCTGCAGACACACTGCTAACAGATTTGAGCCATTAGCACTAGGCTAAACATTAGCAACAAGAGTCTAGTCTACTCAAACTCGTGTGTTTAGTCTAAACGTACTGCATGTCATGTCCTCTGATCACCGTGACAATCTCCACTCCATCTCTGAGCTCACAGGCTAGACTCCAAATCACTGCATGACCCTAGTCTGCCTGTCAACCAAATCATCATGGCTCCTCCTACTGTGTGAGGCCTTTGAAAAAAGAGCCAGGATGCAACATGTGAGTGGCAACCTATCAGACAAGCATAGAGATCTGTGGTACACAGGTTGCATATTGAGTTCATCAAGACTGAAGGAGAGAAGAGAGCACATGTGTGCTTTCATCATTAGTCACATGGCATGAAGTGATGTCTGTACCTTGGTACAGGCCTCTCAATCTGCCTGGTTGAAAGGCATTTATACAGGCTTATGAAAATGCAATTGCCAGAAATGTTTAAATACTGACAGTGAAAAGAGATTTCAAACATCCAATACTAACAATTACCATAATTTGTACAACAGAAACAGACACCAAAAAAACACAGCAGTCTCCAATAATTTAAACTTATTGTCAAACAGTACAACATTCACAAAAGAAATACGATTGTCTTTCAGTATTGAATTTGTCTGGGCTGTACCAAAACAAGAAACAACCTAACAACTTGCTACCCCTTATGCTGTTCAGACTACATTAACTCAACAGCTTTCAAATTGGCCAGAAGGGGAGAACATATAAATTAAAAAAACATTCCTCTTTAAGCACATGCGATGGCTGATATAGAGGGTTTCTCACACGTGCTGGTAGAGGGAAGGGTATATTACCCGCAGTCCAAAGGACCAGCAGCATGTATAGCTCTCTGCAAGTCCTTGCCTCACCCCCTGGCTGTATGCCAGAAGGGGGGGGACAATGGCCTTTTCTCAATTAGATTTGCAAGACATGTCAAAGACAAAATTATAAGTAGCATGTCATTTTAATATGTTTGCATGCTTTTCTCCTTCAAGAAAACAATAGCTGATTCAAAGGGGGTGTGGCAGACTTCAAAACTCTTCCGTGAAGGACTCAGGTAGGATAAACTTGTGTTTGTTTCCTCGCCTAAAGAAGGCTATCGAGGAGGACCATCTTCCGTTTGCCTACTAACGAAATGACAAACTCAACGACCGCTTATCGGTTTCCGGGTCACCGAGAAGAAAAGACGGAGGACGGACATTTGCCCAAATGAGAAAACTCCATTGATATCTCTAACAGCAAGTACAGTACAGACCGACTCATAGCTCTATGAGTGGTGCTGTGTTGGGGTAACATGAGGTGATATCTGGAAGCTGGAGCTGTGGGACTTGGATCATAAATCTCAGAGATGGTTATAAAAACAATAATGTGCCTATACTGATAGTCACCGAGCAATTAGCAGCACATTTAGATGGCCCATGGGTCAACAATGTACAAAACTAATCTGGCACTGTGTGACCCCTGACCTCAACACATAGGACCAAGGCCAGGATTATGTTCAATAGCACACAAGTAGGGCACACTGTAGCAAAAGGTAACGAAACAAAAAAAATAATATTGGACAAGTTCAGATAGTCTCTCCCGGTTTCACTCCATTTTGGGAAGTTTTCTTCTGTTTTGTGCCTAGTGAACACAAGCCAGGTCTTTCCACAGCTAGTTGTGTGTGACAGCACAGTGCAGCCATACAAATACTATTTTAGGCAGTCCACTCCACTCACACACCAATAACATTTCTGGTTCTTTCACAACAGCTTTTGTTTCAGTGAATCAGAGGTGGCAGAACGCCATTGCTGCTCCAGAGCTCATTGGATGGAGGGCTCTGTGACATCAGAGAAAGAGCTCAGGTTTCTCTCCTGGAGGGGCGGGTTTGTTTTGGGAGAGCGAAGCCAGGACATGCTCAGCGTGTGCTGCATGTAAACACAGCACCCCTTATACAGGGCGGCTGGACCTTCTGGCCTCAACCATGCAGTCCAACAACTCTGCATGCATACACACCTCCGCCCCTATCCGCCCTATCCCCACCCCCGCAACCAACAACAGTGCCTTACTCGTCCAAGGAAAATCGTTCATCTTCTCCCACCCTTTTCTTTCCCCTCCTCATCAAATTGTGTATGCCACAGTGGTCACAGTCACACGAATGTAAAATCAACCCCTTGACTAATGCGAGCCCGAATAGGCGATCCCTCAGGTATCACAAGCACAGGAAAATGCACCTGGATGTGAATCACTTTCCAATTTTGCGCTTCCCAGTCAGGGACTAGGGGAAGAAAGCTAATGAAACGTTTCCACAACCAGAGATTACAAGCCTGTAAAACACTTTCTGAAAGCGACACTATCAATTGGCAGATATTTAGGCTATAAATGTATATATTGTGAAATATATGTTCATAATGCAGCTCAGTAACTAAGCATTGTGAGCAGAATAAGAACCAGGAGTGTGGGAGAGAGAGCCTGGTTGTGACTGTGATCCAGGCTATATAGTAAAGGTTGTGGTATTAGAGTAATCACTAAGGAATGTCCTTACGCAAACAGTGTGCTTCATATTACTATAAATGAGGATCAGCTTAGCTAAGACTTTGCTCTGGGCTCTTGCATGTTGCTAGCCTACGCTCATCAGGCACGTAGGCACTTGTCAGCCTTTAAAACAACACCCCACCCACCTCAGGACTTTTCTCTAGTTTAAACTAGTAAGAACTGCATTTCTGAAATAGCTGTCACACAAAATTTCTGTCACACTAAGACTATATAAACTAATTGGTCAATATGTTTTTTCAAGACAGACCTGGTCCTTTATACCTGGACGAATAAACAGAGGGGGGACTCAGGCAAAACAACAGTGATAAGATACGGAAGGCATTTGGATGGTTGTAAAGCAGCACATTTCATTTCAGCGTCACTTGTCTGTGGAAATACCGTCTGTCATTATAGAGAAAATGCTTACAGTAACCTAACCTCTATATCTGCTTTGTACCAACCTGACATATTGATCATAATCAGTAAGCTAGTATAGCCAACCTATATGAAAGACAGAGTGTACTCGGGGCTCCCGAGTGGCGTAGAGGTCTAAGGCACTGCATCTCAGAGCTAGAGGCGTCACTACAGACCCTGGTTCGATTCCAGGCTGAATCACAACCGGCCATGATTCGGAGTCCCATAGGGCGGCGCACAATTGGCCCAGTGTCGTCCGGGTTAGGGTTTGACCAGGGTAGGCCATCACTGTAAATAAGAATTTGTTCTTATCTGACTCACCTAGTTAAATAAGGGTTAAATAAAAAATACTATACTAAGAGACTCTACTAGGAGGTCTGGACCTTTATGGCTGAGAGGGTATACTTGCCCTGTAGCTACACGGCCCCACTGACTGTCCCTGATAACTACATTTGTGTCAGAAGTGGGACAATCTGTCAACTCTCAGGCCTTTACTTACGGAACACTTCGAGAGAAGGGGAATAGTTCAGCCTTCCTATATATGTTGTGTACTACGGCTTCTGGCCAAGATTTCTGAACCTTTAAGATACATGTTGTGCATTTGCATCTGAACTCACTGATGTCACCTCGCTTTTCCACAGTCATTAAGAAATGGATACCATTTCCAAATTGCAACTTGGGGTTGTGGTTTGATGTGGGTGTGTTATGTTTGCTATATGTACTCTGACAGTTATCATTGTTTGTTCCTATTCACTCACAGTAGTTAAGATATCCTGAACAGCCACCCTATTATGACTTTGGCTAAAGGAATAAATTGTGTTTGTGATGCCAAAGTTAGCACTGTGGATGTGTGATTTGGAGAAAAAAAAACACGCTGTTTAATAAAGAACAAGTATTGTTCTTTAAACATAACATTGGTGACGATGTAATATTGTTGTCTCATGTAAAGAAGTCAGAGGGATGCATGCTAATGGATAGATCTGCTGTCTAAAGAAATTGATGGGTTTCTTCAATCTCGCAAATCTCAATTTTGGAAAATACTGACTATGACCAAAAGTATCCTATTTACACCTTTTAGTACATTTTTGAACTAGAATAGACGCTTCTGACTATTATATCCACCAGAGAAGTTGTTTTTTAGGTTTGAATTGCTGCAAATAGGCAACAGTGAAACAGACGAGAAATACCAGCATTAGTTAGTTAGGTAGGCTTAGCCTGACAGTCACATGTCAACTATCAAGAAAATAGTTGTGCATTGACTTGACTATGGTTACTGCTCAGTACTCGTGCTTTTAGCTAAATGTCATTCGGATTAGATTTTCTTGTTTAGCTCGTCAGCGTAGGGAACACATGCAGATGTTGGCAACCACGAGGTAGCTAGCTACCAAGGTCATAAAACAAACTGCTGGATGTAGCTAACTAACTAGCTAGTTAACGTTGACTGTCCCATTGCTTTCACCTGACCTTAGCTGGTTAGGAACGTCCCCCAAAATGACGGATTATGACGCTGACGGTCAAATTAGCACGCCTAAATATGGCTATGATGTCTAACCATAGGAATATGTGCGCTCACTTCACCAGCCAAATTAGCCGGCTGGCTAGTTGTCTAACCAACTAACGTTAGTGTGGCAGAGATATATAACGTTAACTAGATAACGCGTGATGTATGCTTAATTTGTAACGTTATATGAGCTAGCTAACGTTACTAGTATCTAGTTTTGATGAGTGTCATTGTTTCTTACCCCAAGATTCCTTCAGAGTAGTTCTTGACTTTCCATGGTGTTCCCGTGTAACCACAGCCTCCGGTCTCGAGGCTACTGTTGAATCCATAAGTGCTAGCCTTGTTGTCTCTTTTCCTTTTGTTGGGGTGTCCTGAGACCCCAGAGACCCGAGTGCCCACTTGCCACCCTCCACTGCCCCTCCCCAACGATGAACGGTTGTTGTGGTTGTTATTAGCTTCCAACGGAATAAAGTCTCGTTGTTCGACCACATCTATGTCTTTCGTTGAGTTGGACATTCCCTTGTTCCTGGGTTCGCTGTTAGTGACAGCTCCGTTCTTGCTCGAGATCTCGTTACCCAATGTCCCGTTGATGTTCGATTTCGGACTGAGGCTTGACGTGCTAGACAAACTACCCGTGTTACAGTTGTTATTGAAGTACAGATTCCCCAGTCCTTGTGTTGTTTCCCAAATCTGCATCCACAGGCTGTTGGCTGGCCCACGTTGTTCTGGCTGAAACCAAGCGATTCTTGGATCCATCAAACGACAGTGCAGGCACACTGCCCCAGAGCAAGGCTCAGTTCGTGTAGCTAAAGCTAGCCAGGTAGCTAGCTAGCTAACCTCCCTCGTAAGCTTTACAGCGGACTAACGTTAGATATGAAGGTTACTTCAAATTGCTATAAAATATCTAAACCTGCTATCCATGAATTAAAACGACTATTATTATTATTAAATAGTAGGCGTCGTGTTTAATGAAAGAATGTTGGCAAAGTTTGGATTGAAGAATGAAGGAAACGTGCAGCCATTGCCTATCGAAGCGATTTCTGACCCTTTCCTTCTGATAGTGAGTCCTCAATGGCGGACACTGCGCAGCCGCAGATCCGCAGAGTGAAATGGTGATTCGAAAAGGGCGGAGAAAGTGTAGTTCTTACGCAAGAGCAGAACATGTTACCTGTTGCGTAACAATGGGCGTTTGATGAATTATTTTCACATGAGAACATGAGGTAAACACACTGAAATAAGTCTGTGAGAGGTTTGTAATACAATAATAAAAAGCCAAGATAGACCGAACTTAAATGGTTACTTCATGTCATGACATGATATTCTATCCACTCGGCTGATAAATTACATTTCCGTTATTTCAAAGTATGAAAGCAGCATATCAAAGTGGAGGCTATATACCAACAGCTGTGCCTTCTCCCTTCAATGAAACCACCATTGCTGAACTATTTTCTAAATCCAAAACCACAACTTGCTCCCTTGACCCCATGACCACTGCCTTAGTTAAGGCATGCCGCCCTGTTCTCTGCCTCCTAGTGGTCAAGATTGTAAATGCATACATTAGAGTGTCAAGTTTGAGAAACAGACCCCTCACAAGTCCTCAACTGGCAGCTTCATTAAATAGTACCCGCAAAACATCAGTCTCAACGTCAACAGTGAAGAGGTGACTCCGGGATGCTGGCCTTCTAGGTAGAGTTCCTCTGTCCAGTGTCTGTGTTCTTTTGCCCATCTTAATCTTTTATTTTTATTGGCCAGTCTGAGATATGTTTGTTTCTTAGCAACTCTACCTAGAAGGCCAGCATCCCGGAGTCACCTCTTCACTGTTGATGTTGAGACTGGTGTTTTAAGGGCACTATTTAATGAAGCTGCCAGTTGAGGACTTGTGTACTTGTCCTTTTGCTCAGTTGTGCACCGGGGCCTCCCACTCCTCTTTCTATTCTGGTTAGAGCCAGTTTGCACTTTTCTGTGAAGGGATTAGTACACAGCGTTGTACTAGATCTAAAGTTTCTTGGCAATTTCTCGCATGGAATATCCTTCATTTCTCAGAACAAGAACAGACTGACGAGTTTCAGAAGAAAGTTCTTTGTTTCTGGCCATTTTGAGCCTGTAATCGAACTCACAAATGCTGATGCTCCAGATACTTAACTGGTCTAAAGGCCAGTTTTATTGCTTCTTTAATGAGAACAACAGTTTTCAGCTGTGCTAACATAATTGCAAAAGGGTTTTCTAATGATCAATTAGCCTTTTAAAATTATAAACTTTGATTAGCTAACACAACGTGCCATTAGAACACAGGAGTGATGGTTGCTGATAATGGTCCTCTGTACGCCTATGTAGATATCCCATAAAAAATCTGCCGTTTCCAGCAACAAAAGTAATTTACAACATTAACAGTGTCTACACTGTATATCTGATCAATTTTATGTTATTTTAATGGACAACATTTTTTGCTTTCTTTCAAAACAAGGACATTTCTTAGTGACCCCAAACCTTTGAACGGTAGTGTACATCCACACAAAACCCAACTCCACTCTGCCACCCCACTCTGTCATTGCCTGTGTCTGTGAACTGAAAACTTGGATGAGCAATACATTTTTTCAACTAAACGATGACAAAACAGAGATCATGGGCCCAATATCCCTCATCAATAAACTGGGTCAACTCAACATGAAAATCTACAGCTGCACCATCCACTCCAACTCCACAGTCAGGAACCTTGGTGTTACATTTGACCCCACTCTGTCGTTGAACCCCACATCCAAAACATCACCAAGTCAGCCTTCTTTCACCTCAAAAACATCTCACAACTCAGACCTTCTCTCACTGACCCCAATGATGAAAACCTCATTCACGCCTTTGTTTTATCAAGCCTGGACTACTGCAACGCCATTCTCTAGTCTTCCCGCCAAAACACTGGACAGACTTCAACATATAAAAAAATTCAGCTGCACAAGTCCTCATACACACACACCAGACCTTGGGACCACATCACCCCCATACTCATTAAACTCCACCAGCTCCCAGTTCAATAAAGCACACACTGGACTGGCACCCACATAACTTACTGATCTACTGGCACCCACATAATTTACTGACCTCCTGCACCCCTACCTGTTCACTGCGCTCCTCGGACACTGGCCTGCTCACCATCCCTCACACCAGGCTCCGCTCTATTGAAGACAAGGATTTTAGCAGTGCAGGTCCCCAACTCTGGAACTCCCTCCACTCCATGTCAGAAACTCACAATGCATACACATATTCAAGTCCACACTAAAGACAGACCTCTTCACACAGGCTTACCCGTAGTCTCTGTTTTAGTTTTTATCTTTTCTAGCTCACTTCCTTGATTGGTCTGTCATGTTTAGTGTTCTCCATGGCTAGTCAGTCATCATGTTTAGTGTTCTCCATGGCTAGTCAGTCATCATGTTTAGTGTTCTCCATGGCTAGTCAGTCATCATGTTTAGTGTTCTCCATGGCTAGTCAGTCATCATGTTTAGTGTTCTCCATGGCTAGTCAGTCATCATGTTTAGTGTTCTCCATGGCTAGTCAGTCATCATGTTTAGTGTTCTCCATGGCTAGTCAGTCATCATGTTTAGTGTTCTCCATGGTTAGTCTGTCATCATGTTTAGTGTTCTCCATGGCTAGTCAGTCATGTTTAGTGTTCTCCATGGCTAGTCAGTCATCATGTTTAGTGTTCTCCATGGCTAGTCTGTCACGTTTAGTGTTCTCCATGGCTAGTCAGGCATCATGTTTAGTGTTCTCCATGGCTAGTCAGTCATCATGTTTAGTGTTCTCCATGGCTAGTCTGTCATGTTTAGTGTTCTCCAAGGCTAGTCTGTCATGTTCAGTGTTCTCCATGGCTAGTCAGCCATCATGTTTAGTGTTCTCCATGGCTAGTCTGTCATGTTTAGTGTTCTCCAAGGCTAGTCTGTCATGTTCAGTGTTCTCCAAGGCTAGTCTGTCATGTTCAGTGTTCTCCATGGTTAGTCTGTCCTTATGTTTAGTGTAACAGTACTTTTACATTATTTTTGTGATTTTGTTTTTTATCCTGCTGATTTTTTGGTATATAAAGTCCCTTTGGGTGTCGTGAAGAGCCCATCAAATAAAATGTATCATATCCTCCCCAATATCAGAACAAGGTAATCAATGTACTTCCATCAACCCAAATCACGTGAAATAAATCCCCTTGTAAATGGATGGCGAGTTCTGCTTTATTCATGACATCTCACATGATCAGTAGACACTGGGGGGAATAAACAGATGGCCTTGTCATACAATGGCAAATGCCTACAGGCAGTAGAGCCATAGCAAACCAAAGGTCAGGAAACACTGGGCCTGACATGGGGTCAGATAGCGGATTCTTGGGTGAGAAGCACATGAATACTACAACTGGTCATTCCTAACATGGAGGGCTACAGTATGATAGTGATTGACGTGAGAGTTGGTTTATAAAGATGTGTAAAATAAACCATAAAATGTTCTGTCAATTTCTTTAAAATACAGCACATTGAAATGTACTTTTATACATAAAGTAAAACAATGTCACTATGTACTGCAACATTCATTCAAAATCTTTTTTAACATTTTTGTACAGATAATTATGTAAACACTCACCTACCAATGAAAATAGTTATGCATTTCAGTCAGAACGTTAAAACAAAAAGATAAGCAACATGAAAATCAGTTATATAGATGTTAAAGGGATAGTTCACTCCAAAACAATGATTTTGGAATGAACTTTCCCTTTAATGAGGGTCTATTAGGGAATTCCCCTCAACCCCATTCCCTCTGTTCTGTCCCAAGGCTCTATGGGCAACTCTGGGTCCATTGTAATGTATATTATGAGTCATTTCATCTCATGTCAGCCAGATGGTGTAGTAGTGTCGGGCTGCTGTCATTTTTTCACCACAGTCTCCAGGTAGCCAATAAACCTTCTTAGGTTGACTTTGATGTTGTCCAGCACACACAGCTGCTCAGGGCTGTACTTTCCCTTCCCCTCTTTACGAATCTGCACACAGAGAACATATAATAGAGGACAGGAAACAGCAATTAAACAGATGACAACAGTGATTTGCATAAAGAATGCATACAACTGTTCCTAGTGATGGGCTGCAGCTCTATTACCTTAGCCTTGAAGACAGGTTGAAGTGCCTTCAGAGAAGACAGTAAATTGATGTTTTTAGCTGCTCTCTCTGCCTCGTCTCCATCCGCAAAAACATCAAACAGAGCATCCAGGGCCTCTCCACAAACCACAAGGTTGGCATCCTTTGCAGCAACTTGGAGTAAGGCATTGCCAATCATCTATAAAAATATATTGCAGTGTTATTACATCATGGTCACAAAGCCAAGATGGGTTAATAAAACTTTTTTTTTTTAATTAAAAGAGGAACAAAAATAGTTAGCTTATGATTTCTTCAGAATTCATAAGCTATCTAAAATACATTTAATCCGAATCAAAAACCAAGGATGAAAATAATAAAGTACCTGCAGAGTTTCAGCTGTCCCCTTCTCTTTAGCCAGTGTGCTTCCTGTGATGCCTAGGATGGCCAGGGCATTCACCCTCACACTGACAACGTCACAGCGGGTCGCTGCCTCACTCAGGCTCATCAGCTGCTGGGGGGTCATACACTGGCAACACACACACAAACACAGACAAAAACAATGAGTCATCCAAGAGACACATCGGGATAGTGCTGTGGTATTGTATAAACTAACAGACAGATGACAGTAAGGCTAGGTAAAATGTACTTCATAGGGAAACTCTCCTCTGCTTCAGTCAGCTGTCTTACCTGTGGGATTTTCATATAGGCTATGATCTGTAAGAGGGATCGCACGGCACTGGTAACTGCCTCAAGGAATTCCTCCTCCTTAGGGATCTCTGAGTAAGCAAATTAACCAAAAATAAATTATGACTGAGACCATTAGTCTCCTTTTTGTTAAGGCCATTGTTGTAAAAGTGAATCAACCTATCTAGTAAAATATGATGTAATAAAAATAATGAAGAGATGGTACGACATGTAGATCTAACCTGGAGCACTGAAGACCAGCGTGGACAGGTGTTGTGCGACATCCTGAAGAGCGGCTGCTCCCCCTAGGGACTCAGCATCCATAGTAGACAGCATGTTGTGAAGGCACGTCAGGGCCCTGTACTGCACCCGATGCATCCTGGGGAGGAAATTGATTTCAGTCAACTCCTAAAAGGCATGTAGCGGTGTGGTAAACAAAGAGTACACCAGTAATGCCATTATAAACCAGAAAAATAGAGTACCTCAATCAAATGAGTGTACACTGATGCATATTGGTTCAGGGTTACTAGGATCATGACAAACCTCTCAAATTATCTTGTGATCTACTATATCACAGAATATCTAGTGTCTCATTCTTTAAGGGCAAAGAAAATGAAACCATGCTTGACAGATAATTACTTTTTCATCAAGATTTTCCAGGTGGGATTGTGAAGACATATGTCCATGGCCTCGCTGCTGGGGAACTGGGTCTTCTTAAGAACCTTGAACATGTAGAGACATGGATGGTTATCACCTTCATACAGTGTAGTGGGTATAACAGAGACAGTAGGAACACACATTGGCCTAGTACCATGACATTACTTATTTTATATTTTGCATGTGAAAAACAGAGGGAACATCAAAAAAGACAAACATGAGAAGTGAAGTGAAACAATTATGCTAGGTGAGGAAAGAAATCCCCCACACCTTTTCTGGGATGTTGTGGTTGATCAGGGCCCCGTGGACCTCAGCAGACAGACACAGTGGGGACAGGAGGCTGGTGTTCCCTTCAGAGAGGCCGTCAGGACACATCTCACTCTCGTCGCTGCTCGACGCCTCCTCCCACTCATCGTCTGATGGGTCTACAAAAACAAACACACAATGAGTCACAACAACCGACATACACCTCAAAAGCTAATTTTAAATCCTAAATATGCATTTGAGCATCAGACAACAGTAAAAATGCTGTCCTCTTATCTATGAACATGCACCAGACAGCTGTGTCAAACAGTAATGAAAACAAACCTCCCCAGGTCAGTACTGCTCTGCTGCCCAAACACTGCTGCCCACAGCACTCACCATCAGAGCAGCACATGTTGACGATGATCTCCAAGGACGTCTGCTGGGCTGTCAGCAAGGCCGTCGCCTCCCTCAGCTCCTCCTTGCCCCTCTGGAGAAAGAAAAGCAGACTATTGACACTGCAGCAGGGACACAGCCACCTCTTTACGTCCCTGAGTAAACCCTGCTGTGTCCCTCTTCCTGCCTGCTGAACAAAGCAGTATCTCCCTGAGGAGAGGGCCACTACAGCTCTGAATACCAACTGAAATACTCTGTGCTACTTTATCAATATTCAGCTGTTTCACAGCATTCAACAGTGAGGAGTCAGGTACGTACTCTGAATATTAAAAACTGAAAATGCAATACTCTTTACTCAACCCTGTAACTTTGGATCTCTATAACCATAACTCAAAAGGGTTTGATGGGTTTGTTTCTGAGTGAAAAAGGACAGGACTTACGGGCAGGAGGTCAGAGAAGTCTTTATCTATCTTGGTTGCCTTTCCATTTGTCCTCGGTCCTACTCCCTCCTCCTCATCATCATCCATCTCCTCTACAGCCATATTCCCTGCAGCTGCCTGGTGGTCCTCCATGTTCCCTGCCTCTGAGGCAGTAGCACTTTGGGCCACCTCAGCCTGGCGGAGCTGGGGTATCAGCGTGCCAGCATCCAGCTCCAAGCACTGGGACAGAGTGGCCATCAGGGCATTGAGGGTCTGGGCCTGGCGGGCCGTGGGCAGGCTGCTCTTCAGGTTCCACACTGACCCTGTTAATGGACAAAGCACAAAGCACACAATGAGCACTGGAATCAGACTAGTTATTTAGTTAGGCTATTAACAAACCGCTTCCAAACTAGAGGTCGACTGATTAATCGGAATTGGCGATTAATTAGGGCCGATTTCAAGTTTTCATAACAATCGGTAATCGGCATATTTGGACACCGATTACGGCCGATTACATTGCACTCCACGAGGAGACTGCGTGGCACGCTGACTACCTGTTATGAGAGGGCAGCAAGGAGACAAGGTGCTAGCTAGCATTAACCTTATCTTTAAAAAAAACGATCAATCTTAACATAATCACTAGTTAACTACACATGGTTGATGATATTACTAGTTATTCTAGCTTGTCCTGCGTTGCATATAATCGATGTGGTGCCTGTTAATTTATCATTGAATCACAGCCTACTTCGCCAAACGGGTGATTTAACAAGCGCATTTGCGAAAAAAGCACTGTCGTTGCACCAATGTGTACCTAACCATAAACATCAAAAATCAATACACAAGTATATATTTTTAAACCTGCATATTTAGTTAATATTGCCTGCTAACATGAATTTCTTTTAACTAGAGAAATTGTGTCACTTCTCTTGCGTTCTGTGCAAGCAGAGTCAGGAAATGTGTAGCAGTTTGGGCTGCCTGGCTCGTTGCAAACTGTGTGAAGACCATTTATTCCTAACAAAGACCGTAATTAATTTGCCAGTATTGTTCATAATTATGATATAACATTGAAGATTGTGCAATGTAAGAGCAATATTTAGACTTAGGGATGCTACCCGTTAGATAAAATAAGGAACGGTTCCGTATTTCACTGAAAGAATAAACGTTTTGTTTTCGAAATGATAGTTTCCGGATTTGACAATATTAATGACCTAAGGCTCGTATTTCTGTGTGTCATTATATTATATTATAATTAAGTCTATGATTTGATAGAGCAGTCTGACTGAGCGGTGGTAGGCAGCAGCAGGCTCGTAAGCATTCATTCAAACAGCACTTTCCTGCATTTGCCAGCAGCTCTTCGCTGTGCTTCAAGCATTGCGCTGTTCAAGCTTATCAACTCCCGAGATTAGGCTGGCAATACTAAAGTACCTATAGAACATCCAATAGTCAAAGGTATATGAAATACAAATGGTATAGAGAGAAATAGTCCTATAATAACTACAACCTAAAACGTCTTACCTGGGAATATTGAAGACTCATGTTAAAAGGAACCACCAGCTTTCATGTTCTCATGTTCTGAGCAAGGAACTTAAACGTTAGCTTTTTTACATGGCACATATTGCACTTTTACTCTCTTCTCCAACACTTTGTTTTTGCATTATTTAAACCAAATTGAACATGTTTCATTATTTATTGGAGACTAAATAGATTTTATTGATATTTTATTGTATTATATTAAGTTAAAAATAAGTGTTCATTCAGTATTGTTGTAATTATCATTATTACAAATATATATAAAAAATAACAATAAATCGGCCGATTAATCGGTGTCTGCTTTTTTTGGTCCTCCAATAATCAGTAAAAAAAAGAAAAGAAAACAAAAAAAAAGAAAAATCATAATCGGTCGACCTCTATTCCAAACCCTGACTTTAGTCAGAGAATGAATGCAGAGTGAATGACCGGTTGACATTGTGAGGTAAAAAAATCTGTAAATAATGTGATAACAAAGATGTTGTAGCCATACCTGCAGCCAGTGTCCTGAGCAGTGTGTGAGCCATGTCCGCCTGTGAGGATAGCAGCACACTCTCTAGAGTCCCTAATACAGCATTGTTCATACTACACAGCAACTCTGCGTTGTCCTCAGTCACAGTGTGCAAACAGTGGGCTAAAGACAAAGAGGGAGCAGGGACTTACTACAAAATACATAATCAAGTCAAATATTTAAATGGTGAAAATGCTCATTAAAGTCGTGTGAAAATTGGTTTGATGAGACTAACCTGCAGACAAAGCCAGCTTGATGTTGTGAGTGTGTCGCTCCAGACACTGTAGGATAACATCCAGAATGCCTGCTTTGTTGAACACAGAGAGTGCCTGGCTACTACTCTCACTGACAGACAGGGTGATGATACAACAGGAGAGTATGGTGTGAAAGAACCATAGAAACATTGGCAAGCTAACAGAATTGAATTCAATTTTGGATCTCTATGGGAAGGCTTCTCGACGGATGCCCAGATCACTAGGTGGAACTATGAAAGTAGGTTGACCGACCAGCTAACATTTGTGTTACTACTACTGTGACATTAACTACTTTTTTCTTACCAGAGATTCCACAGCAAGTTAACTGCTTCATTGGCTACATCTTCCACTGTGTTTTTCTGCCCTTTTAACGAGAGGGCATCATTGGTCTCAAACCCAGCACAGCACTGTGGAGAAACAGTACTGGGGTTCAGACACTATGAAAACACCAGACCTGGGTTCAAATACATGTGTATTTGAGTATCTAATATACTTTTTTCAGTGAGTATTTTCAAATACACAGCCCAGAACAAGTACCTTTATTTGAGTATTTTCAAATACTTATTTCAAATACTGTTTCCAAGTGTATTTCCAAATACATACATACATTCAAATACTTGTCTTTTCAAATAAAATATACGCCTAGCTATCTTAATACTTACTTTGAATGTATGTGAAAGTAATTGAGATATTTGAAATAGTATTTGAACCCAGGTCTGGAAAACATACAGCCCTATAAAATAGCTATGCATTGATGCGACTAACCATCAAGGAAAGGAGGTATGTAGGTGCTTCACTTTTCAGACATGCACACCATGAAACATGTTGTTCAAAATGTGAAAAAAAACAACCTTGGCGCAGCAGGGCCACACCCATAAATACATTAACTTTGTGTCAATCATGGGAATGATTTATGAGGGAAGGCCTCACCTCTCGAAGCAGAGCAGTCAGAGGAGTCATGACGTCCTGTTTCACCATGTCCTCACACACCTCATGACCCCCACAGGCACTCAGGTTCCTGATGTGAGAAGAACACATTACTCAGTCGTTGAACGATAACTATCACATCTGTGCTAACAGTTAATTGAGGGTGTGGTATTTCAAGAGGACTCTCTCAGTGTCTGTTTAGCAAGCCAAAGCATCCTTCACTAACCTACTTCTGTCGTACAGCACATAATGGCTTCAACTACCATCTACATTCACATCTAACATTTTGCACACTCTCTGAACAATCTAGCAATATCTGATAGGCTTGATCCTCAGTCCAGACTCCACACCATCCCTCTCACATCTCTCAGGGGGCCTGTTAAGTGGCTAGTACTGGGCAGTGAACATTCCTTTGGGAGGCTGAGCGCTCACCTGAGTGCCCCTGTGGCAGTCTCCCTGACAGCCAGGCTGCGGTCCAGCAGTAGGGGCCCGAGACGTCTCACTGCATCCCGCTGGAGGAAGCCTGGGATGGTCTGGCTCTGCTGCACCACGCGTGATATGCTGGCACAAGCAAACTCACGCACATCTGCACTGGGACTCTGCAACTAAACACATACAGTATAAACAGGGGTTATTTGTATATTCACTTTTTCATACCATCTCTGTGTTCTTTTATCTTCCAGTTGTATATGTGGGAAACACTTTAGTGGCACTGAACTAGATTTTACAACGTACTGAACAAAAATATAAAATGCAACAAGTTTACTGAGTTACAGTTCATATAAGAAAATCAGTCAACTGAAATAAATTCATTAAACCCGGCCTAATCTATGGATTTCACATGACTGGGCAGGGGAACTGCACATGTCACATTTTACATTTTAGTCATTTAGCAGACACTCAGTGTGTCCTTATGTCCCCAGCACAAGGTGCACCTGTTTAATGATCATGCTGTTTAATCTTCTTGATATGCCACACCTGTGGATGGATTATGAGTTATTTTGGCAAAGGAGAAATGCTCACTAACATGGGTTTAAACAATTTGTGCACACAATTTGAGAAATACACTTTTTGTGCATATGCAAAAACTTCTGGGAACTTTTCTATCAGCTCATGAAACATGGGACCAACACTTTACATGTTGTGTTTATATTTTTGTTCAGTATAGTTCTGTGAAATATTAATGCATTTTTTTGGGGGGGGGGGGGGGCACATGAGCATGATTAGAAAAATGTCATAACACGTGTTCGCCTGTTTTTTTGCATCTGCGGGATGGTCCTTAGGAAGACATTTCATTTGTCCTTTGGAAACATTGACATGCTTATGAAAAGCAGAACTGACCTGCAAGCTTTTCTAAAATAGAGTGCAACATCCATTAGACCGAAATAAAAGTACTGTAGTCAGATCTTGGGGCTTACTTTCTCCAGTAACTCCCCAGCTGGAGAGTCGACACCATCGTGGTCCTCTTCCACTTCCTTTACAGCAGTTACCGACAGTCCCTCTGCGTTGAACTGTGGACGTCTAAATTTGTTAGTCTTACTTTTACCCATAGTTTATTTCGATCAAAATCCCTTCTCGATTCGCACTTAATCTATCATGTAGTAGGCGGTCACACTCTCATGTTTCGCATCATTTTAAGCCATGTGGAACATCGGTGGAGATTCGTCGGGGTGCCGTAAAATGGTGCTTACTCTCGCAATACAGAAGGGGTGTCGTATTTATGTCGCAAAGACTAGACCAGGGCCCCGTTTTTACGCTTCATAGACTAATTTTTCTACTCCCTTCTTTGAAATAATGATCGGTCTAACATGGCTGGAAAACCACAAACTAATTTGCAGTGAATAGTGTTAAACAATGCTTAAACGTATGAATACAATAAAAACTGTAAAGACCAAATTACACATTGAGATTTACTTTCAAACAAATTGTATAGACAATCTGGATCAAAAGCATAGCTGTCTACAGGTTGCAACCATATACTACAGTAAATCACAGGAAACACATCTTCACACAAGTATTTATTAGGTATATAACAATTAGTTTAAAAATAGAAAGATATCTAAAACAAAATGCATGTCATCATTAGAAATGAACATCTGAACTCATGGCGAATGAGTTATGTCAAAGGATGTGTGAGCCCAGAAGCAGCTTTAAGGGAGACCGTAACACTGACTGAGATGCTGTTAAAAAGGCAGTTGATGTCCTCTCCCCTCACAATCCTTCATTAATACATAATGGAGCACATCAACATAAACACCCCTCAGTATTTCCCCAATCTCCTTCCTTCTTACGTTAATTCAGATCCTCCAAACAGGATTCTGGTCCTTGTGTCAGTCTGTCGTTCAGTGGCAATCAACATAGTCATTAAGAACATTTTATTTCCCCCCCCCAAGAGTTTGTGGTTATTGGATGTGTGGCCGTGGTTTGAGAATTAGTTTCCCCGTCTGTAAAAGAGACAAATCCATCAGTCAATACAATGCATAGATATACAGGCAATAATTCCAAATCATAATTTTAAATTATGTAAGGAATGGCCAAAAAACGTGACAGCTGGATTGAATTGATTATGAATTAAGGTAACCTCAAAGATGACTAATGCAACTTACATCATCACAGGACATGTTGTATTCTGCTAAAACTGTCCGACAGCGAGCTGCAATACTTGAGGAGAGTGAGTTAAAGGAGAATTGTCCCATTTCTGAAGTAAATCTCTATTTTCTTTATGTAAATGGAATGTTACAGAAGGGTCCAGACACTTTTCTTGTGATTTGGCTTGTTTTTGAGAAACTAACCACAACAGCTATTTCTCATTGCTTGTTGTCCAGTATCAGGGCAGACATGAACAAAATATATATTAAAAAAAACATCCTTTTGGAAACAAACACGCTCTCAGTATAGCGATGTATAGGATTATTAAGGCCACCAGGTCCATAGCTGTCATTTACCATCCAAACAGTATCACTACTTCCTTAATGGATACAGTGATGTAGGTCTTTAGATGTTGTACACATGAAATTGTGTAATTTCGAACTTTATCCGCAACGCTACAATCCATTTTGGTCAAGTAGCGCTGTTTCCCCCACGCAGCTGTGCAGGACGAGCGAGTACACGGACATGGACATGGGCCGTGCAGCACTACTGGTAGAAGAAACATTGAGTTGCACAAAATGGAATATAACGTTGCGGAACAAGTTTGGAATGACACAATTTCATGTGTACAACATCTAAAGACCTGTATCACCATACAGAAAATTCTCCTTTAAGGAAGTAGTGACACTGTTTGGATGGTAAATGACAGCTATGGACCTGGTGGCCTTCTTCATAGTCCTACTGAGTAAATGAAGTGTGGAACTTTAAGCAAGAGGAAGGATACATTGATGGTGCAACGACTCGTTTGTGTATTCCAGCAAAGAACAGAGCAATCAAAGTGATGCAGCTGATGGTGAAGAATGGATGGTTCCACAACGATGAGAAGAAAGACACCTGAGAAAGACAGCCAGAGGTACAGAGAGATTAGACAGGCAAACACACACAACCAAACTAAAATCACCTCTAAGGAATACCTGGGATAGGATAAAGTAATCCTTCTAACCCCCCCCCAAAAAATGATTTAGATGTACTATTGTAAAGTGGTTGTTCCACTGGATATCATAAGGTGAATGCACCAATTTGTAAGTCGCTCTGGATAAGAGCGTCTGCTAAATTACGTAAATGTAAAACACACTGATCTGTGTGAAAGGTATCCTACTTTATCACATACACAATCAAGCTGTCATCACAAACACACTGACCTTCTGTGTGTCGGGGTCTATCAACCAGTTCCAGGCTCCAGTCGCAGTACAAACTGAGACCACTATTAGAATCACTGAAACAAATGTGAGATATTGATGTATATCCCCTGAAAACAAGTGGCAGAATAATGTAGGCCTGAATCCTTTACAATAAAATTCAAAATACTCAGGCTGAGAGCCATTTACTCTTGAAATGTTACTGATTATGGTTTGACAGTCGCAACGTAATCATTGATTTGGAACTACAAATACTTACTTCGCCACCTCCCGGTTGCAGGTTGCAAACAGGAGACGTATTCTGTCAATCTTCTCTCAAAAGCTTTTAGGTCTGCAAAAACAAGCAGTTTTTGATGTTCTTGATCAAAACCACACAGAAGGAACATACAATATCCTTTTTTTGTGCTGTGCTTGATTGGTTTGGAACCGATGGAGTAATCCAAAAGTAAATAAACGACTGAATTATGTTTAGTTTGGACTGGCAAAACAAGCCTATAGTTAACGACCTTCTGAGATATCCAGGTTATGAATAGAATCAATCAAATGGGGTAAAGTGTGCGGATACGTTTGCATTGGTTAACAGTTCTGGTGAGCGTGCAGCAGTGGTCTTCTGGGGCTAACAACTACCGGTATGCTAACTATTTATAGCATAGCTAGCTAGCCGGCTAATTAGATAGTGTAGCTAACAAGCCTTTGTGTGAATTTTTTTGTACAAGTTAATGTCGAACCCCCGAGGAGGGAAATCAGCAAAAATGTAATTAGCTTGAGTTTGGCATTTTGACGAATTTACCAATTAATGTCCTTTAAGAGAAAAGGTTAGCCTAGCTAGCTAGGTCAATGCGGCTGGCTAATCAAGCTAACAAACGACTCAAGTGAATTGCAAAGGCACGTTTGTCACCGTGCATTTTACTTTAAAGCGAGACTTCACTTATAATAACATGCATCATGATTTGTGAGAAAAAAAAAATGAATTTGCTTGCCATGTTGACTACCTTCGGCCTGTTCCAAGGAATTCATTGCTCTTCTCTCCGGCTGGTGGACGTGCTAGCTAGTTCTCATGGGCAATTGGGAACAGGCGAAAACCTTAACGTGGATTGGCCGATTTCGAAAAATGTACTGTGATTGGTTTAAACAAGTAACTGCTACGGCGCAACCCCTAGCACCTACTCATCCACTCTTCAGATATTATCTGAAAGTAGGTCGCAGAGACCAAATAGCCATTGAATATATATTTGTTTAAAAGCATGTTTATTGAGTGTTCAAATACCTCACAATCAGCTCTGGTGAAATATTTTTTTTTATATTGACAGAAAATACGAAATGTGTTTTGTAAATCTCACTTATCTCGTTGTGAGGAATCTTTGGTCAATGTAGCAGCACCTAAATTTGCGAAGGCTACATTACAATTACATCACATTAAATATTAAATGTTACAGGCAATCAAGTTCTTAAATAGTGTAGCCAGCTTTGTTGTTTATGGGAACCAGCTTGTTTGCTAACAATACATTAAACATTTCCTTCAGCACTTTATCCACATCATCATCAGATATGTCTTTCATGTCCAAAACATCAAAACCATCCTGGTTGTTGTAGGTGACCTCGCTGAAGGTCCAGCCAATTAGAGCTCTGAATCCTGTAGCCGTCTGCAGTGAGCAGATGGACTTGTTGGTGAATAGAGACTTTGGATCTGTCTGAAGGCAGTGGGAAGTCTCTAGGAAATGATCAACCCCACGGGGAACCAGGGTGAAGCCGTAGATCTTCTTGGTTGGGCTCTTGTCTACCAGAGGCGAGTTGGTAAAGGCCTCATTGACAACCAGAGGCTTTCGACCAGTCTTCTCCAGGGTCCACAGGTCTCCATCTTGTATGAGACGGAAGACACCAGGGGATTGTGGCTGGTCCTTCCCGGAGACGAGCTCAAGAGGGTGCCATATTTGGGAGGATACCCCAAAGCTCACGTCTGCAATGTAAGCAGTCCCATCAATGACTACCTTGTTGATGAGGTGAGAGTCTATTGGCCCGAACTGGTTTATGGTGTTGTTGTAGACTCTTGAACCCAGTGTTATTGGATTATAACCCATCTCTTTTAGTACCCAAGCAAAGAGGAGGTTATTCTCACAACACCAACCCCCCCGATTGCTCCTCACAATCTTATTGAAAATCAACTCATGGTCCATAGTGATCTTCTCACCACAGTGAATGCTGAGGTTTTCAAATGGTATTGACATCACATGGTGTTTGTGGACCTGGTTCAGTGTTTCAAGGTCTGGTTTAGAAAATGGGCCGTAGAACCCGATCCTCTTGAAGTACTCTTCCAGATTCATTTTGTCCTAAGAGTTAACAAAACAAAGACACTGCATGAGTTTCTGCTTTTGCAGGATTTACGACTAGATATACAGAAACTGACATCCGCTAATGTCTCATTCACAATTTGTTTTTCACATAGAGTAAGATCCTCTTTGCAATTGAAACACCACCATGTAGGCATTATCCTTGAATTGAAGGATAAAAGATTAAAGAATAGACAAAAACTTGTGATACACATTTTTTCATTTCCATTTGATGATTACTTACTTTCAAAGGCAGTGAAAAAGTAGTTTCTCAAAGTATTGCTTGCTGTTCAGAGTTCTTCAGGGCAAGAAGGGCAAAGCAGTTGTGCATTAAAAGAGATAAGAATGGCTCTTGCATAACAAAAAAACAGAACACCCTAGACTTTGCTCATGTACTGGAAAGCAAAACTAAAGTTCACGAGTGAGCCTTGCATAAGGGACCTCACTTGTAAAACACTGGAGCCTTGTGGTGTGTATGGGAAGTGTTGTACATTTCAGATACACTGAAATTTTTATTGTATTTTTTATTTCACCTTTATTTAACCAGGTAGGCCAGCTAAGAACAAGTTCTCCTTTACAACTGCGACCTGGCCAAGATAAAGCAAAGCAGTGTGACACAAACAACAACACAGAGTTACACATGGAATAAACAAACATAACACAATAGAAAAGTCTATATACAGTGTGTGCAAATGAGGTAAGATTAGGGAGGTAAGGCCCTTCTTTGGACACAGCATGCATTTAGTTTTACTTGTATTTAAGAGCAGTTGGAGGCCACAGAAGGAGAGTTGTATGGCATTGAAGCTTGTCTGGAGGTTAGTTAACACAGTGTCCATAGAAGGGCCAGAAGTATACAGAATGGTTTTATCTGTGTAGAGGTGGAACAGAGAAATACCAGCAGCAAGAGCGACATCATTGATGTATACAGAGAAAAGAGTCGGCCCGATAATTGAACCCTGTGGCACCCCCATAGAGACTGCCAGAGGTCCGGACAACAGGCCCTCCGATTTGACACACTGAACTCTGTCTGAGAAGTTGTTGATGAACCATGCGAGGCAGTCAATTGAGAAACCAAGGCTGTTGAGTCTGCCAATAAGAATGCGGTGATTGACAGAGTCGAAAGCCTTGGCTAGGTCGATGAATACGGCTACACAGTATTGTCTTTTATTGATGGCGGTTATGATATCGTTTAGGACCCTGAGCGCGGCTGAGGTGCATCCATGACCAGCTCGGAAACCAAATTGCATAGCGGGGAAAGTACGGTGGGATTCGAAATGGTCGGTATCTGTTTGTTAACTTGGCTTTCGAATACCTTAGAAAGGCAGGGTAGGATAGATATAGTTCTGTAACAGTTTGGGTCTAGAGTGTTTCCCCCTTTGAAGAGTGACAATGGGATGTGACAATGGGATGTTCATGTGGCAACATCCTGAATGAGGTCCCTGGTGCTGGCAGGGACAACACATAAAATCCCTGCTATATGGGCTCCCGAGTGGCGCAGCAGTCTAAGGCCCTGCATCTCAGTTCTAGAGGCGTCACTACAGACCCTGGTTTGATTCCAGGCTGTATCACATCTGGCCGTGATTGGAAGTCTCATAGGGCGGTGCACAATTGGCCCAGCGTCGCCAGGTTACAGTTTGACCGGGCTAGGACGTCATTGTGAATAAGAATTTGTTCTTAACTGACTTGCCTAGTTAAATAAAGGTCAAATAAAAAAAAATAAAACATTCTCTACCCTGTCAATAAAGAGGAGGAGTTACCTACCACGTCAAAAGTGTAAAGTAGGAAGTTCGCGTAGCCCATGCACTGACAAGTCATGAAACCGCTCGCAGTTCCCTTAAAGAATTTCACTAGCTCCGCCCAAGGAAGTTGTTTGTAAAATAGTAACAGCCTGTCACACCGATTAATTAATTAAAGCATTAATGCTGGACAAACGATAAGGTTGCTAAGTTAAAACGCCAAGGTAAAAGCCAGTTTTCAATTGAAATTAAAATGTTTGCTGTTCAATAGCCTAGATAACAACCTGTAGACTAGTAGAATATGTCAGCGATCTTATTGATACAGGTCAGGTTTACACAACTGTCATTGTACTGTTATGTAGCTAAACTAGTTTGCATCAAATGTTGCGTTCATGACCCTAATGTAGCCAAACGTCAACGTAGCATTATCAAGTAATAGGCCACAATCTTACATGTATGGCTACAGTAGACGTGATGAGGTTGCAGGTTGTTATACATTTCGGCACGTGTCTCTTTTACAAATTCAATACTTTAAATCATGCTCTCTCTGAAGGTACTGTGTGGTGTTATTTCAAGCATATTGAACTTCAAGTTTTCTTTTCAGTGAAATGGAGAAGGCGCGAATATGGACGTTTTTGATTACCGGTGGCAGTGACACTTTGGTTTCCGGTAAACCCATCAAAATATAAATATTTTACATTATTTGTTGCCTGTACATAGTCTTCATCTTATCAATACAGAAGAGAACTTGACATTACCAAGTGAGTGTGCAAAATAATTCGGTAACGGTGGTTCTAAACCCCACTAGGGGGAGTTATCATACCAGTTATTCTAATGATGTTATTCACTGTTGTCTATTTATTCTGTGTTACATACTAAAGTGGCAGAACCTTATCACCCCATCAATTGAATCCCTGCTTACAACAAATTGTTGTGACTTACTAATGGTAGCTTCATAAGCAGTGCTTAACTTGGACAGGAGCTCACCGGAGCTGAGTACCAGCACCTCAAATGTTCTACTGCTTAAGCTCCTGTTCCTCTTATAGAATATTAGCTAAAAAGTTTTGTGGAGCTCCTGCACCTAAATATAAACAGTATTGACACCCAAAATGAGTACCTGCACCTTTTTCAGTCCAAGTCAAGCACTGTTCATAAGTAGGCTAATGACTTTCCTATTTTTGTTTTTTAGTGTTGAACTGAACATTCCTAGAATATCTCTCACTACATGTGTAAGGTTTCCCTATACCCAATATTCCAGATTAGCATTTGCACACCAGTATTTCTACTTGCACATCTTCATCTGCACATCTATCACTCCAGTGTAAATTTACTCAATTGTAATTACTTCGCTACTATGGCCTATTTATTGCCTTACCTCCTCACACCATTTGCACACACTGTATATAGACTTTCTTTTTTTCTATTGTGTTATTGACTGTACGCTTGTTTATTCCATGTGTAACTCTGTTGTTTATGTCGCACTGCTTTGCTCTATCTTGGCCAAGTCGTAGTTGTAAATGAGAACTTGTTCTCGACTAGCCGACCTGGTTAAATAAAGGTGAAATAAAATAAAAAAACAGGATCACACATTGTTCATTTCTTACAGCCTTTCCTGCTCACTACATAAAAAGAAAGCTGAAGTCATTTTGTTTGATATGAGCCCGCCTAGCCTAGAGGTTCCAGAGGGCATTGTGTTCCTAAAGGGAGACATTCGTCAATATGCTCAGGTGGAGAAGGCGGTCACTGGCATGGACTGTGTTTTCCACATGGCCTCCTACGTCATGTCTGTCAGGGAGCAGCTGAACAGGAAGCTGATTGAAGAGGTGAACGTCCAGGGCACAGATCATGTCCTCAGGGCCTGTGTAGAGGCTGGAGTCTCCAGGCTCGTCTACACCAGCACCTTCAATGTAGTGTTCGGAGGCCAAAACATTGAGGGTGGTGACGAAAGCCTCCCCTACCTACCTCTCCATCTCCACCCTGACCACTACTCCCGAACCAAGTCGGTAGCTGAGATAGCCGTGATGAAAGCCAGTGGTACAGAGCTGAAGGACGGGACAGGTGTGTTGAGGGCCTGTGCTCTGCGTCCAGCCGGTATATACGGGCCTGGTGAGCAGAGGCACCTGCCCAGGATCGTTGGGTACATAGAGAAGGGGATATTCAGTTTTGTGTATGGAGATCCGAGAAGTTTAGTGGAGTTTGTCCAAGTAGACATCCTGGTGTCTGCACACGAACTGGCTGCAGAGGCTCTGACGTCAGAGCACCAGCACCGCTCTGCTGGACAGGTATATTTCATCTCAAACGGAAGACCTGTCAACAACTTTTAGTTCTACAGACCTCTGGTGGAGGGTTTGGGTTATTCTTTCCCCAAACTACGTCTACCCCTCTCTCTCATCTACTTTGTTGCATTCCTCACTGAGATGATTCACCATCTCATCGGCCCGATCTATAACTTCCAGCCTCTGCTCACACGCACAGAGGTGTATAAGACTGGCGTGACGCATTACTTCAGCATGGCGAAGGCCAAGGCCGAGCTGGGTTATGAGCCCCAGGAGTATAACCTGGAGGAGGTTGTGCAGTGGTTCAAGAGTAGAGGTCACGGAAGAAAACCTAGGGGTTCACGTCTCCAGCGACTGATACTAGATGGTCTTATATTAGCAGCTCTAGTAGCTCTGGCCCTCTCATACCTCCCAGTGGTTGGCAGTTAATCAGCAGGCAGTAATAAAGTGATACATCTCAATGGCACATTTAAATGTTGAAACTTGTGCTATACTAGTGGTGATGGATTGTTTGGTTCTTCTTTTATTAATTACAATGTTGGCAGTTTGTAATAAAACAAAATAATATTATTAACCAGAATTAGATCTGTTCAAATGAAAGACCGCATTCCCTTAATAAATGTCCATGAATGTGTTTTGTGTAAATTCCAACAATAGATATAGCTAGTTAGATATACTATAGCTAACTTTTGTCTTATATTGACAATTGTTGGACACAATGCATTTTGTTTTTGGCAGGGTTTTTAAAGCCAGAATGGAATGTTTGTTTTAATTTGTGCCTGTCCATGGAAGTACCTGACCATAGTCCACCAACCAAATGCAGTATTTACATAAGGTTTGTTTAAACTTGATTATGTATAAGAGACATATCTTGGTGCAGATGTCTGTTGGTACAAACAAAATGAAGTACAACTTAGAAAGGCTTTATAAAGCATACATAAAGACTTCATAAGCACTACATAAATGCTTCAAAAATAATCTATAAGCATATGTCATAAAGGGTGACAATCGTTCACACTGTAGGGTGAATTACCAAATGTAACACACTTATGTTTATACACCATTTAATCAGTATTTTTCTATTGAACCTTTATTTAACTAGGCAGGTCAGTTAAGAACAAATTCTTATTGACAATGACGGCCTACCAGAGAACAATAGGTTAACTGTTTTGTTCAGGGGCAGAAAGACAGAATTTTTACCTTGTCAGCTTGGGGGTTCGATCCAGAAACCTTTTAGTTACTGGCTCAACGCTCTAACCGCCCTGATGACATACGCTTATAGATGATTTATGACGCATTTATGTAGAAGCCTTTATGTATGCTATATAAAATCCTTTATAAGTTGTACTTCATTTAAAGTGGGACCCAACATTTACAGTGGTTTTGTTTTTACACCTCAATTGAAGATGGTAATAAGAAATATGACGGACAATGTATTGTAATGTTTAACAGATAAGATTTTTTTTATTTTTATACTGTATAACTTTGAAATGTTTCATGATGACCGACAGATTCTTAGTCAATGTGTGATATTGTAACGGCTGTCGGAAGAGAGAGTAGACCAAGGTGCAGCGGAGTTAGTGTTCATCATGATTTTAATTTAATAAAGAACACCACACAAAACGAGAAAACTGACAGCCAAACAGTCCTGTCAGGTGCAAAGCACTCAACAGAAACAATTACCCACAAAACCCAAAGGAAAAACATGCTCCTTATGTGTGACTCCCAATCAGCAACAACGAACTTCAGCTGTGCCTGATTGGGAGCCACACACGGCCCAAAACAAAGAAAAACAAAAAACCTATAAAACTAACATATAACGCCCACCCAATGTAACACCCTGGCCTAACCAAAATAAAGAGCAAAAAACCCCTCTCTATGGCCAGGGCGTTACAGATATCTTTTATCAGGTCTGCTGCTGAATTCCTAACCTTTCTGGTTGTTTTGTGACCAAATCCTAATGGGGATCAATCATTTGTTGGTATTTGTAATAACATTTCCTATAAGGGATATTTGTATTTATTTTAGTTAGATAATGTTCTCATAATATTATTGAATAAAAGTACATGACTGACCAGCCTGTGATTTATATTTCTAATGAGTTGCACAAAGTAATTGGCTATCTTCATTATAAATTGGGGATAAGTCTTAGCTTAATCATCACACATTATATAAACTTTTTTTGTATCTTATAAAACATCAATGTTTTTGAGACAATGCAATATTTTGCTGTCAAGAATTAAAATCATAGATGCGAGTCATGCGACAAATGAGAGCTGCAAAATCTTGGTGGCAAAAGCCCTTTGTTGATAGACAGAAGAGAAGCCTTCCCTGCATTCGGCATCTAAACTGTAATACATTGTGTTCAGCATGCTCTAGAAACAATCTATTCTAAATTCAGTGAAGCTGTTTCTGTCCCGAAACCGAAAAGGGCAAATGAAATTGGGCCAGGTGAGACTGGTCCTTTGTGCAGTTTTTTAAGGCTGAGATGAATACAGCCATACTCTCTAGGGACAACTCTTTTTCAAACTCAGGCACCCCCTTGCTGAGTTGGTCGCAATCATTGTTTCGCTCCAGCATTAACCACATTCCAGAGAGGCGGAGTGCACCCCGTCCACTTCCTCGCATTCCTTCTCCACAAACGAGTCCCTTGCGCTAAATTGTGTTTAAAACGTGTTTTGGCGCACTCTGTGTCTTTTAAAATGTAAGATGTGCCTGTTAGCGGTGTATTGCAATATTTTCTCTACCTCAAATTTACATTTGAGACTCTTTTGGAAAACTGGATAAAAACTGACAAGGGAAAATTCCTCCGCGCAGCGCGCCATTGACTGTAAAGACCTTTCAACTTAACAAAAACTGAAGTTGACAAACGTATCCTGACGTTGAAACTTTGTTGTAAGGGTTTATGTTTTCGAAGAAAAAGATCATGCACTGCTCCGAGATTTCCAAGCACACTGGCTGTTCAGCAAACAGGCGACGATGCCTGGATTGAGCCTGCGTTTTGTTATGATTTCCAAGTGAAATGCAAATACTTCTATCTCACTCGGTAGTCGGTTTGTGGACTAGTGCGCTTTTTCTCTGAATTTGTTCGTCGCCTCGGGAGCAAACCATGGATCACTATGAGGAAGATTTGGGACTCCGGGCGAGTAAATTAATGGAGGACCTTTCCTTATATGAAGCATACAAGGATGGAATGTACAGTTCAAGGAGGGACATGGTTATCAACCCCGATTTGGATTTTTCGTCTCCAACGATACCCGAGCAGAAAAGTACGACAATGAATGGCAGCTCTGCGCCTCACCAACAGATACACAGCGTTGAGAATTACATGTCTGGGAATAAAGTGTACACTGCGGCTCCCGTGCGCCCCGTGAATGGCAACAGAGCCGTTCCTGTGGATTATTGCACCCCTCAAAGAGACATAGTTTATCCTAATGAAGATAGCTATTGCACCAAATCCGAAATTGCTTTGCCGTGTTATAGCGGCGCGTCCGAGCGGCACAGGAGGTACTCCTTGGAGGTGCAGGGGCATAGGTACAGCACTGGTAGCGCGTACGATGGAGTGGTTTTGAACAAGCCAGTACCTTCACCTGGCAACAGATGCAACAGTATCTGTGTTACCACCAGCCACGACGGCAGATACAATGCTACCAGCCCGCGGTCCAGTTTCGCATCCTCCCTCTCCTCCCAGGAGCAAAGCAAACATGCAAGCCCGAGGTCGAGCATCAGTAGCCCGCGCACGAGTTTGGTGGTACCCGGTCAAGACAAGTACACTAGTCCTAGGTCCAGTCTGGTACACTGTGACGGGAGCAGTGCCCTCAGCCCCCGGTCTAGCTATGCAAGTACAGCCAGCGACACAAGTAAACATTCCAGCCCAAGGGCCAGTCTGAACAGCTATGACTGCTGCAGTAAGCCCAGCAGTAACCGCACCAGCGGCATCAGTATGGGCTACGACCAAAGGCACATCAGCCCCAGGTCCAGCACAGCGAGCCAGTATTCTTGTACCACCAGTCCACGCTCTAGCTATTCAGATTCGCGTTACATGCCTGTGGGGAACCATGATCTGGAGGGTGCAGTTTTGCATGGCATTCCGGTGGCCAGTCCCCGGTCAAGCATCTGCAGCCAGGACGGGTGCGCAAGACCCGGGACAATAGCTAACTGCGTCGTTAGTCCCCGGTCCAGTATCTCCAGTCACAGTTCCAGAAGTTCCCGGAGCTCCAGGGGATCTATGAGCACCTACCCGGATCTCCAACTACCTTCACCCAGGTCCTCAATGCTGGGGACTGGTTTGCAGGATGACATACTAACACAAGATTGTGGCGATACCAACGGTGTTCATAGTCGTATCCATCTCCAAGCGCTCTCTGGGATGCCAGAGGCCCTGCCACAGCATGCACCACAACAGTCAACCCAGGCAGGGATGAATACAGAGGTGACCGCTGGATCACCATCATCTTCTTATGGGCTCCATACGAAAACACCAGCCTCAGGGCAGAGGTTTAAACTACCTTACCAGGTGACCCCGTGCCGGGAAAGTGGCCCAAGCCAAGCAGAAAGGAGTCTGGAAGCACTCACCTTGGAGCTGGAGAAGGAGTTAGAAATGCACATGAAAAAAGAATACTTTGGTAAGTGTAACTCCTCCTATGAACACTGTTGATTATAAGGAACACTATGAGAGTGCAATGAAGTGAGAATAAAGCTTTAAAATAGAAAAACAGAAAATGAAATGAAACAATATTTTGATTGATCTTGGCATATCTTTTTTTAGACTACTTGTAAACTTATGACAGCTCCCTAAACATGTCTCAACAAGAGGTCAGAATAAGGCTTTTCTTACACAAAGTCAAATGAATTAGTCAGGTAAAAATGTAAAAGGGCCAGACTACATCCTCCACGTTCCATGTGTTTGGTGGTCTGATAATAACCCTCATGGTTATGAACTTGAACTCTGGTGCCCTGTGGTCCATACATGTGTGGAAGATAAGTCAATTGATGGGCTTCACTGGGTGACTTCATCTTCAGCTGGGTCACTAACCTCATTATAGTGGGAGGCTGAGGCGGCGTTAGGCTAACTGGAGCATTAACTGAGTGATCAGGCCCATTTTGTCCATGGAGCCCGCTGACCACTGATTGGTCAAACAGTGTTGTGGCCTGGCCACAGCAGCCCTGCCACTGATCAATCAGAACTGGCTGGTCACGCCTGAGGTAGCCCTTTGCCTCAAGTCCTTGGGTGTTTTGTGAGGTGAGGTGGGAGTTGGGGGAATGTTGTCCAGAGAGCTACTGGGGATCCTTTTCATTATAAAATCACAGTCCTGATCTCCATCTCCATACCTTGCACTGCAAGTGTAATAACAATAGTGTAAGAACATAGTAATAACAGCCTAACTACATTACATATTGACATAACTGAGGGATTTTCTTATGTGTAACAAGTCAGGTGTTATTAATTGTTGTTACCCATGTTACTACAAAGCAGCTATTTTGTAGTGCTAAGTAATTCCATTGTTTACAATTCCAGTGTAGTTGTGGAGCTTGTACAGTTTGTCTGTTAATCGTCATGCTGTAGTTAAAAGGGGGCGTTGAACAGGACTTCAGCCTAGCTTTACTGAGCTTTGTTGTCATCTCAGCTAGTGGCTGGTTGCAACCTTAACAACTAACATGTGTATTCTATAATGCCAACAACGACTCCCTCTGTGGCAGATAAGAGTGGCTTTTGCAGGAAAATACACATTTCTGTTTTGGCAGAGCTAACGTTTACACAGCGCTGAATGGGGCTGAATGGGACCTTCTGTTCTGTCCCAGGGAGCGGAGTAGATACCCTTCAGTGATTCAGTGGTCTTGCTGCTTGGTGAAAACGCCCAGCCATACGGCCAATGAAGCGGGCATTCTCTGGAAGACTTCTCTCTGCCGTTTCTCGCTGTGCTTTCCTCAAGATATATATATTTTTTAGCATTTTTTCAACCATGAGTGCTCTGAGCTGTAACTTTTTTGCAACATATTCCCTCCCTGAGACTTGAAATCATTGTTTTTGAAGGGGTAAACTCTCTCCTCCCACAGGAAAGAAGGGAGAATCTATCCACCTTTTGAATGTGCTGATGAACAAATGGCTGCGGTCTGAGAACAGAACAGTGGTTTGATTTTGTTTTCCTCCAGTGCGCTGGCTGGCTCAGAGTGACGCTGAGACGGCTGTTCATTTGTCACAGAGGAGCAGGTGAGAGCTGTAGAATGTAGCAGACAGAAGCCCCTCACAGTACGCTGGGCCGAGAGAGAGAGAGAGAGAGAGACACACACACACACACACACACACACACACACACACACACGGCTCTGTTTCCGTGGCGACAGTGGAGAAATTGATCACCCGGGCTTTGAGGTCTGTGCTGTCACACTGCGTTGCTCTGCTCTGTGCTCTGCCTCACTGCAGGCCCCTGTGTGGCCTCTGTTTGTTGTGGTGGCGAAGGAGCTGTGAATCAACAGCTGGCCCGGGACAGACCAGCATTGAGGCCTCCAGAGCCGCCCCCGGCTCGCCCCCGCCCAGACCCCCCCCCCCCCCCCCCCCCCCGCGAAGCCCTTCATTAACCAGCCAGTGGGGAGTCGGGCAGTACCAGACACTTGGCACACGATCTTGGCTCGCGGGCCAGACATGGCTGTCGGGGGTCAAGTCTGATCACCTGCTCAGAATAATAATGACGGTATAGTAATGTTACATGGTTGACTCAGAAAGGGTTTGGTCAACTTTTATTGTGTTGGTGGTGGTGTCAGTCACCCCAACTCTCAACTCTCACTGCAGCCGCTCTGGAGGCCAGTCTGAGCTACAATGTATGGCTTAGAGCTAAATGGAGCCGATACAGTTGCTCTTTTGACAAAAACACTTATGAATACACAAAACACAAGGCAGCCAAATGTTTTAGGGTCATTGGTAACTCTTGTGTTAGTTGATATGTGAACATAGCTCACATTAATGATACATGTTCATGATGCGTTAGCTTAATCACAAATTCACTCTCATTAATAAAGTGTGAGTATTTTAGCTCCCTATCGTGAATATGGGAAGTGTTTAGAGTGCTGCCATTACCCTTCCAACAATAGACCATGAGTAGAGAGAACACACTGTCCCTGGCCTGCCTGAACAACAACAGAATACAGCATAATCACTTAAATATTGTGAGAGATTTCAGACAGAGTTTCTGCCTCATTTCCAGTTTTATGCCATTTCTCAAACATCTAGGTTTTGGACAAACATTGCAGGCAGCTGTACATCAACATAATGATTTCAAGTACACAAACAAATTGAATGTTACTATTTCTTATTAGTTCCATTCTTGCTTATGTAGCCTAATAGTCTATTTCATATGTCCCCAACAGTGGTGTACTGCTATTTTTTAGGTGAGGGTGCACAAAAAAATGATGTAAATGACATTATTTACTCAATCAAAGTTTGTACCGACAGATGTAGCCAATTTAATGGCCTATCATTATAGAATATGCATAAAATGCATTCTCCAATTGCAACATCTGCCTTTGTCTAACCATATTGTCCAAAGAAAATGTTCTATTTTTAATACCCTCAAACACAAAGTTAGGCATAGGCTACCTCATTTCAAATAGGCCATCATCTCTGTCCATCGTGAATTATTATTCTTCACATTTTACAGCTGAAACATCCAAACTGCATCTCCATGCCAATCATTTGTTTGATCTCAATCAGTTTAATGGGAATATGCAATTAGAGCTTCTTGAATTAGCCTACTCTTTTATGAGCCAATTAGAGTAGATTGTGATAACAAACTATTAGCCTACTGTTTTATGAGCCAATTAGAGTAGATTGTGTTAAACTATTAGCCTACTGTTTTATGAGCCAATTAGAGAAGATCGTGATACACTATTAGCCTACTGTTTTATGAGCCAATTAGAGAAGATCGTGAGAAACTATTAGCCTACTGTTTTATGAGCCAATTAGAGAAGATCGTGACAAACTATTAGCCTACTGTTTTATGAGCCAATTAGAGTAGATTGTGATAACAAACTATTAACCTACTGTTTTATGAGCCAATTAGAGTATATTGTGATAACAAACTATTAACCTACTGTTTTATGAGCCAATTAGAGTAGATTGTGATAACAAACTATTAACCTTGTATTTTGTTTCAATCAACGCTGTTGAGTTGGCGCATGTGGATTTTTGTTTACTATTCAATTTCAGCTAACCATCCTAAAATGTCATTAGAAATGAGGTGTTTTTGGTGTAACAGTATCGTTATAGGCCTACTATGCTATTATATTTGGTTTTGTTATGTAAAATGCAAATGAATCGTTATGTGATCTTGCTAGACATTGATTCAGCTTTGTTCTAACTTTACTAAACGAGTATCGTTGTGTGAAGTGATAGTCTTCTATTTGTAATAATAGTAATAAGTGATGACTATTCGGTGTAGGCAACAGATCTTGATGAGATTTCATTTTAAGCAATTGGAGCGCTCTTCGTAGTGTTGAAAGGACAACGCCAGGAGCGCACAATGATCTTAAAGTAGTTGAACCAACTTGTGGTGCTGAAGGATAGCTCTGCCATTTGGCCAGTTCAGGAACAAACAACTACGTGGTATAGCTATTTGGTTGTAGCCTAATGTAAAACAAGTACTTAGCTTAATATCATTGCACTGCTTGCGAGGAGAGCTTTATTGCGAGTATTTCATTGTATTATGTAGCTTACATGCTCTATTATAAATAAACGTTGATTTGATTTGCTTGAGCACAATACAATATACCCTATTACAGAATAAAAGAAAACAGAGGTGAACTATCAATTCATGTAATTTATTTGCATAGATTGAACATATTATCAAATCAATTGACCAAGTAGTGAACATAAATCATTACCATGTAGAATTGCAGGAAATGTTTTTTTTAAACCACCATAAAATCAAGCTTTTAGTGTGATGTATTCATGCATCACAATAAACTATAACCTAAATGCATTATTACCTCCAACTTGGCCCAATTCACAGTTCTAATTGCCCATCCTAACATACCAAGCTAGAACAGGCCCTGCGTCTCAACTAATAGCCAATGTAGGCTAAATATCCCAAGCAGGGCTACAGCAACTTCCAGAGAAGGTCAGGCTCTCAGGCTTTGTGGTGGCCACTCTGGTTTGGGTGTCCCCGGCAGAACAATGTTGCTCTAACCAAGTGGTCACATTTGGTTCTGGGTTCCACTGCGCAGAGGGGTCCGTGGAGTTTTATGAACATCAAGGCAGACACACACAGGGAAATGTTGTTTTTCAACGTTTTCATTGGCCGTTTTGGTCCATCCTCTGACGGGCTTCCACAGTGCACACACACAGCTTATAGTTCATCATTCTCACCACCAGAGAGAAGAAAGGGAACAAAGCACCATTTACCTACCTCTAGGCTGCTATACATATTTATTTGGTTTGTCATTCTATCGTTTTTCATAGAATTTTTGTGGTAATTAAATATAATTTATTTCAAATTTATCAGAATACATTTTCCAGAAATAGTTTTACCAGCTGCGTTTATTCTCAAATTGAAAACAGTGAGGGAGCGCCACTCCATCACGCTCCGGCAGCACTACACCCCTGGTCCCCAAAGGTGTGGAACTCTCTGAGTTATGGGCAGCATCACTGAGTGTGCTACTGACGATGAAGGGCAATGTTCTTTCTTCTCCAGATGTGTCCAGTGGTGTTGTTCTGTCCAGATCACACTGGACATAATGATTTAAATTAAGAACAAATGTGACTTTTCGTGCTCAGTCCCTCTCCCTCTCTAACCCTCTCCGGCGTCCCTTCAGTCATGTAAAACACTGTCCACATCCGTTTGAGAGAGCCTTTCACGCTTTACAGCAACATATATGAGAAATCATCTCAAGTCAACTTGGCTCAAAATGCCATGAACTTTTCCTTAGCTTGTAGCAAGTTCCCTATTCTGTTCAGTTTTTCCTGTCAAGCTTTCCTTCCTCAGGGCATGGCTTCCACCTTGGGAGATAAAATGGACATGTACCTGGCGGTGTGCACATGGACATGGTCCATTGTTTTGTTTACAATTCTGACTGAAGCTCCAGCAGGACTGTACTATAGAAGTACAGTGGAAATAAGCAAAGCCTTAAACTACAGTGGAAATAAAGTATAGTGGAAAATAAACAAAGGCAGAGAAAGAGGACAAGTTGCTCCTGTGAGTATTCAGAAGATATCAGTTCAACAAAGCCTCTAAGAATGTTGCTCTATCCTACCTCATTGTCAGCATATTCCCCTGCAAACATCTCAGCACCGCTATCTGTCTCGTAGTCAGATACCGTAGTAGACAGAGGAGGCTTCAGGCAAGTGCATGAGTCTGGAATGCAGCGGAATGGGACTGAGATAGCTGGAGGAGACCTTCGTCTGGAGAATGCACAATAAACTGTGTGTGTGTGGGGGGGGGGGGTTGTGATAATGACCTGCTTAGCAGAGATATCATCAAGTGGTGAGAGTCCACACTCCCTCCAAAAATCAACCACCCTGGAGTGCAGACTCCCCCCTACCTTCCCCACCTCACTATAACACATTTCATCTCTACTCCCCGGGAGCACTTGGTCCTTGCACTCAAAGTTCAGACACTCCAAGATCAGAGACCACAGATAGCCTTTGCCTTGCAAACCTTGTGAAGATTTGTCACTGCTATCTTCACATTTCTCCAGCCTGTATCTCCTAGGAACATCCATCTTTTCAAAGCAGAGCAGAAGAGGTGCAAGTGTGGTACAGATGGTATAATAGAGGTGCCATTACATTTTCAGGACCTGCCATTATCAGTGCAGATCCATGTGTTTAAATTGTATGGCAGCCAACGGTTGTCCACACTGTTCATGGAATTGTTCGATGCCAATGCCCCAATTATGGGAAAAAACTAAAACATGTTCAGAAATATTCCTGGAAGTTCTGGAACAGTGGGGGAGTATTAAAAGACCATTAGCAGTGAGATACAGGGACATTGGCAGACCAGACTAGAGTAGTATGCTGGGCTTGGAGTTTGGAGGTAGTACAGATCGGCCAGCAGCCTTGGCGTAATCAAGAGAGTCTTAACTGCTGTCAGCTGAGGCAAGGCAGATTATAGTCAATGACCATATTTACACATAAATAGGCTATATATGTTTATTGTCACATACACATAGTAGTACGGTTAAGATCCTTGCTGAAGGCTACTAGCCCAAAGCTCTAACCGCTAGGCTACCTGCATCCCTACATGCACACCAATATCCCTGTTTTTGAGTTGACGCATATAAACATCATATCCGTTTACAATAACCCAAATAAGCTCCTATCCTGGTTTTAAGAAACCCAGATAAGATGACTGGGATATGCTGATCTTAGACGGGATACTGTGGCATGTAAACATCTTTTCCGATTTACTGTTGTTTAAACGGTCTGCGCAGACTCAGTTTCACATAGTATCAGCTTTGAAGTTCAGATGGGAAAAGTAATAGTTGGAATAGTAACTGAAGTCTGGACACTGACTGTAGGCCTCACATGTAGCCTATTATAACATTAACTCATGCAGAATGAATTGTTTCTTGCAGTAAAATGATAGACCAAATGTTCATTTTGTCTTGGGAACGGGAGTGGAGAAATATTATTTCTTTCTTTCATCTTGAGAAAATGCGAATGCACGCTTTGGGACCTGTTGTGCAGCCTAAACGTGCATTTTTTTCCTGCGACATAAAAGCTGACAGTATTTCACTTTCAGTCATATAAAATATGCTTCCAAGGCAAACTGAATTACTGTCAGAAACATGTTGGATTGTTTTCACAGATTTTCATTTCCTTAAAAAAACTCTTTGGGCTAGGCGTCCCGCTAGCATCCCGAAACTGGAGTGCGTGCAATTCAAATAAATTATCATAAAAATTGTGGATATTAAACATTTATCTACATATCTAGTCTTATATCAGTTGAAAGCTTAAATTCTTGTTAATCTAACTGCACTGTCCGATTTACAGTAGGCTTTACAGCGAAAGCATGCCATGCGATTGTTTGAGGACGGCGCCCCACATTAAAATATTTTTCCACTGGCACAGGTTTCATAAATTAATAAATAGCGATTATAAATTCCCTTACTTTTTGAAAATCTTCCTCTGATTTGTCATCCAAAGGGTCCCAGCTATAACATGTAGTGTCGTTTTGTTAGATAAAATCCTTCTTTATATCCCAAAAGGTCTGTTTAGTTGGCGCCATCGATTTGAGTAATTAACTCGTTCAACATGCCAAGATAGGAATCCGAAAATCTAGAAAAAAGGACCCTAGCCCTAACCGGTCAACATACTGATGTCAATTTTGAATGGAAAAATCTCCCCAGTCCCTAAATGTCTTCACTCCGTGAGAGAAGCAGAAATGAAAGAGAACGCTACCGATGTCAACTACATTATTGATAATGCTTTCATTCTATCGATGAATGACATTCTGGTGAGCAAGGCTTTATTTAGTGTTCTAGAGCAACAAGAAATGACAGAAGAGAAGCTGTGTGTATATAATTATAGACTAACAAAGTTGACAAACAAATAGCCTTCCTATTGTCGGAAATTATAAGCAGAAAAATATCTAAATTAGGTGTACAAACCTTTTTTACCGCTCCCCATTTCAAAAAATATTTTCACCTTTCTTGGGTAAGTTAGCAATATTCTGTTTATTTATTGATACAGAGACACTCATGGATAGTAAATCAACGGTGCATGTAAAGCTTATCCTGATTAATAAATATAAGAAAAATAAGACCATAACCAGGATATGAGCTATTATCCAGAATCCTGTGCGCACGTTAACATTGTCAGAGTGCTTGCAGTTCAAGATCCGGAGTCTTCAGAAACACCATGGAACACTCCAATCCAATCTGATATCTTGTTCACATTTAGTACATCTAACTAGTTCAGGTGCTGGACAGATACAAATAAAAAAGTCTTCAACTCCCACAGTAGTTTATTGAGACGCACAAAACAGACAACATTTCGACCCCACTGGCATCTTTTTCATGTTCACTTTTAGGTGGTTACATAACTACACTTTCCAGTCTTTTGGGTGTCTCGTTAAAGGGAATATAGAGGTAATATGGGATCTACCAAATCTGGACAGTAATATTTTATTTTCTTGCCAATGGCTATTCTAGATATTTATTTTGGCCAAGCTGTTGTGATTAAGATGATTCATAGTTTGGTTCTTTAACCTTATCAGAGAGAATAGCCCTAATTTTTCCTCTTATATTTTCTGAGTGCAGGAACAGTGTCATGAGTTTAAGTTGGAATAGGAAATAGCAATATTTGACTTTGGTCCAGCTGAATGACTTGTTGACAGGAAAACATGTGGGCCTATCCTGTGGATAGCCTTGGGGTACCGTAGTCCTTGATTTAAAAACAAATCATACAGAGTACGAATTACGTAGGATGAATGAGACATGAGCTCCTCTAAAGGCAACAAAAGTTCACCTTTGGGAGGGTCATTAAATATTTAGAATTTGACGAGATGCGCGCCAACGGCAAGACGCATCAATCTCACCGGAGAAAGCATCCAAGTGACCGAAACAGCGCCTGTCTTACTCTTTTTGGCCAGACAGCATCAGATACATGTGATACATATACTGAGACAGAGGGCCGCAGTTTCGATCACTCAGATGCTTTCTCCGGTGAGATAGATTCAACCACTTGCGAATTGAACAATTATGAAACCTTATTGAAGCATTATTTCATATGCTTTTTCTTTTTTTATTGTTCACATTTTTGGGGAAGTATGGCTTCCATTGGCATCCATGAATACACACACCACTGTAGTAGGCCTAATGACAATCGCTGAATGTCATTATGGTGTTTTTAACAGATGTCTCTTTCATGAAATGACGTGTGCACAGTGCACTGTTTGGATGCTGGAATTATTTTAGAGTGGACGAACGTACGCAGCCGCAGTTAGCCTACTTTTTGAAGTGATTTGTTTGAGAATCATATTTTAGCATCATTACTGGGTGTGTTCATGCCCCATTAAAATGTAATGCATTTTTGTCTTTACTATTAGGCCCATAAAAAAAAAGATTTTGCATGCACGAGGCTCCCAAGAATGTCACGGTACAATTCGCACTCTGATGTCATAGATGTAAAAAGCAGGGATGGGGTCAGTTCAGAATTTGGAGAATTTAATTAAATTTAAACAATGAATTTGAATTGAATTTGAATTGGCCACACCCCACAGGAAGCAGAATTTGAATAGAATTTGAATTGAAGGAAGTAGAATTGAATTCAAAGCAATTCAACAGAGAAGTGAAACATGAAAGTCTCATTTAATTGGGGTGTGGCTAATTCAAATTCAAGAATTGAATTGGAATTAAAAAGCAATTCGCAACTCAATACAGAATTGACCCCAACACAGGTAGCCCTTTAGACTCGTACCCGTATACGGGTTGAAAATGGCAGACTTGGACACTTATAAGCACCTAAATTGGAACGCAGTGGCTGTACTGTAATATGCTATACTTGACGTCAGAGCTCAGGGTCTCTTCCATTAGGCTCTGTATGGGTTTTGACTGACAACCATTCTGAACTTGAGCACCTCATGTGACAAGAAGTTGCCCCATCCCTCCCGCTAATTGGGCAACTTTTGCAAATGTTTTGATGTCTAATACCCTGACTACAATTGCAAAATAAATTTAGTAATATATGTTATTCAATTATTACACCCACACTGCTCGCGCGCGCCAACGAGCGTCTGCGTTGCCAAGGGCTAAAAGAGAAGTCATTCCTATTTCTGATGCAGATCGCGCTGCAAGTCCTGCCTCTCCCATCTCCTCATTAGTTTATAGAAGCAGGTACCCACGTGCCATCTCCTCATTGGTTATACCCACGTGGGTGTTTGAAAGACAAACTGTTTTTCCAGTTGTCGTGGTAATACTATGAAAGTGTAGATGCCAATCACCATATAAGTTCAAAGATGAAAAAGCCTCGGAGGAGAGAGCGCTAGAAACGATTCAGTTGACCGTTTTATGTGTGGATTAATTGTCGGAGTAGAGGACCTTGTGCATTTCAGGTAAAATAACAACTCAATGTTTATATCCCAGGACAAATTAGCTAGCAACAGCAAGCTAGCTAAATAGGACAAATTAGCTAGCAAGTGCAAGCTAACTAGCTAAATTGCCATACATGTTTAATGCTTTTCGACCTGTCCCCAAATTAATGTCATTGGTTCAGAGTTTGTTTTGATATTTAAACCTGCGTGTCGTGATCACATTTTGTGTAGGGGGACAAAATAAATGTATGCACGATAGCACACGATGGAGCACGCGCGCAGCAAGTTTGGGTTCCGTGTAAGTGAGGGAAATGCTGTATATTACGAGGACTCTATTTCTTTTGGAAGATGAAATGTTGAGGATTATAATAAATACCGCTTTGATGTCATACAAGCAAGCCAAGCAAACGTGAGTCCAAATGTGCACTTCACATTTATATATCATAAAACACAGGGGTGCATCTTTGGTTTTAGAAGTGGGGGGGACATCCCTTAAAAAAATTTACCAGTCAAAAGTTTGGACACACCAGACAACTACTACTAAGAATTGCAAATATAAAATATATTTAGATTTGTTTAACACTTTTTTGGTTACTACATGATTCCATATGTGTTATTTTATAGTGTTGATGTCTTCACTATTATTCTACAATGAAGAAAATAGTAAAAATAAAGAAAAACCCTTGAATGAGTAGGTGTGTCCAAACTTTGGACTAGTACTCTATATGAACATGACTGGGCATTCTAACATATCTGTATCCATTCATCATCATCAATAGCATCTCCCAGGTCTTCCTCACATTTTTGTTTTACATGTTTTGTGTCATCGGGAAAAGCCTCTATTAACCCTTGATACAGTTTGGAAATCAACTTTGGAGGTTTGTCAGACTGCCTTAAAATAGCATCTGGCTTGTCCAGTGTTTGCTGGACAGAGAGAATAAAGTGTTGTATCTGCAAAAATTCACCTCACCTCTGTCCCAGACTGATCTTCCCTGTCTGCCTGACCCTGCTGAGACCCCTGTCACCATCTAATCCTCCTAAAATGAGGCATGAGAAAGAATTACCTTGGTGTACATTGATTCTATTCTTGGATAATATAATGAATAAATGGTTCAATAATTGAAATTACCCTTATTCTCAGATCCCAGACTGTATCTTTAAGCTGCTGTCCTGTAGCTACTGTAGGTCTACCCACCAATTCAAGATGAAACTTTGTGTCATTCACAGGCGGGAGCAGGTGTTTAGACAGACGATTAAAATATTTTGTTGTCCCACAGATTATTTTGATACGGTCCTTAAAACTTAAATATGTAAATAAATATTGATAATCACAAAATGTAATCATCATTGAAAAGGATTACTCATTTATTTGTCTCTGCCTGCAAATCGTCCTCCTAAAAGGTAGGCTATATCCAATAGGACTGCAAAACGTAGCAAGTGTGACTGTCATCATTCTTGCTGCTTCCAGTTCAGTAGCCATACCAGTGAGATCAGGTGCCTGTGTGGTCTCAATTAAATAGAGTAGGCTATAGCCTATGTGTACATGGGCGGAGAAGCACGGAGCAGTTATCTTTCCAAGGAAATGTACTTCCTAAATAGGTCTATGATTAGGCTATAGTTTACTACATTGCCTAGAAAAGGCCTACATATTTATCACCCATATTTCTCAGTCTGATATAGCCTATAGGGCGCAACATTTCTGGGACCATGCCTGGCAAGTGAGCTGTGTCACATACGCCTAAAATAACATTGCGGGACTGCGGTTGGGTTTGGGACCAGTTCTTGCTGTAGCGGGTTGGAGTCGGACAGAAAGCCAGCGGGTGCGGGCAGGAGCGGGATTATAAAAACTGGTCCCACGCAGACCTCTACTGTGCACCATGACAGTGAAGCCTGTAACTTTAGAGCTGTTTATTACTGTGTCAGTGTGAAAAATCGAGAATTAGCTTGAGAAACTCTCAGATAACGTTACATTGACAACTGACTAATACAACTCACATTGCACTGAAAAAACATCAGAATATCAATCTTCAATTGCTTGGCCGATGGTTTCATCGTTTGATTGAGGTCTAGTGTGATTGAGGCAAAAATAATAGCAAATGTAATTCAACTTTTGGCCAGCTCTCTCTGACGGTACATAAACTGGCAAAAGCTTGCCAAGTTCATTTTTAAACATGACAAAACAAAGGCTACAAAACATTTCTATATATACAACTGCTGTTAGATAGTAATAATAGCCACCTCATATCACTATCTGACAGATAACTAGAGGCTAGAGCAGACCTGGCTGTGGTAGCTACTCACTAGCATAGCTTTTTCATTCACCTCAGTCGAGAGGGGATGAAACATTAGTTAACATCACACAGTTGCCTCGTTTTATATCACATTCCAATACTAAAACTCGGGGGGACAATTTTTGAATGTGGGGGGGACATGTCCCACCTGTCCCCAGTGAAAGTTACGCCCCTGATAAAACTCATGTAATATACAGTGTCAACAGTGTGATGTTTGGATTCAGTCTTGTCATGTGAGCTGTCGTGTCCTCATCTTTAGTTTAATAATATTCCCATAATCTCCAAAATGTTCCCTTTTAATTGCTACCATGGTTACGCATATGCTTTCCATATTTTTTCTGTAAGAAACATTTACATTTAGCCCTATCCATATAGGCCAATTATGAGTCTAAGGGGTTAAAACCTGTCAAACAGACATCCTGCATCTATAGCAGTATAAGTCCAGCACATATTTTAAATTGGCCTGGCTCTAGAAAGTATCATTGCCTTGAAATACTGTCAGAATAAAGTGTTAGAGAGAGGACTAGATGATGACACTCTTTCTTCATTACTGTCATCATGGGAGGAAGTTGGGGGGGTCAGCCCCCTGTAGGGATGTTGTGTCCTGTAGGCGTAGTGACCCTGGACTCACCCTACCCAGGCTTTGACCCTGCACTCGCTGTGGAATGTGACCCCGGCGGAGGCCATCTTGTGCGCGAGAGGAAAGCAGGGGAATCATTAGTCCAATGCTATGTCCAAATAGTTGTCACCGGCTGGGTGCCTTCATTCTCTCCTTCCTTAGTAATGGTTTACCATTAACCTAAAAAGAACCACATAGATTAAAGTTTGTAGTCCACACCTGTGGGTAATTCACCTTTTTCTTCTAAATTGTCTAGTGTTTCCAGGTCAGTGGTCGTCCGTTGGGACATAGCCCACTAACTTTTGCTGAGTCACTTTGTTATTGTGCCACATTAAGAGAATGCTTCCTGCCAACCCCTAACACCTCTGGTTAATGTATTTTTAATTTAGATACAACATAGATCAATGAACCTCACAGAGACATTAGTTTGGTCCAAGTACTGTATATACACCCTTTATAGATCATTGATGGAACATGGAAGTTACTAGCTAAAGCAGTTACAATGACGTGTACTTTACTGCTGTATGAAAGCTTAAGTAGGATTCATGATGAATATGTTGATGATAATGGTTGGCAGGTAGCCTAGCGGTTAAGAATGTTGGGCCAGTAACCGAAAAGTTGCTGGTTCGAATCCCCGTGCCGACTAGGTAAAACATCTGTCAATGTGTCCTTGAGCAAGGCACTTAACCCTAATTGTTCCTGTAACACGGAACCCAAACCGGCTCTGCGCGTGTGCCATCGCGCATAAATGTATTTTGTCCCCCCCACACCAAATGCGACACGCAGGTTAAAATATCAAAACAAAGTCTGAACCAATTATATTAATTTGGGGACAGGTCGAAAAGCATTAAACATTTATGTCAATTTAGCTAGTTAGCTTGCACTTGCTAGCTAATTTGTCCTATTTAGCTAGCTTGCTGTTGCTAGCTAATTTGTCCTGGGATATAAACATTGAGTTGTTATTTTACCTGAAATGCACAAGGTCCTCTACTCCGACAATTAATCCACACATAAAACGGTCAACCGAATCGTTTCTAATCATCACTCTTCCTTCCAGGCTTTTTCTTCTCTTGACTTTATATTGCGATTGGCAACTTTCATAAATTAGGTGCGTTACCGCCACTGACCTCATTCGTCTTTCAGTCACCCACGTGGGTATAACCAATGAGGAGATGGCACGTGGGTACCTGCTTTTATAAACCAATGAGGAGATGGGAGAGGCAGGACTTTCAGACGCTCGTTGGCGCACGTGAGCAGTGTGGGTGCAATAATTGAATATCATAGATTTCAAAATGTATTTTGCAACGCTCGCGCACGCGACTCGAGCGGTGTGGTCAGCCTGTAAGTCGCTCTGCCTAATGACTAAAATGTCAATGTAAAATAATGATGATTATGTCTACAGATGTTAACCTGTGTCTCTTCCCTCCTCCAGGTATCTGTATAAAGTGTGGGAAGGGTGTGTATGGAGCCAGCCAAGCCTGTCAGGCCATGGGGAATCTGTACCATACCAACTGCTTCACCTGTTGCTCCTGTGGTAGGTGTATATATCCCTCTGTCCACTACTCCTACTCAGCACCTGCATCATTGGCTGGCATCACAGATGTCCTGTATTTTCATTTCTTAGCACAACATTGATGTTGGTTGCCAGAGTGTCTTTGGGAGTTATCAGCAGAATGCTCTATTCTCTGTTTGACAGGAACACGGATGATATATTGGAACGAGTGGGTTGTAGAGACGGCTGTTGAATCTGCAGTCAACCTGAAAAAAATGTGTTTATGCATGGTGTGTGTATGTGTGTATACGTGCATGTGCGTGCGCGCGTGCGCGTGTGTATTTGTGTGTGTAGTGCTGCCCTGTCACCTGACTCCAATTGTCCTCTCTTGTTTCAAGTGGAGACGAGGGTGAAGTCGGAGAGAGTTTGGAGCAAGGTTGCTTTCATTCATGCGCTGATGTACATGGATGCTGATCCCTTGGCTTTGGAAGAAATGCATATAATTGACATGTAATTGAATACATATACTTTCAGGTGTATTGTGTGGTTGAAGAATGAGGGGCAGTGTCTCTAATCCTGACGTTTCTCTACAGATTCCTTTCGACCTGCTTTGAAAAGTGTACTTGAGTCAGACCAGAGCGATATACTGTAGTCTGTTTCTATTGGTCAGACATTATTGCCTGACCAACTGTTTAAACCACTATAATGGTTTAAACAGTACAGAAAAAGGGAATCTACACTTCTCTGTTATTCAGAATTAAATAAGTTTGGTGAAATCTATCTAGAAGTGAAGCAGTGAACCTTCTTATTCTAGTGGTCTCTGTATATAGATGATAACAGGCCCATCTTGGCTCTTGCGATGGTTTATTCCTAACGTAAACTCTGTGATGTATTATTGGGTCTCTTATGAATGGGAATGTTTGCTTTTTTAGTGTTTTCAACCCCTCTAAGATGTTTAGTTTTAAAGTGCCTGCAGATCTCAAAACACACCTAATGATGTATCAACTTATTTGTTGACAAACTGTTTTTGTTTTACTTTTTGACTAAAATGCCACAAACGTTATTCTGTAAGAGTCAGGAGCTCCGTAGCAGAGAGAGTTCAGTTCTCTGAGACATTGCTGGCTGGTAGCCTTGGGCTTTGTTTAACCATGCATAATTGAGCCCTCCTCTTGGCTTGCTCCTATGGTTGCACCCTCTTTTTCATGAAATGGCCAGGAATGCAAACTACCCCCCTCCACTTCAGCCGGCCTTCCCATGAGGACCTCAATCAGACAGTCACAAAGTGTACCAGGCCTGCTTATCAGAGGGGGCCGGCCTGGCATGGGCTCTGAGCAAACAACACACACATAAACACACACACAGATAAGAGCACACACACTGATAAACGCACACACCGATAAACGCACACACACACACAGAAAAATGTGTGCGCGAGTAATTACACGCTCACACATCACGCACGCACGCACACACACAAACACCCCCCACCCCCACCTGCCCAAACATACCCACACACACTCCTCATTATTTACTAGTCTCAACTATACAGTCATAAGACATACCTCTGTGACCAGTCTCCTGTTTATTTCCTGTACTGGTGTTGACGCCCAGCTCCTGACTGGATCACCACCCACTTCCTCCTTCCACATGCCTTTTGTCTGCTAGCTCACATGTATCCATGCCTTTAATGGGGCACGCTAGTGATTAACTAGTTACCTATGTGTTACTGTAACACATCCTGCTAGTGCCTCTCACACCAGCCAGGAGAAAACAGCCAAGGGCCTTGTATTTCTGAAACCTGTTTATGATGCATTGTGGTTTCCTCAGTCACTCACCAGCTGCACCTGGCTGGCTGGCTGGCTGGCTGGCACAGGGCACACATCTCAATGTTGTGCTGTCTGCTATGGGGATCTGGCTGGGGTATGGTAGATGGCTGCACTAAGTAGAGTTAGCCTGGCTACTCCCCATATAAATAGAATCTAGTCATTCTATTTCTATGCTACTCCCTCATCTGAGTGTATATTGTGGGATCTGGTCAAGGTTTTCAATGATGTACAACAGCTTGGTAGTGTCACCCATGCTGCTTTTGGCGATGGTTCGACTACTTGATCATGACTTTCACTGTGATTTAGTTGTGGAGGAGTTTCTGAGAGAGACTGAGCGGGTCATGGTTTTATCCTAGCTCTAAATGATATTAGAGAGACTGAGTGGGTCATGGTTTTATCCTAGCTCTTAATGATATTAGAGAGACTGAGTGGGTCATGGTTTTATCCTAGCTCTTAATGATATTAGAGAGACTGAGTGGGTCATGGTTTTATCCTAGCTCTTAATGATATTAGAGAGACTGAGTGGGTCATGGTTTTATCCTAGCTCTTAATGATATTAGAGAGACTGAGTGGGTCATGGTTTTATCCTAGCTCTTAATGATATTAGAGAGACTGAGTGGGTCATGGTTTTATCCTAGCTCTTAATGATATTAGAGAGACTGGGAGATTCCGTAGCTTCTGTGTTTTCTATTTGAGAGATGTGCTTGTGGCTTTGTTGGTGTCTTAACTTGGCTGTTCTCTTTAAAGAGAGACTTAAAAACAATTTGTAAGCAGCAGCAGGCCAGCACATGCTCACGTTGCCGGGGTCGAAACATTCCTGTCTGAAGTCCCGAGCAATCTGAGTGAGTCACTACCTCCAGCATCCTTCTTTTACTTACCACGGTACTGGGCAGGCCCTCCCTCCGCCTCTCCCTCTCTGCCTCCTCCCCCTCAGATCCCCACTGCCTGCCTGCAGGTGATAAAGGCCCACTTGTTCTGAGAGGAGAGGAGAGGAGAGGAGAGGAGGGGGAGAGGAGAGGAGGGGAGAGGAGAGGAGGGGAGAGGAGAGGAGAGGAGAGGGAGATGAGAGGAGGGGAGAGGAGGGGGAGAGGAGAGGAGAGGAGAGGAGGGGAGTGGAGAGGAGAGGAGGGGGAGAGGAGAGGAGAGGAGAGGAGGGGGAGAGGAGGGGGAGAGGAGGGGAGAGGAGAGGAGAGGAGAGGGAGAGGAGAGGAGGGGAGGGGAGGGGAGGGGAGGGGAGGGGAGAGGAGATGAGAGGAGATGAGAGGAGAGGAGAGGAGAGGAGGGGGAGAGGAGGGGGAGAGGAGAGGAGGGGAGGGGAGAGGAGAGGAGAGGAGAGGAGAGGAGGGAAGAGGAGAGGAGAGGAGAGGGAGAGAAGAGGAGAGGAGAGGAGAGGAGGGGAGGGGAGAGGAGGGGAGGGGAGGGGAGAGGAGGGGGAGAGTGGGTGGGGTAGAAACTGAGAGGGTGCAACATGCTTGATGTTTCCCTCCTACAGGAAGAATATGGGGATACTGAACATTTACAAGATGGTAATGTAGGACATTATTCAGATTATTTACATAAGGAGATATTCATTCAGTATTTATTGTGAGCTCATGTCTTGGCTTAGCAACTATAGTTTTTATTTTTTAATTTTTTAAGTTGCCTATGGCCAACAGCCAGGTCATTAAAAGTCAACATAGTAGCATAGGGATTTTATAAATGACACAGGTCCAATGACATGTCCAGATGCCGGGCTGGTTGGCACCAGGAGTAGCAGTCAGCAGTGCTACAGTACCGCCACCAGGCTACCGCAACCAGGCATCCATGACTGCTTCACAATCTACCACACTGACCACATGATCACAAGACTTTGATTGCTGGAGTATGACTCACAAATGATTTTATTTGACCAGTTCACTGCAGTTTGTTGTAGTGCTCTAAAATGATTTCTGAAGGGTTACATATCTAGCTGAGAGAATCGCTCCCATTATTTCAAGATGCACAGCCCTTTATGTGCGTGTCTGTGAAACGCCACACTGAGTCATGGGAAACCAATGTTGGGGCTGTAAAAACTAAGTACAGTATCTTGAGTGTAAAATCCCAATCAGGGAGCCATTTGGTCCTGAACTCCATGGAAAATGCCACATGTCCCACCATGCTCAGGGGCTGTGAGCTGAGGAGAAGAGGAGAGGAGCCCTGAGCCCCAGCCCACTGCAGCCAGCCCAGCACTTTCCTCTCCTGTGACAAAGGCTAGAGGGAGAGAGAGGGAGGCAGGGAGCCCTCCCCCTCTCTATGAGGGAACGAGGGAGGCAGGGAGCCCTCCCCCTCTCTATGAGGGAACGAGGGAGGCAGGGAGCCCTCCCCCTCTCTATGAGGGAACGAGGGAGGCAGGGAGCCCTCCCACCTCTCTATGAGGGAACGAGGGAGGCAGGGAGCCCTCCCCCTCTCTATGAGGGAACGAGGGAGGCAGGGAGCCCTCCCCCTCTCTATGAGGGAACGAGGGAGGCAGGGAGCCCTCCCCCTCTCTATGAGGGAACGAGGGAGGCAGGGAGCCCTCCCCCTCTCTATGAGGGAACTAGGGAGGCAGGGAGCCCTCCCCCTCTCTATGAGGGAACGAGGGAGGCAGGGAGCCCTCCCACCTCTCTATGAGGGAACGAGGGAGGCAGGGAGCCCTCCCCCTCTATGAGGGAACGAGGGAGACAGGGAGCCCTCCCCCTCTCTATGAGGGAACGAGGGAGACAGGGAGCCCTCCCCCTCTCTATGAGGGAACGAGGGAGGGAGGGTGCCCTCCCCCTCTCTATGAGGGAACGAGGGAGGGAGGGTGGTGGAGAGGGGGTTGAATGGGACCAACTAGTGACCTCAGGCAGAAAGAATGTCCCCGTTTTCTCAGGCGGCCCGCTCCCTTAGCAGAGCACCACAGTCAGCGAGCGCCGAGGGCTTTGTGTTTCACCTTCCAGATGCACTCGCCAGAGCAAAGGTCACCAGACAGACACACAGCAACATGCCCCCGCTCCGGCTCACTGGTGTGTTGTTGATTTGAATGTAATGGTTTTTATAAGTTTAGTCACTATGAATTAAAAGAGCTCCTCCTCTGTAGTCAACAGGAAATATGTTTTTTCTCTCTCCAGCCTCCAACTCTAAATGCAAATAGTTTCTCGCTCTCAGTCTTAAGTCTCACCTATTGTGTGAACAGCATTCTTCGGCTGCTATAGCCATTTATGTGGGTGTTAATGTATTGCTATCTCCCAGCAATGTGACACTGTGTGTGAAATACAGCGATTGCATTCATTTGGGTGTAAAAAGGGGGACATGTCTTTCCCAAGCCGGGACACCCATACAATCAATGGCAGCTCAGGACGGCAATTAAATCTGACTAATCCTGCAGATTTATGAGCTCCGTGCGCTCTGTCTGCCAGGCTGAAGTCACTGCGCTGCCAGAAAGAGAAGACTGCTGCTGCCATTTAGTGCATTTGAATGGGCATGCATTAAGAGAAGCATCGCAGGGGGCGCAAAGGCCAGGGCCAGTGGGAGTGAGCAGTGAGGAGATCTTTCCTTATAGGTGGAATTCCCTTTTATCCTGTGGAATTTAGTGCTACTGTGCTCATGGAGCCCCAAAATGGTGACTTTGGGGAGGGACTGACTCTTAGTATGGCCCTAGCTATACCAGTCAGGGGGAAATGCTTTGCTCAGACTCCTATATTTGGGCTATGGTGTGTGTGTGTGAGTGTGTGTGAGCTGTACACAATGGCAGGGGTGGGGGTGAGGAGGAGGGGGAGTTTGTAAAGCTGCTTGGGCCTGGTCCAGCCTGGTCTGGATGGTGGGGCTGTATTGATTGTTTGCTGGTTCTAAGTAGAAAGAGTCCCGTGGGGATCAATGGATGACCAGAGTGTTGAAACAGTAGTGTGGACCTCAAACGAGTAAACCTACATTATGCTACTATCATCTGCTTTGGTCACTGGTGTTTCCTGTTGACATCTGTTATTGTTGTGGCTTTAATGGAACAGAGAGGAGTCAGGGGAGTAGGAGGCAGAAAGTCAACTCCCATTTCTGTTTATTCTCAACAATGCCGTTTTGGATAATGTATTTCAAATATCATCAGGAGAACCCCTGGGGCATTTCAGCATTGTTCAAAAGGCTGGAAACACTATTTCCTTGATGTATTAACTTTCTTATAGCCTACGGGTTGGGTAAAATCACATAGCAACACTTTGACAGGGTCTGATACAGGAACACTTCTATATCCCAGCTCACACACTTACTTCTCTTCTTCAGGGAGGAGGCTGAGAGGGAAAGCTTTCTACAACGTCAACGGCAAGGTCTACTGTGAAGAGGACTTCCTGGTGAGTTACAACATCTGTTGTCCCTGCATGCCTCCTAATGCACATGCATTTATGTTTATGTTATGTTCATTATGCAGATGTTCAGAGGTTGAGTTCTCCATGTCCTTCATACACACTCACCCCTCGATGACAGACTTGGGAGAGGAGCTGTTGCACATTCAAAACCCTCCAGAGGAAACAGACATTTCACTGCTACAATTAAAGTTAAGCACCACCCCTCCAATTCCCACTAATTTCCCCCAAATTTCCCCAAGGAGCACAATTACCCCACTGCTCCCATCCCATTACTCCCCAGCACTTAGAATTATAGAGGGAGGCAGAGTGGCTGTGGGCAGCTGCAGGCCTCAGACTGCCTCCTGTATGATGTGTCCATCTGCCCAGGTTGGACACAATGGGAAACAGACACAAGTTATTAGTATGTATTGATCTCTTATAGACATCCGTCAATCTATAATCAATAGGAACCAGGTGTTTTATAGCAGTTGTTTTTGTCTTCCAAAAGATACAGACCTTATTACTACTGAATTAGGTTGTTAGGTTGCCATTTACTTACTTAATGTAAATGAATCACTCCATTACACATAGACATTGCCCATTGGCCCCTAAAACAGACTTTCAATTGGTTCAGAGGATGAGTGCTAAGAGTGCTATTGGGTCTCCTCATACTGAAGATGTAAAGAATAGATCCTAAAGGGGTCAGATGGTGGATGTGACAAAGTCCCTAGCTTCCTCAGAGTATTGACCACCAGCTCTGCCCTGTCATCGGGGCAGATGGTCTGTTTTGGGGGGTTAAAGTGGAAATCTGGAGTCACCCTCCCCAAGCACCCCTCACCACCCCATCTCCACCTGCTGCCCCAGTCCCACCATTACCCTCCCCCTCCTCTCATCAGGTCATGACCCCAGGGTCATGTGCTTTGCAGATGGTCACTATGGGACAAACCTAACGATGGTAATGCATGTATAACTCACATTTAAATCCCTCATTGACTTCAATGTGATATCTTATGTTCAAGTTACACATGTCTTACCTCGAGTTCGGGTACATCTCCTTGTGTTTGTGTGACTGTGGTCCAGACTTTAGGAGACCACCAATAGTAGAGAGCTGAGGACTGGATGTGTGCTGTACTCCTTCTGTTAGTAGTAGAGTGCTCTGATGGGTTTGGTTTAGGACAGGTATCGTTACAGCAATGCCACTGGTCTCTCATATACATCTCAACAAAGAGAGGAGACAAAGGAAAAAGGACCAACTCCTTTCACATCAATATAAAGAGAGCAGCAGCACCCCCTATAGATGGTGTCATTTAGGCTGTACTCTGGGTCCCTACATTTACATTTAGGTCATAGTGTTAGGGGTTCTCAAACCAGGGTTGGGGTCAATTCCAATTGAATTTGAAATTCCAATTCAATTCTTGAATTCACTTAATTAAGAAGTGGAGAATTTACATTGAAATCAATTCAAATTAAATTGGAATTGACTTGGAATTAGACTATTTGGACTGTTTGAATTGAAATGGAATTGAATATTTGTGGAGGAAAATATTGAATTGGGAATTGAATTATTGGAATTGACTTAACATTGGAATTGAGAGGAATTTAATTATCTCTGAATTCAAAGACTGACATACAATTAAAACTGAATTGAATGGAATTTACAGGGAGAAGGAAATTAGAATTTAGTTTGTGGAATTAACCCCAGATCTGTCTCAAACACTTAAAGGTGTCAAATTTAGCCATCCTCTCTTTTGTAATGCTGCACTCCCAAGTCTCAACCAAACACAGTTATATGTCACCATGTAACACTTTCCATTGCTACATGTTAGAATTATAACAAACCCAGTGATACGTCTCTTTTTTATCTCCCACAGTACTCTGGCTTTCAGCAGACGGCAGAGAAGTGCTTTGTATGTGGTCACCTCATCATGGAAATGGTAAGAAATAACCTAATACTGTAGGAGGGCCTGCTAGATAGTGACACAAGACAATCAGCAGAACAGTATGTCTGTCCCTCTCTGGGATTTCTCTTTAGCAGTACTGTATCTCTTCTTGACATGTGGCATCATACCTCCTAGTTTAGTTTTGTTTCTGTATCTGAATGCCAATGGGCTGGTGTGATTGACTTCTGAGAGGCCTCAATCTCTAGCCTTACTGTTATCTCTCTGTGTGTGTGTGTGTGTGTGTGTGTGTGTGTGTGTGTGTGTGTGTGTGTGTGTGTGTGTGTGTGTGTGTGTGTGTGTGTGTGTGTGTGTGTGTGTGTAGATCCTACAGGCACTGGGAAAGTCCTACCACCCTGGCTGCTTCCGCTGTGTGGTCTGCACAGAGGGTCTGGACGGAGTGCCTTTCACTGTGGACGTGGAGAACAACATCTACTGTGTTAAAGACTACCACACGTAAGGACATGTGTTTCTCATAGATAATACCAACATGTGATGAAGTCAGCATGCAAGAGCTTCTTCATTCCACAGTACTCTTTAAATCCTGGTTTGTGCTGAAACTGATATAAATTATACAGCAAGTACCAAGACTTGGCTTCTACTCTGTTTCCCCCACAGGGTCTTTGCCCCAAAATGTGCCTCATGCAACCAGCCCATCCTCCCTGCTCAGGTAATGATGTGCCAATGACTGCTTGTATCCTCTCAGCTCCTGGTACTAGTTGTTGTCAGAGTCATATATAGTATATATATACTGTAGAGGGTTGGGCCAATGCGGTTTCTGTCTGAACGTTCTGAGATTGCCATTTTCTCCTCCATAGCCGTTGCTAAGTGATAATTGACGCTTCCGCGCTGTGCTGTTTATTTCTGATAGTTTTCTAAATCTCTGAAGATGTCCATCGAAGGCAGATGAGCAATTAGTTGACACCACAACACAGTACCTACGTGGATACACCTTAACCCGAATGCTAATCAATAAAAACGTCTGTTTAATTCGCTGCTCTGTTTTGCTTGTTTACAGCGGGTCATTTCATAGGGAATTGTCGGAGGCGCTCTCGTATTGTTACATCTCCCACATTTTGAGAATAAAGGCACTAATGTGGCATCCGCTCTAAAAACCCATGGCGTCCGTTCTGACCCAACTCTCTTAATATACAGCTCTGGTTGTTGGTGCCAGTGGAGTGGTGGGGAGGGTCTGACTGACTGTGTGTTTCCTGACAGGGCTCTGAGGAGACCATCCGGGTGGTGTCCATGGACAAGGACTACCATGTGGAGTGCTATCACTGCGAGGTGAGACTATGTCATTACCACCCTGTTTGTGTGTCTTGTCTTATTTATGTGTTGAACGTAGCCAGCACATTGGCTATGATCAGGAATCCATTTGAGTGTAAATGCTATGGCAGTGTGGGTGTATGTTTCTGTGTCTCTGTGAGTGTGTGCACTACACACACAAACTGAACCTGAGTGAGGGGCAAACCAATGTGGTGACTCATTGTCCAGGCACATTCCAGAGATGAGCTGTGGGAGAGGAGAGGGTAGGGTGATAGCTCTGGACTCAGCTGGACATCCGACCAGGGGTTGTTGTTTGACTACCCTGGAATCTCAGCTCTCTGAGAGACCGCTCAGACCACTTACTCACTCAGACACATGTACAGGAAATCATCCCGCATGACCTACAAACCTCAGTGTAATCAAAGTAATTAGTCAAGTCAGCCAAATTGAATTCCTGACAGTGCATTCATTAACACAGCAGTTCAATGATAGCTGTGTCAAGTGTGAGTCATTGTAACCAGGGCTCAAATAAAGTGTATCATTGTAAGTGTGTGTGAGTTTGATCAAGAATTCCGTGTTTAATGGCAAAAGCTGGTTGACTCATTTCATTGTCACACATTCCAGGGAATAGCTCATATCCCGTCTAGGTATTAGGTATTATGTAGACAATAGGTAATCATCCAGCAGCCTCTGTGTGGTTGATAGTCATTACAGGGGTCTAAAGTCCAGGTCGGCAGGGAATGGAAAATTCATCACATATTTAAGAAATGGTTAAGAGCCCCGTATGTAATGATTATTTTTTAATTTAACCAGGCAAGTCAGTTAAGAACAAATTCTAATTTACAATGACGGCCTTGGAACAGTGGGTTAACTGCCTTGTTCAGGGGCAGAACGACAGATTTGTACCTTGTCAGCTCGGGGATTTGATCTAGCAACCTTTTGGTTACTGGCCCAATGCTCTAACCTCTAGGCTACCATGCCGCCCCACATAAACTTGACAGGAATACCCACCAGTGGCCTCTCATATCAGTCGAGAGGTATAAAAGGTAGTACAGTAAATATCTGAAATATGGATAGTTTTGATATCCAGCACCTGCTCAAAGGCATTGGATGGGTGGGCTGGGCAATATGGCCAAAATCTCATATCCCGATATAGGTCATTTCATATCCCGATTACGATACATATCATGATATAGCACGTTTTCTGTAATAAATAAATAGCTTAGATAAAATGACCACATGTAAAGGCCTATTTCTTATTACATTTTGAATTATACTCAACAAATAAAAGGTACTTACTCATATTTGATTATTTCTCCTTTTATTTAGAACCTTTGTGCAAAGTTTCAACTAAAATATGAATGTATAAAATCTTAAAAGGTAAATAGAATACACTTCAACTATAGTTGCAAACAAAATAAAAATAGGCCTAAAATATATATATATATTTTGGGGGGGCTTGCCTGTTTTGCATGTTATTTTGGCATTAATACATGTCACATATCAATTTGTTTTTGGTACCTTGGGTCGAGTGTTAGCACCAACTCACGAAACCCCCGTTTCTCGACCGTGTAAATTGGGGCCATGTCTTTGCAGATGTAAGTTGTAACAGCAGCTGTTCTCTCCTTCCATCGTTGTGATTCTTTGCCATGTGGTGTGCCGCGGGCAAAAGCCTCTTGCAACGTCTGAGTCGGGGGTTTGTTTTGAGCACTCGACTGTACTTTTTTGGGTCTCATCTGTAGACTCTCTCCGTACTGTTTCACATGATTCTTGTGTAGGTGGTAAAAGAGGTTAGTGGTGTTTGAGCCTGTTGTCGGGACTGGCCTGCGGCATATTTTGCAGAGGACGGTTTTCTGGTCTGTGTCAGACTTTTCATACCCAAACCACGTCCATGCAACCGAAGTAGCCCCTCTTTTAGGTACGAGCTCCGTGTCTCTGTGCTCTGTGTCACGTTCACTCTCCTCCATGTTTGTTTGTCTTACAAATTTCCGTGTGGAAGAACGCAAAGTGTTGTCCAACTGACAAAAGATATTGCCGTAAAGAGTGTGATTTGCGACACAACAAAATAAACGATAGAGCATAATATGAAACGATAGACGTTTTTATATCGTCACACGATATATATCGTCATATCGCCCAGCCCTAGATGGGTGTATATAATATTTTCCTTCATAAATGTCCAGCTACTGCAGTTCACTGAGTCTATCTCTCTCCCTCGGTGTTGTAGGACTGTGGCCTCCAGCTAAACGACGAGGAGGGTCACCGCTGTTACCCCCTGGATTGCCACCTGCTCTGTCACGGCTGCCACATCCGCAGGCTAAAGGTCCCGGTGCCCGCCCACCCGCCCCCCAGCTACCCACTACACGTCACTGAGCTGTGAGAGGGCAGGGTCGGCGAGGAACCAACCCCAGCCAACCCCAACCCACTGCTGACCCGCCTCCCAGGTGACCTGAGACAACATTGCAGAAAGAAGAAGGAATCCCCCGCCCACGGAATCCCGGAACTTCGGAACCTCTTCTTGCATGACAGAACAGAGAGACCCTGGGAGACTTCGCTCTCTACTTGCCGGCCGTGCCCTGGGGAGAGGAGATAGATACAGGGCCATGGACAAGTCACAAGACCAGGCTGGGAGAGAGTCCACGTCTCTCTCTCTCTCTCTCTCTCTCTCATCAGTTTTTTTCTCCCTCCTTCCTCCTTTTGGTCTGTGAACAGTGAAGCAGGCCGAGGCCCCAGCCCACCCAGAGGCCCTGGCTGACGTCAGCACCGTGACCCCTGCACATTCATCACAGTGGGGACTGGCCTGGGTGGAGGGAGGGGGCCACTCTCTCTCTATCCCTCTCTCCATCGCTCTCTTTTTTCCTCCCTTTCTGTTTTCTTCATTCCTTCGCACTGAAGCCCAATGCCATGATGCATTTACTGCTCCTCTGTCAGAGAGAGAGAGAGAGAGAGAGAGAGAGAGAGAGAGAGAGAGAGCTGGACATCATCTCTGCCAGGAGGCTGGGAGGCCATGAAACAGGCCGCTACATAACATTCCAGCACTGTCTGGCAGGGTTAGAGGGTTGGACATGCTGTGCCTTCAGAGTGGCCTTCCACTGAGAAACCTCACCGCATGGTGACAGTGACAATGCCACAGTCCAGCTAGCTACGGCTCCTTTTGGCTATGCAAGGGTACCGAGTCTACCAGCAACAACCGAGCTCCTTTATGTGACTCTGTGACACACTGTCCTGTACCATCCCTTTACTCCAGTGCTCCTTGGCATAGCGGATGTTCGTGGCACCACATGCGCTGTCAGTAGCCAGTAGCCACAGCGCTAGCCTGGGCTGGCACTCATTCCACTTAGCAGTCTTAGAAGACGTGACCTTGAGAGATTCACAAGCAGTGTCTCAACGATTATATAACGAGAAAAAAAATTAGAAGCACGTAGATTGTCTTTTATACATGCCTATATATTTTGCAGACATTTTCCACATAAGATTCTAGAAGTGTAGTGTATTTCTTTGCTGCATTATTATTATCAAATGGAATCGGAGGCCAAACGAGCTGTCACAGTCTTAACGGTCCTCTGAAGGGTATTGGTCCGTTGTTTAATTTCTCTTCAAGGACACATGTCATAGAGGCCTCTGTGTTGTCGCTCTGCTTGGTCATGCGATCCACAGACCTGTTAACATGTACAGTTCCACACACTGGTTATTTGACCCATATGGTCGCACTGAGTAAGTGAGTGTCTGACCATCGAGAGTCCCCACATATCCTCCTCATGCACACGTTACTGTGTCATACCTACTGGTTGATCTGATTGTCTGGTTGGTTGTGGGAGTTGCTGGTCCAACCCGTGTCTCTGGGGAATCCATCCCCTGTGTTTTCCCACGCTGGTTGTGCTGTTCTGTGTGTGTGTGTGTGTGTGTGTTAGAGGTCGACCGATTAATCGGAATGGCCGATAAATTAGGGCCGATTTCAAGTTTTCATAACAATCGGAAATCGGTATTTCTGTCTCGTTGCGAACTGTGAAGTCTATTTCTTCCTAACAAAGACAGAAGACTTCGCCAAACGTCACTCGCTCTCAGACTTGGAGTAGTTGTTCCCCTTTCTCTGCATGGGTAACGCTGCTTCGAGGGTGGCTGTTGTCGATGTGTTCCTGGTTCGAGCCCAGGTAGGAGCGAGGAGAGGGACGGAAGCTATACTATTACACTGGCAATACTAAAGTGCCTATAAGAACATCCAATAGTCAAAGGTATATGAAATACAAATCGTATAGAGAGAAATAGTCCTATAATTCCTATAATAACTACAACCTAAAACTTCTTACCTGGGAATATTGAAGACTCATGTTAAAAGGAACCACCAGCTTTCATATGTTCTGAGCAAGGAACTTAAACGTTAGCTTTCTTACATGGCACATATTGCACTTTTACTTTCTTCTCCAACACTTTGTTTTTGCATTATTTAAACCAAATTGAACATGTTTCATTATTTATTTGAGGCTAAATTGATTTTATTGATGTATTATATTAAGTTAAAATAAGTGTTCATTCAGTATTGTTGTAATTGTCATTATTACAAATAAATAAATCGTCCGATTAATCGGTATCGGCGTTGAAAAATCATAATCGGCCGACCTCTAGTGTGTGTGTGTGTGTGTGTTAGTCTATAGACACTGAGTGTACTAAACATTAAGAACTGCTCTTTCCATGGCATAGACTGACCAGGTGAATCCAGGTGATGTCACTTGTTAAGTCCACTTCAATCAGTGTAGTTGAAGACAGGTTAAACTGGATTTTTAAGCCTTGAGACAATTGAGACATGGATTGTGTATGTGTGCCATTCAGAGGGTGAATGGGCAAGACAAAATATTTAAGTGCCTTTGAACGGGTTATGGTGTAGGTGTCAGGCGCACCGGTTTGTGGCAAGGACTGTAATGGTGCTGGGTTTTTCCCGTGTGTATCAAGAATGGTCCACCACCCAAAGGACATCCAGCCAACTTGACACAACTGTGGGAACCATTGGAGTCAACATGGACCAGCAGCCCTGCGGAACACTTTTGACACCTTGTAGAGTCCTTGCCCCGACAAATTGAGGCTGTTCTGAGTGCAAACGGGGTGTAACTCAATATTAGGAAGGTGCTCTTAATATTTGGTATACTCAGTGTGTACAGAAGTGTGTGTGTGTGTGTGTGTGTGTGTGTGTGTGTGTGTGTGTGTGTGTGTGTGTGTGTGTGTGTGTGTGTGTGTGTGTGTGTGTGTGCACCAGTGGCAGTGCCATGGTGCATGTACCTTGTTGAGTGAGCAGGACAACAGCCATCCAGCTCCACAAAACGACCCATGCTCTCTCAATCCCTCTCCAACAGAAAGGATGGGTTAAGGCTCTGACTCAGGCCTACCCAGTACCTGCTCACAGTAGCCTAGTCAGAGGAACTGTCCTCTCATACTACTGAATCTAACAGACAAGGAGTCTGACGTAGAGATTACGGAGAGGAGGGGCCGACACAGGCATCATGTGCTTTCTGATGTATCCCTCGATGAGATTCTTTGGAATGTAGTTATTAGTGTATGTTTGGCAAACTGTTGTTTATTTTCTGCTCTGCTCCCAGTTGTACATTTACAAAAGTGAAAAGGCTAAGTATCCCTGGAGAACATGTTTTTGCTGGGAAATTCCCTTTGATGGTAGATAAACTGAATCTCAGCATAGTATGATGAGACTCCTAGTCAAGGAATGTGTAATATACTTGAAGAATGAGGCAATGGCATTTTCTGAACTGTAGTTTGAATAGTACGATAATAGTACGATATCAATCTCAAATCATTTTTCATTAAAGCAGAAAATGTTTAAACTTGACAAGAGTTGATCCCCTTTAACGATGTCTTAATACACCTCTTTATAAAAATACTACTCCAATTCCATTTCTATTGCATAGCACACAGCTAGTTTCCCCATACCTGTGCATAAAGAGGCTAGTTTTTCTTTCTGTCATAAATCACTCTGAAAGTGAAGACTTCTCTCTCCTACCAGTAGTTTTCAATAAGCACATATGACACCTCTGTCACATCACTTTTGTATCGCTTTTGTATAAGTGTTTGATTACCTAGATGGTGCATAAAAAAGGAAACTAGATTTATTTATCTAAACATTAAAAAGTCGAAAGTTATTTAATGTATTAAAAATCGGGACGTATCATTTAACTGTAGATTATATAATCTGCTTTTTAAATAAAGTGGTTTTGTAGCTAACTTAAACCAAATGATGATGTATTTTCTGTTGTTGTATGTGAAGTCATATGATAATTTCTATCCAAATGATGGCACTTTGTTGAACTACAACACAAATACCTTGTTACCATACTATTACCATGTTATTACCATTTTATTGCATGCTGTAATGTAGTGCTGCCATTGGACATAAATCAACAACCAAATGTGGTAAACTTGGGAAGGATATGGGAATGATTTAGCCTGAACTTGGGAGTGATATGGACAACTGGCTTTCCCATGGCCGTGCCTTGTCTCCCTGTGGAGAAGATGGATGCTTACAAAGATGAAAAATCCCAGCTCTGGATGAAAGTCCCATGCTGTTGTTCATGCCGTCAAGTTACCTCTGTGTACTCAGAGATGTTTGTTCTAGAAAGATATCATCGTCAGTTCAGAGCTACAGTAATTGTGGTGTGTAATTACATCCCCGCACGCAAGTCTCTCCAGCAAGTCGTGTGATGGAGGATCCCTCAGAGAGCAGAGCAGAGAGCAGCCCCCACCGTGGTATGTACTGTATGATAGCTCTGGTCCTGACAGTCATCACTGATAGGGCAGTCTCTGGGGTATTGTTGGCTCTGGAAGTAAACAGTCCATCTGCACTTTACTGAAATCAGAAACCATATGTATCATGCATCTCAGACTGTGATTGCTGACATCGTTTTCCCTTTTGCCCATTGTGATCTATAAGGCAAAACGGATCCTAAATCAGCACTCCTATTCTGAGACGCTTGATACTTACAGCCCCAGACCCACATTACTGGGCTTGTTATGGTTACTAAGTTTTAGTTATGAGTTGGGGTTGACCATCAACTCACTCAACAAGTTCTGAATCATAAAACGAGATAGAAGTATCTAACACACACAGACAATCTGCTCCGGGTCTGTTTCTGCTCATTTACGCTTTGTTTTCTGTCTATAATCAGGTTTAAATAACACTACAGGGATTATAAACTGAATCAAATTACCAGGCTGTCTAGATGAACAAGAAGATGGCACCCCCCGCGGTTTCCTATTGTACAAGTGAGAGGATTTAAGTCAGATTCTTAAATTAACGTCCTGTTGGACTACATTTGTGCCAATTGGAGCATAAAGTAGGGTGATTACTGTAATGCTCCTCTTAAACTCTTGAGTGAATCCCCCAGCTTTATAATACCTCACAATAACCACACGCCTGGAGGAGCCACCTCAAGTACACTGTACAAATACCACACAGTCACACATTGGACCTATGGAGATTTGGTTTGCAAAGAAGTGGTGTTTGATATATTTTTCTTTGTGACAGTCTCTGAGGTTGTTAAGTGTGTGTCATCCCACTTGACAATTTATCATTGATCTTTTGGCATCACATTAGGTCAGAAATAATCACATAATCAGATACTTTGAAATTTAAAAAAATGTATTCACTATTTGCTGTGATTGCAGCATGAGATTCTCTGAGATGACTTGTATTACTTAATTTGGGTCATGTCATGTTCATGATTAGATGTTTATAGAGAACTAATAATATTTTTATATTTGTAAAGAACTTTTCATTATAGATGAAAAATCTCAAAGTGCATAAAATATAAATAATACAATGACTATGAGGTTAAAGTGCAGACTGTCAGCTTTAATGTAAAGCTATTTTCATCCATATTGGGTGAACCGTTTAGAAATTACTGTCCTTTTGTACATAGTCCCCCTATTTAATGGGACCAAAAGTATTGGGACAAATTCACTTATACAGTATGTGTATTGAAGAAGTCAAAGTTTTGTATTTGGTCCCATATTCCTAGCACACAATGACTACATCAACCTTGTGACAACAAATTTGTTGGATTCATTTGCTGTTTGTTTTGGTTGTGTTTCAGATTATTTCGTGCCCAATATAAATTAATGGTAAATAATGTATTGTGTCATTTTGGAGTCACTTTTATTGTAAATAAGGATATATTATGTTTCCAAACACTTCTACATTAATGTGGATGCTACCGTGATTACGGATAATCGTGAATAATGATGAAATGAAAGTTACAGAGGCAGAAATATCATACCCTCCTCCATAAATGCTAACCTCCCTGTTATTGTAATGGGGGGAGGTTAGCATGTCTTGGTGGTATGATATTTGTTTGTCTTTAAGTTTCATTATTCAGATTCATTCAGGACTATATGTAATCATGGTAGCATCCACATTAATGTAATAGTGTTTAGAAACATTCTATTCTTATTTATAATAAAAGTGACTCCAAAATGACAATACATTATTTACCATTAATTTCTATTGGGCACAAAATAATCTGAAACACAACCAAAACAAACAGCAAATGCAGCAAACAAGTTTTTAGAGTCACAAGCATGATGTAGTCATTGTGTTCTAGGAATATGGTCCCCTAAAATGGGGGGACTATGTACAAAAAGTGCTGTAATTTCTAAACGGTTCACCCGATTTATATTTAATCTTTTATTTTATGCACTTTGAGATTTTTCTTCTGTAATGAAAGTGCTTTTCAAATGTAATAAAGGATTATTATTACTATCATTTCAAACCCAAAGTGCTGGAGTACAGAGTACAGAGCCAAAACAAAAACGTTTCACTGTCCCAATACTTTTAGAGCTCACTGTACAGTGCATTCGGAAAGTATTCAGACTCCTTGACTTTTTCCACATTTTGTTACGTTACAGCTTTATTCTAAAATTGATTAAATTGTTTATTTTCCTCATCAATCTACACACAATACCCCATAATGACAAAGCAAAAACTGTTTTTTGGAAATTTTGGCAAAAAACATACAAAAACTGAAATATTACATTTACATAAGTATTCAGACCCTTTACTCAGTACATTGTTGAAGCACCTTTGGCAGTGATTACAGCCTCGAGTCTTCTTGGGTATGATGCTACAAGCTTGGCACACCTGAATTTGGGGAGTTTCTCCCAATCTTTTCATCAGATCCTCTCAAGCTCTGTCAGGTTGGATGGGGAGCGTCTTTGCACAGCTATTTTCAGGTCTCTCCAGAGATGATCGGGTTCAAGTCCGGCCTCTGGCTGGGCCACTCATGGACATTCAGAGACTTGTCCCGAATCCACTCTTGCGTTGTCTTGGCTGTTTGCTTAGGATCGTTTTCCTGTTGGAAGGTGAACTTCACCTCAGTCTGAGGTCCTGAGCGCTCTGGAGCAGGTTTCCATCAAGGATTTCTCTGTACTTTGCTCTGTTAATCCTTTCCTTGATCCTGACTATTCTCCCAGTCCCTGCCGCTGAAAAATATCCCCACAACATGATGCTGCCACCACCATGCTTCACCCTAGGGATGGGGTATTGTGTGTAGATTGATGAGGGAAATAAACAATTTAATACATTTTAGAATAAAGCTGTAACGTAACAAAATGTGGAATTTCTTTCCCAATGCACTGTATATAGCCAAATCATAAAAGCAACAATCAAAGTCTAGGAAGAAGGGTAGGCCTGTCACGATCTTCAAAAGAACTGGACCAAGGCACAGCGTACGTAGCGTTTCACATCTTTATATTGTAAAGTGAAACTTCAGCAAATACAAAACAATAATCGAACAAACGAAACGTGACGTTCTGGAGTGCTCACAGGCAACTACACCTAAACAAAACAAGATCCCACAAAGCACAGTGGGGAAATGGCTGCCTAAATATGATCCCCAATCAGAGACAACGATAAACAGCTGCCTCTGATTGGGAACCATACCAGGCCAACATAGAAATAGAACAACCTAGATTATCCACCCTAGTCACACCCCGACCTAACCAACATAGAGAATAAAAGGCTCTCTATGGTCAGGGCTTGACAAGGCCAGCCAATAAAAATGTGTCTTAAGCCCTTCTTTAAAAGCCCCAGAAGTCTGATCAGCCCTGAGATTGTCAGGAAGGGAGTTCTAAAGGCGTGGTGCGTGGGAGGGAAAGACACGGTCTTCCATTGTCCGGAGCCGGGTCCTGGGTGCATGAAGCATTTTGGCTTGACCATAGGGCGCATGGAGGTTCATAGGGGGAGAGTACATACCCCATTTAGGGCTTTGTAGAACAGGAGGATAATTTAATTTTAAAGTCAATTATTTGAGGGACAGGCAGCCAATGGAGGTCAGCAAGGATGGGGTGATATGGGCAGACTTTTTGTTTGTGTCAGAAGCCATGCAGCACTGTTTTGAATGAGCTGTAATGTATGAATTGAGTGTAAAGGCAGGCCCCCAAATACTGCATTCCCATAATCAATTCTGGAGAAAACTAATGCATGGATAAGCTTTTCTGCATCAGAAGTGGTGAGACAGGGTCTTAGGCGGACTAATGTGGGCATTGAAGGAGAGAGCAGGGTCGAATTTCACACCCAGGTTGATGACTGAGGAGAGGTGAATGATGTGGCCATCTATGGCAGGGAAGATGCTGCAGGAGTTGGTGATCTGCTGTGGGGTGCCTATCAACATTACCTCTGTCTTGCTGTTGATGAGTTGGAGGAAGTTATTCTGCATCCAGTATTTAACCTCTTCCAGACAGTTGGACAAGGTTGACAGAGCAGATGTTGTGTCAGGCTGTGTCAGGGTTTTAATGTAAACCTGTGTGTCATCTGCGTAGTGTAATTGGACACTGTTGTCTGAAATCTGGCCAAGTGGAAGCATGTAGAGCAGGAAGAGAAAGGGTCCTATCACCGACCCTTGTTGGACACTGCAGGTTATGGTGGACTCCTCTGATCATGCCTCACCAAGGGTGAAGTACTGCTTGTGGTTAGAGAGGTAGGAGGTAAACCAGTTTAGGGCAGTCCCACAGATGGCTCTCTGAGGCGCTACAGTAGAATGGTGTGATCTACTGTGTTGAAATCAGCACTTGCAGTACCAGTCAAAATTTTGGACACACCTACTCATTCAAGGGTTTTTCTTTATTTGTACTATTTTCTACATTGTAGAATAATAGTGAAGACATCAAAACTAGGAAATAACACATATGGAATCATGTAATAACCAAAAAAGTGTTAAACAAATCAAAATATATTTTATATTTGAGATTCTTCCAGGTAGCCACCCTTTGCCTTGATGACAGCTTTGCACACTCTTGGCATTCTCTCAACCAGCTTCATGAGGTAGTCACCTGGATTGCATTTCAATTAACAGGTGTACCTTGTTAACTTTTTAGTGACAGGGGGCAGTATTCGGAAATTCAGATGAATGACGTGCCCAAATTAAACTGCCTGCTACTCTGGCCCAGAAGGTAGGATATGCATAGTATTAGTAGATTTGGATAGAAAACACTCTGAAGTTTCTAAAACTGTTTGAATGATGTATGTCTGTGAGTATAACATAACTCATATGGCAGGCAAAAACCTGAGAAAAATCCAACCAGGAAGTGTGGAAATCTGAGGTTTGTAGTTTTTCAAGTGATTCCCTATCCAGTATACAGTGACTTAGGGTTCATTTTGCACATCCTAAGGCTTTGACTAGATGTCAACAGTCTAGAATGTTGACGCTAGCGTCCCACATTTCCCAGAGAGGTTCAAAGTTTATTAGTGGAATTTATTTCCTTCATAATGCTTTTGAGACTGCGTGAATCAGGCCTTCATGTTCGAATTGCTGCAAAGAAACTACTACTAAAGGACACCAATAAGAATAAGAGACTTGCTTGGGCTAGGAAATATGTACAATGGACATTAGACAAGTGGAAATCTGTCCTTTGGTCTGATGAGTCCAAATTTGAGATTTTTGGTTCCAACCGGCGTGTCTTTGTGAGACATCTCCGCATGTGTGGTTCCCACCATGAAGCATGGAGGAGGAGGTGTGATGGTGTGGGGGTGCTTTGCTGGTGACACTGTCAGTGATTTATTTAGAATTCAAGGCACACTTATCCAGCATGGCTACTACAGCATTCTGCAGTGATACACCATCCCATCTGATTTGTGCATAGTGGGACTATCATTTCTTTTTCAACAGGATAATGACCCAACACACCTCCAGGCTGTGTAAGGGCTATTTGACCAAGAAGGAGAGTGATGGAGTGCTGCATCAGATGACCTGGCCTCCACAATCACCCGACCTCAACCCAATTGAGATGGTTTGGGATGAGTTGGACCACATAATGAATGAAAAGCAGCCAACAAGTGCTCAGCATATGTGGGAACTTGCGAATGTCATGTAAAACGTGTCTCGCAAATCACATCCTGAAAAGGTTATTTGTAGAATTCTCACAAACGCTCCAGGAAACCAAACTAGGGAACTGAATTCCATATCTGAAAACGCCCTTAATTTGAAAAACTGATAAGCCAGCAGGGACAGGAAACATTTTCAGGTCAAAGCATTCTTTGTGGAAAACAAAAAGACCACCACCCCTGCAATGGGCAAGGGCCTTTTCCAGATATTTATAACCAGATGGTGTTGTTCCATTTAGTTTGTAGAAATCTAAATTTCTGTGCCACGTTTCCGTCAAGCAGGGACGCAACTTTCACTGGGGACAATTCTGAAATTGCATTTTTGTCCCCGCCCCCAGTTTTATCATTGGAATGTAATACAAAACAAGGCTGCAGTGTGCTTTAGGACCATGCGGACACACTCTTTGCATTCTCTCAACTAGCTTCATCTGGAATGCTTTTCCAACAGTCTTGAAAGAGTTCCCACATATGCTGAGCACTTGTTGGCTGCTTTTCCTTCACTCTGCGGTCCAACTCATCCCAAACCATCTCAACTGGGTTGAGGTCAGGTGATTGTGGAGGCCAGGTCATCTGATGCAGCACTCCATCACTCTCCTTATTGGTCAAATAGCCCTTTCACAGCCTGGAGGTGTGTTGGGTCATTGTCCTGTTGAAAAAGAAATTGCTGCAGAATGCTTTGGTAGCCATGCTGGATAAGTGTGCCTTGAATTCTAAATAAATCACTGACAGCGTCACCAGTAAAGCACCATCACACCTCCTCCTCCATGCTTCACGGTGGGAACCACACATGCGGAGATCATTCGTTCACTTACTCTGCATCTCACAAAGGCATGGTGGTTGGAACCAAAAATCTCAAATCTCTTTCATAGTGGTTCCTTTCCAGCAATTCGACCACGAAGGCCTGATTCACGCAGTCTCCTGTGAACAGTTGATGTTGAGATGTTTTTTATTTTATTTTTATTTCACCTTTATTTAACCAGGTAGGCTATTTGAGAACAAGTTCTCATTTACAACTGCAACCTGGCCAAGATAAAGCAAAGCAGTGCGACACAAACAACAACACAGGGTTATACATGGAATAAACAAACATACAGTCAATAATACAATAGAGAAAGTCTATATACAGTCTGTGCAAATGAGGTAGGATAAGGGGGTGAGGCAATAAATAGGCCATAATGACATAATTATTACAGTATGGCAAATTAAACACTGGGGTGATAGATGTGCAGAAGATGAGTTGTGTTTGTTACTTGAACTCTGTGAAGCATTTATTTGGGCTGCAATCTGAGGTGCAGTTATTCTAATGAATTTATCCTCTGCAGCAGAGTTAACTCTGGGTCTTCCTTTCCTTTGATGGTCCTCACGAGAGCCAGTTTCATCATGGCGCTTCATGGTTTTTACAACTGCACTTGAAGAAACTTAAAAATGTCTTGAAATTTTCCACATTGACTGACCTTCATGTCTTAAAGTAATGATGGACTGTCGTTTCTCTTTGCTTATTTGAGCTGTTCTTGCCATAATATGAACTTGGCATTTTACCAAATAAGGCTATCTTCTGCATACCACCCCTACCTTGTCACAACACAACTGATTGTCTCAAACGCATTAAATAAATTACACAAATTAACTTTTAACAAGGCACACCTGTTAATTGAAATGCATTCCAGGTGACTACCTCATGAAGCTTGTTGAGAGAATGCCAAGAGTGTGCAAAGCTGTCATCAAGGCAAATGGTGGCTACTTTGAAGAATCTAAAATATAAAATATATTTTGATTTGTTTAACACTTTTTTGGTTACTACATGATTCCATATGTGTTATTTCCTAGTTTTGATGTCTTCATTATTATTCTACAAGGTAGAAAATAATAAAAAATAAAGGAAAACCCTTGAATGAGTAGGTGTGTCCAAACTTTTGACTGGTACTGTATATATTTTTTAAATAAAAAATAATATGTCCCCCCCACTTCTAAATCCAACGTTGCGCCCCTGCCGTCAAGCATAATAGTCCTAAGCCATTGTCACTGACGAACTCTTGTACGAGTAAAGTCTTGTTTGTTACAGAATGCGCATTAAACTGTGCCAGTCTTAAAGGGGCTAGAGTGAGAGGCAGAACATGGACTTTTTTTAACTGTCTGCAGAAAGTCAGAATCTGCACTGCATAGAGGGGGAAGAGGGGGAGGTGTACAGTTCTGTATTGACTATTTTGGCTCATGAATGGATTTCCTACCACCTCTCCATTCTCGATGTTTGAGCTTTTTCCGTAGGATTCCAAGTTGAAGAGGTCCTTTTTTTGAGTTCCTTACTCAGGGTATGTTTAATCTTCTTCAAACTATGAAGGAATCTTCCTAAGTAAAATATGCCAATGTGCCCCATTCCTGTACTTTGTAGTCCATTGTAGTCATCCAGGAGATAATAGGTGAAACTCTTCAATGCAGGTATTCAAAAGAAAACAATCAGCTAGCTTTACTTTGTTGATGCAATTTTTTGTCTGATTTCAACAGTGAGGTAAAAAATTATTGGATAAAAAATATCAATACCTGATTAGCTACTCAAAAGAAAAATGCACATTAAAAAACACTTATAACAATAAATTACAATGAAAATAGCAGAGCATTCAGCCTAGGCTGCCACAAGGGCGCCATGGCAACAATGCCTTGATTCTCTGTCAAGTGTACAGAGAATAACATCAGTATACACAATTAATGCTATTCTGAGTGTAGAGAGATTTATATTTGTCATACAAACTGAATTGCCTAACTTTGCTTTTAAAGTAGTGAACAGAATCAATGTTGAACAGGAAATGTGCTGCTTTTGATTTTGAGGTATTCCCCCCCTGAAGTCCAGAACAAAGGCTGTTAAGGTCTGAGGTTGGTCAGTCAGCAGGCCTGGAATTCAGGAGCGGTTGGTTGTGACAGAACACGGCCTAGAGCTAACACGGATTGGGAAAATGTTTATCAGGGCCAGTGCAGAAAATGAAGGTCAGCACAGGGTGGAGATAGAAAGCATACAAACTGACCTGCTGGACTAGAGTGTTGGGATGGTTCAAGGACAGGTTCAGTGGCAGAGACCACCTTCATATAATTTTAAAAATGTATACTCACCAAAATGTATTTACTTCTGCCGTTTGGTTGTTCTGTGTAATGGATAATTGATAGGCATTGCATTTGGCAGGATTGCAGGAACTGGAAGTAGATAATCTAACTACTGTTATCCCCTCAGGCCATCTCTCTTTCAGACTCTATTGGTGAATGAGTGGGCAGGTAGATTTCACTGGTAAAATATGTACTTACAATAGAGCTCATCCAGGGTCAGACGCGAAGGAGGACGTGTGAGGTTCTTACCAAGCCTCCTAAAATACACCTCAACCCATCCAGATAAATCACACTCAATGTCATTGTAATCTGTTATGACTAACTGAGACATGCTCAGGTATAATTCAGTATGGATGTGTACTGTACTGTATATGTGTAGGCATAAACAGCAGAACAGTCTGTCCCCAACTGGGTAGCCGAGCTGAGCGCTTCTGAACAGTCATGTTCAGTTCAGTCTTCATGAGGAAGAACTCTGGTGTTGGTTGACAGCTCCAGGAGTTGGGGCACAAAGCACTCTTTATGTGTGTGTGAGGGTACCGCCCTGTTACTCAGGGAGCTCTGTGTGTGCGGTATAGCTGGAGCCCCAGGGACCCACTGTGAGGTGAGATCTGTTACACCATACAAAGGAAAGCCTTCCCTCTGGAGCACAGAGATCCCTCCACCACCAGGAGCCCAGGCTGAAATATGCACACAACAGAATGACCTCATACCCAACATGATTCTATGGTTACAGACACGTTAGTCTGTGGTGTTGTATCTAAAAGTGAACCAATGAAATGTGTTAATGTTAAATACTTAACTAGTTAAACATCAAAGCGTGACCTCTGACCTGTTAATATCAATTTGCATAACTGCCCTCTATGACCATCAACAACGTCACCGTGCTGGAGCGATAGAACACCAACTGAAGGCTCAAGTCGATTTACTCTTCACTTCAAAATCACATGGCTTGAATAAATGACAGAGAGGCGGCCAGGGGCCTGTGAGACTAAACAAGCCACAGCTGTCTGTCTGGAGGTTTGGCAGAAATCAAGTTAAAAAGTTGATTGTCGTGGGGGTCATAAAAACCTGGCATGTACTGTATGTCTCAGAGATGTGACTGACAATATCAGTGCCACCCCTGGCAGACTGGGATCCACAATGCCAGGGACCACCCAGAGCCTCAGGCCCCCAGCCCCACTGTTCCCACTGTCCCCTTAGCTTTTATACTTGTCAGCAGTATGATGACGAGGAGCAATGCCTGCCCACGCACTTAGACTAACCTTTATATAACTCTAGTAGCCATGGGAAATATGGAACAGGGCCTGACTAAATGGCCCCTTTTTACAGCTGTAGGCCGAGGGTCCTCCATGTGAGAGATGTCAATAGCAGATTCAGACTGGAGACCAACTGAGAAAATGAGAGGGCCATCCTCTGGGTTATAAGAGGGGAATCTGTGAGTTCGCTTTGCAAGTATTTCAGGAGTAATATTTGCCTTAGAAATGAAATATCCCATGGAAAGTGTGTTGAGGTATGAGATCATATTTGATCAATGGCATTCCTGCAAAGTTCAAGTGACTAGCAAACATAACTGTCGAACTGCAGGGTGAACTTCTCCTCAGAATGAAGTTTTCATGGTACATGTTACACATGCAGAAATGTGTCATACATACAGTATTGACTTCAAAATATTACAGGAAGTTTGTGCTGGTCCTCATTGTTAAGCACATAGCTTAAAAGCAGGAATTCAAATCATCTCTCAAGTGGTGATGAGGCATAGACAAACACAAACCCCAGCTGGCTAATAGCCAGTTAACACAGATCCACTCCCAGGTCCTACTTTCTGTCACCTCTGTGAACTTGGGAATGTGTGTACAGACTGGAGGGGTGACGTTGCCTTGGCGACCGTGGTGTTGGGGCGATTGAGGGGCAGCTCTTAAACAGGCCTCAGTGTGAATGACTGACAGGTCAACCAATAAAGCATGCAGGGGGAATGTGGGGAATGCAGTAGGCATTGTTCTTGAAACATCTCAGGAACATGCTCTGAACTGGCAGTCGTATTCATGTTCAAAATTCATGGTTTCAATGGAACAGTTTGAGCTGCATTCCTGAATGTAACTTGAAAAGTGCATGGGTCCTAGAACGGGTTGGTAGGCTATTCAGCAGACTACTTACTCAAATACTTTTCTCCCTGAACAAGCAGGCGCAAATATAAATCAAGAAAAAAAAATTCTATTTTTTCTCTCTCGCTCCAAAATGATATCAAAACTCTCTTGTTATATTCTGTGCCACTGAGCCTGAAATAACTCAGGCTAAGTTATGATTGAAGTATAGAGTTGTTGCCAAGCAACAGGATTGCTTAGCCCATCCCAGTGTCTTGGGTCCCTGGTTTTTTCTCTTTGTGCTCTTTGGCACTCAATAAATTATAACCAGGAGCAGTTTGGTACAGAGAAAAATAGTACTTCTAGGTTGGGTGAAACAAACATCACATATTCTTGCATACAGTATTATGGAAAAAGCATGTGCGCAGCAAAGTCATCTGTAATGTACTTGCTGGTCTTATGATGAGACATACACTGAGTGTACAAAACATTAAGAACACCTGCTCTTTCCATGACATAGACTGACCAGGTGAATCCAGGTGAAAGCTATGATCTCTTATTGATGTCACCTTCAATCAGTGTGTAGATGAAGGGGAGGAGACAGGTTAAATAAAGATTTTTAAGCCTTGAGACAATTGAGACATGGATTGTCTACGTGTGCCATTCAGAGGGTGAATTGGCAAGACAAAATATTTAAGTGCCATTGAACGGGGTATGGTAGTAGGTACCAGGCACACCGATTTGAGTGTGTCAAGAACTGTAAAACTGCTGGGTTTTTCACACTTAACAGTTTCCTGTGTGTATCAAAAATGGTCCACCACCCAAAGGACATCCAGCCAACTTGACACAACTGTGGGAAGCATTGGAGTCTACATGGGCCAGCATCCATGTGGAACACTTTCGACACCTTGTAGAGTCCATGTCCGATGAATTGAGGTTGATCTCAGGGCTAAAGGGGGTGCAACTCAATATTAGGAAAGTGTTCTTAATCGTTTGTACACTGTATTCTTGCATACAACATCATGGGAATGTACTTGCTGGATTTATGACGAAACATATTCGTGCATTGCACAGCAAAGTAATCTGTAATGTACAAGCAGAAATTATGATGAGACATGGTTTGTTTGAAATTCACAGAGTATTTTGTTTAATGGAGTTTTAGCCGCATATCATAGAGCTTAATGATGATTAAACTGTCTCACATTGAGGGGCCTGCATATCACATGATGTTTTCCAGATGTATTTCTGCCTGCTGTTTGTTTTTCTCTATGGATGGTACTTAGCAGTCTGTGATGTCTGGGGATTTGTGGGGATGGAAAATATAGGAGATAGATTGACCTCTGACCCTGTGTTCCAGAGAATAAGCACAGCAGTGATTTGCTCTGAGGCTGGTTTGGTTTACACTGGGCCAAATCTGGGGTCCTCTAATGCCATCTAGTGATGGTTTGGACATAAAGGAACACTTTCATTCCCCTATGAGTAAAACTCATTGGATTTATTGAGTGTGAATGACACATTCTATAATTTTGAAAGTGGTTTCCATTATTCATACATAAATGCATCATTATCCTCGAGGGTTGTCTGCAACTGCAAACTTCTGAACAGAATGCAGGCTAGAATCAACTAAGGACACAGACAATAGCTTGGTGTAAAGATGTTTATTAAAAGCTTTACTGCCCATCAGTGGAGTGGGATAGTCGGATGTAGTTTACACTCCCCTCCACAGGCTCACTCTACAGTAGCGTACCCCTTTACAGTGGTAAATCCATAACTATAAACTGGGTGGTTCAAACCCTGAATGCTGATTGGCTGACTGCCGTGATATATCAGACAGTATACCACGGGTATGACAAAACATGTATTTTTACCCTTCTAATTACGTTGGTAACCAGTTTATAATAGCAATAAGGCACCTCAGGGATTTGTGGTATATGGCCAATATACCACGACTAAGGGCTGTGTTCAGGCACTCCGCGTTGCGTCTTGCCTAAGAAGAGCCCTTAGCCGTGGTATATTGGGCATATACCACACCTACTCGGGCCTTATTGCTTAAACATACAACAGTACGTAAAATACAGTCCGATGTCACAACAAACAGACAGGACACAGACAGATGATTACAGACATAGAAAGTGCTTCTACTCCTCTGCGTGGTGACTGATGCTGCATTGAGTCTACCTTCACTACAGCCCAGACACCCCCGTCAGCAGGGGGGCAGGACAGGGAGGATGGATGATGGTGGTGGGAAGGTTAGGCGTGGTTCTTCTTGATAAAGTTAATGAGCCCGTTGGTGGAGGAGTCGTGAGAGTGGACCTCATTGGAGCCATGCAGCTCAGGCTCGATCTTCTTACACAAAGCCTTACCCAGCTCAACTCTGAGATAGATAGATAGATAGATAGATAGATAGATAGATAGATAATTTGTAAGTCGCTCTGGATAAGAGCGTCTGCTAAATGACTTAAATGTAAATGTAAATGTAAAATGTAATAGATAGATAGATAGACATAATAATGGACGGAATAGAATAGAATGTCACCAGAAAACTCACCAGAGTGGATAGAATAGAATGTCAATGAAACATTTTTTCATACAATATCATAGGATAAAGGCTCTGTGTGTAATCTGTCATAGACTACACATTATCGAGGAGCTTGGTTTCAAATAGTCACACTTACCCCCACTGGTCAAAACTGTTGATCTCCCACATAACACCCTGGACAAAGATCTTGTGTTCATACATGGCTGTGAAACAAACAACAACACCATACATTGTTACTGGGAACATAACAAGTAAATACATTATTTTGATCAATATTTCAAATATCATTGGTTGTTGGTTCACAGGTCCATATTCAGCTCTTACCAATAAGTGCTCCCAGTGTGAATGGGTTCAGCTTCTTGAAGACAATAGAGTTGGTTGGCTTGTTTCCTTGGAATACCTTACAGCAGAACAAGATGAAACATTTTATATCACACAACCTGTTGTAAGACAGTTATTGCATACTTGTAATTATACAGTGTTGCACCCTGTTTGAAGCTTCTTCCATCCTGATGCAAAACTTATTTTGTCCACAAGGAGGATGCACGTCCCTATCAGAGCGACAGTGTCTGCCCTAGCAATATACACACAATCTCCCCAGTATAACAACAGGGTTTAAGCCCATAGAAAGTCTTAGGCCGGACTGGGGCTGCAGTGGACTTGCGCCATGAGGGATCTGCTCCCACTCACTTTGTGTGGCAGAATGGTTTCCAGGGCCTCTCCTGTCAGGCCGCCGGCCTCCAGTTCCTTCTTAGCCTCCTCTGTGGTCTTTCCTTTCATCAGAGCCTCAGTCTGGGCCAGGAAGTTGGCCATCAGGATCTACAGACACAGAGGATACAACAGGTAAGGCATTATCCCATTATGACATTACACCTGTGCATTATCCCCAGTATCACGCAGCATGAACACTGCATAGGCTCTTTTGTCAGATAGACAGTAAAAGTAGGCATCACTTGAATAACTGAATGATTTGTTCAGTCACTGAATGGGAAGGAATTTACTCCCAGATCATTCCCACATACACCACATTATTTCAATGTGGATAATTGGGTAATATTCGGTTGATATGTTGATCAATTAGATTACAACCTATATTCACCCACTCAAAAAGACAGCCAGAAGTTTGTTGAATTTCCAAAGTGTTATCACTATGCTTTCAACCATCTATTTAAAAGCATAACCAAATTCCAATGGAAAAACAATATCTGATTTTTGGTTTAGTTGTCACCCAAATGTCTGTCATTGCGCTTTCATCCATTTAAAAGCACAGGAAAGTTCAAATAGGAATACACTGACAGATATTTTGTTTATTTATACAACAGATTAATGTGTTATGACTGTGCTTCATCTAATAGCTGAACCAAATGGCCTGGATGGAAGTTGAGACTACTTTAAAAGTACATGGTGCAAGTGATCAATGCGGTTTGAGATTCTATATAGATTATTACAGCAACATGCATGTTTTATAGGATTACATACAGTAAGAAGAAATGTATGGTGACAGTAACTTCATAATGTGGCCATGGATGTGTTACTCATTTTAAGGTTGAATGTTACATTACTTTGTAAGAAAGCCTTAACTTAAAGCTATTTACTATATTACAAAAGTAGTATGGAATTTTGTTTAGTTGACAACGCAACCAAATGTCAACATTTAAAAGGAGATGTATCTACTGCCTGGATAGCTCCATCTGAGCCACTGGCTTAATCCCATTCTTTCACTTTTTGGCTGAGTTGGAGACGTGAATCCAACATATAATTTGTTAACTTGTCGACAAGTTAACAATTGGCTACAGTATTTATTGTATGTCAAAAGTGATATTGAATTGTGTTTGGTTGTCAACGCAACCAAACATCAACATTTGAAGGAGACTTATCTTCATTGCGGATAGTTCCATCTGTGCCACTACTTAGTCTGGCTTTAATTTTAGTTTGTCTACAAATGAATAATTGATATTCTGGATAACATCTCCATCTCAACCAAAAATCTAAATTAATGAATAGGACTAAATCAAATAAATTCAACCTTTTAATGCTCTTGAAATAAAGTTTGATTTGATTTAGTCCTATTCTTTAACTTCGATTTTTGGTTGAGATGGAGATGTGAAACCAACATATCAATTATTCATTTGTATACAAGCCAGACTAAGTCAATGGCACAGGTGGAACTATCCAAGCAGAAGGTACATCTCCTTCAAATGTTGGAAGCGTTGACAACCAAACACAATTCAATTCAGTGTCACTAAATATCATTACATTTGAAATCAACCACAGCTTGAAACCCAAGGCCTATTGTATTAGTTGAATTCTGTTTGTTTTTTTAAATTCTGGGTTGAATTAAAACAATAGCTGTTGATTATTTTGAGAATGCTATATAGTCCTAAATAGCATCATCGATGATATATGAGTGGTAAAGTATGGTCACCTTTCATACGCCTCTGTCCCGAAGCAAGAACCAATTAGCCTGGAGCTAGCCTTACTAGGCCCATCTACTAGGCCCAATTCCCGGCTAGCCGAAGAAGTCCATCAGCCACTCCTTGGGCTTCAATACCTATTTTGCCGATTGGCATGGATCCCCACTGACCCATCACGACTGGACTACCGACGTGATTCGCCCGAGGGGGTCTCTCAACTGGCTCCTCCGTTGCGACGTCCCCTGAATGCCATCCGCTAGCCTGCTAGCCGCAGCCTGCTAGCTATCAAGAGCACATCGGACAAATTCTTTGGCCACTATACCTATTTTGCCAGTTGGCCTGGTTTACCACACGGAGCCCTGCTGATCCGTCTGCCGACGTAACAGCACGAGGGGGCCACAACAGACTTTCTTCTGTCATGACGTCCCTCAAAGGCCCTTCTGCTAGCTTGCTAGCCCCAGCCCGCTAGCTGCCTGAAGCCACTCATTGGACTCCTATGATCACTCAGCTACGCATGCCTATCCCTAACGTCAATATGCCTTGTCCATTGCTGTTTTGGTTAGTAATTATTGCCTTATTTCCCTGTAGAGCCTCTAGCCCTGCTCAATATGCCTTAGTTAACACTTTAGTTCCACCTCCCACACATGCGGTGACATCACCTGGTTTAAATGATATTTCAAGAGACAATATCTCTTTCATCATCACTCTATGTACAGGTTTACCCACACTGTATTCACATCCTACCATACCTTTGACTGTACATTATGCCATGAATCTATTCTACCGTGCCCAGAAATCTGCTCCTTTTACTCTCTGTTCTGAACGTACTGGACGACCAGTTCTTTTAGCCTTTAGCCGTACCCTTATCCTCCTCCACCTCTGTTCCTCTGGTGATGTAGAGGTTAATCCAGACCCTGCAGCGCCTAGCTCCACTCCCATTCCCCAGGCGCTCTCATTTGTTGACTTCTGTAACCGTAAAAGCCTTGGTTTCATGCATGTTAACATTAGAAGCCTCCTCCCTAAGTTTGTTTTATTCACTGCCCTAGCACACTCTGCCAACCCTGATGTCCTAGCCATGTCTGAATCCTGGCTTAGGAAGACCACCTAAAACCCTGAAATTCCCATCCCTAACTAAAACATTTTCCGACAAGATAGAACTGCCAAAGGGGGCGGAGTTGCAATCTACTGCAGGGATAGCCTGCAGAGTTCTGTCTTACTATCCAGGTCTGTGCCCAAACAATTTGAGCTTCTACTTTTAAAAATCCACCTCTCCAGAAACAAGTCTCTCACCATTGCCGCTTGCTATAGACCACCTTCTTCCCCCAGCTGTGCCCTGGACACCATATGCGAATTGATTGCCCCCATCTATCTTCAGAGCTGGTGCTGTTAGGTGACCTAAACTGGGACATGCTTAACACCCCGGCCATCCTACAATCTAAGCTTGATTCTCTCAATCTCACACAAATTATCAATGAACCCACCAGGTACAACCCCAAATCCATAAACACGGGTACCCTCATAGGTATCAATCTAACCAACCTGCCCTCCAAATACACCTCTGCTGTCTTCAACCAGGATCTCAGTGATCACTGCCTCATTGCCTGCGTCCATAATGGGTCTGCGTTCAAGCGACCACCCCTCATCACTGTCAAACGCTCCCTAAAACACTTCAGAAAGCAGGCCTTTCTAATCGACCTGGCCCGGGTATCCTGGAATGATACTGACCTCATTCCGTCAGTAGAGGATGCCTGGTTATTATTTAAAAGTGCTTTACTCACCATCTTAAATAAGCATGCCCCATTCAAAAGAATTTGAACTAGGAACAGATATAGCCCTTGGTTCACTCCAGACCTGACTGCCCTTGACCAGCACAAAAACATCCTGTGGTGCTGCATTAGCATCGAATAGCCCCCGCGATATGCAACTTTTCAGGGAAGTTAGGAACTAAATATACACAGGCAGTTAGGAAAGCAAATGCTAGCTTTTTCAAACAGAAATGTGCATCCTGTAGCACAAACTCAAAAAAGTTCTGGGACACTGTAAAGTCCATGGAGAATAAGAGCACCTCCTCCCAGCTGCCGACTGCACTGAGGCTAGGAAACACTGTCACCACCGATAAATCTGCGATAATGGAGAATTTCAAGAAGTATTTTTTCTACAGCTGGCCATGCTTTCCACCTGGCTACCCCTACCCCGGTCAACAGCCCTGCACCCCTCACTGCAACTTGCCCAAGCCTCCCCAATTGTCCTTCACCCAAATCCAGATAGCTGATGTTCTGAAAGAGCTGAAAAATCTGGACCCCTACAAATCAGCAGGGCTAGACAATCTGGACCCTCTCTTCCTGAAATTAAAAGCCGAAATTGTTGCAACCCCTATTACTAGCTTGTTCAACCTCTCTTTCCTATCGTCTGAGATCCCCAATGATTGGAAAGCTTCCGCGGTCATCCCCCTCTTCAAAGGGGGAGACACTCTAGACCCAAACTGCTACAGACCTATATCTAACCTACCCTGCCTTTCTAAGGTCTTCGAAAGCTAAGTTAAGAAACAGATCACTGACCATTTCGAATCCCACCGTACCTTCTCCGCTATGCAATCTGGCTTACGAGCTGGTCCTGGGTGCACTTCAGCCACGCTCACGGTCTTAAACGATATCATCACCACCATCGATAAGAGAGAGAGCTCTTGCTGCTGGTGATTCTTTGATCCACCTCTACGCAGATGACACCATTCTGTATACTTCTGGCCCTTCTATGGACACTGTGTTAACTAACCTCCAGACGAGCTTCAATGACATACAACTCTCCTTCCGTGGCCTCCAACTGCTCTTAAATGCAAGCAAAACTAAATGCATGCTCTTCAACCGATAGATGCCCACACCTACCCACCCGTCCAGCATCACTACTCTGGTCGACCGATTATGATTTTTCAACGCCGATACCGATACCGATTATTGGCGGGTCAAAAAAGCCGATACCGATTAATCTGACGATTTTTATATGTATATATATACTGCTCAAAAAAATAAAGGGAACACTTAAACAACACAATGTAACTCCAAGTCAATCACACTTCTGTGAAATCAAACTGTCCACTTAGGAAGCAACACTGATTGACAATACATTTCACATGCTGTTGTGCAAATGGAATAGACAACAGGTGGAAATTATAGGCAATTAGCAAGACACCCCCAATAAAGGAGTGGTTCTGCAGGTGGTAACCACAGACCACTTCTCAGTTCCTATGCTTCCTGGCTGATGTTTGGTCACTTTTGAATGCTGGCGGTGCTTTCACTCTAGTGGTAGCATGAGACGAAGTCTACAACCCACACAAGTGGCTCAGGTAGTGCAGCTCATCCAGGATGGCACATCAATGCGAGCTGTGGCAAGAAGGTTTGCTGTGTCTGTCAGCGTAGTGTCCAGAGCATAGAGGCGCTACCAGGAGACAGGCCAGTACATCAGGAGACGTGGAGGAGGCCGTAGGAGGGCAACAACCCAGCAGCAGGACCGCTACCTCCGCCTCTGTGCAAGGAGGAGCACTGCCAGAGCCCTGCAAAATGACCTCCAGCAGGCCACAAATGTGCATGTGTCTGCTCAAACGGTCAGAAACAGACTCCATGAGGGTGGTATGAGGGCCCGACGTCCACAGGTGGGGGTTGTGCTTACAGCCCAACACCGTGCAGGACGTTTGGCATTTGCCAGAGAACACCAAGATTGGCAAATTCGCCACTGGCGCCCTGTGCTCTTCACAGATGAAAGCAGGTTCACACTGAGCACATGTGACAGACGTGACAGTCTGGAGACGCCGTGGAGAACGTTCTGCTGCCTGCAACATCCTCCAGCATGACCGGTTTGGCGGTGGGTCAGTCATGGTGTGCGGTGGCATTTCTTTGGGGGGCCGCACAGCCCTCCATGTGCTCGCCAGAGGTAGCCTGACTGCCATTAGGTACCGAGATGAGATCCTCAGACCCCTTGTGAGACCATATGCTGGTGCGGTTGGCCCTGGGTTCCTCCTAATGCAAGACAATGCTAGACCTCATGTGGCTGTAGTGTGTCAGCAGTTCCTGCAAGAGGAAGGCATTGATGCTATGGACTGGCCCGCCCGTTCCCCAGACCTGAATCCAATTGAGCACATCTGGGACATCATGTCTCGCTCCATCCACCAACGCCACGTTGCACCACAGACTGTCCAGGAGTTGGCGGATGCTTTAGTCCAGGTCTGGGAGGAGATCCCTTAGGAGACCATCCGCCACCTCATCAGGAGCATGCCCAGGCGTTGTAGGGAGGTCATACAGGCACGTGGAGGCCACACACACTACTGAGCCTCATTTTGACTTGTTTTAAGGACATTACATCAAAGTTGGATCAGCCTGTAGTGTGGTTTTCCACTTTAATTTTGAGTGTGACTCCAAATCCAGACCTCCATGGGTTGATAAATTGGATTTCCATTGATTATTTTTGTGTGATTTTGTTGTCAGCACATTCAACTATGTAAAGATAAAAGTATTTAATAAGATTATTTCATTCATTCAGATCTAGGATGTGTTATTTTAGTGTTCCCTTTATTTTTTTGAGCAGTGTATATACACACACACACACACACACACACACAGCTCTGAAGTGACAACGATACTGAAGAGTCTGCTTAGGAGACAAATACTCTCAACTGTTTGAATAATAAAAATAGAGTTTAAGTTACCTGTGATGAATGCTGAAAACAAAAACTGTAATTTCTATATGCAGGAAATCCTATTTTAATAATGGGCATGATAAGAATTGACTACCAAAGTGTGAGTCACAATTCCCATGACACCTTCTAGCAAAATCTGAAAAGCGGTTCCTTCATTTATTCCATAGGATATTTTTAGATTAACTTAAAATAAGGTCAGTGTTTGGTTTAGGCTTACACCACCTTGCCAATTTTATAACTGTGTAGATATCCATAGGATATAACTCTGATCAATATAAGCGAAGATACATTTTTTTGTAGAGTGGATTTATGAAAATATGTTGACAAACGTTACCTAGTGAGATTTACACGGGTATCAAAACGCCGAGGCGGTTTAAGCACAAAACACAGACCTTATTTGAAGTAGATCAAGACATTCTCTATGGAAGACATGAACGGTAAAATAACGAAGGAACCCCTTTCAAGTTCAGCCGCAAGTTATTACAGGAATTAGTCGACGCGTCGACTATTTCTCTCTAAACCATATATCTTTGACTATTACGAGCCTGCTGCTGCCTACCACCGCTCAGTCAGACTGCTCTATCAAATATCAAATCATAGACTTAACTATAATATAATAAACCTTAGGTCATTAATATGGTCAAATCCGGAAACTATCATCTCGAAAACATTATTCTTTCAGTGACATACGGAACCGTTCCGTATTTTATCTAACGGGTGGCATCCATAAGTCTAAATATTCCTGTTACATCGCACAACCTACAATGTTATTTCATAGTTCCGTAAAATTCTGGCAAATTAGTTCGCAACGAGCCAGATTCTGTATACCCTGATTCTGCGTGCAACGAATGCAAGAGAACTGACACAATTTCACCTGGTTAATATTGCCTGCTAACCTGGATTTCTTTTAGCTAAATATGCAGGTTTAAAAATACATACTTCTGTGTATTGATTTTAAGAAAGGCATTGATGTTTATGGTTAGGTACAGTCGTGCAACGATTGTGCTTTTTTTTCGCAAATGCGCTTTTGTTAAATCATCCCCGTTTGGCGAAGTCTGCTGTCTTTGTTAGGAAGAAATAGACGTCACAGTTCGCAACGAGCCAGGCGGCCCAAACTGCTGCATATACCCTGACTCTGTTTGCAAGAGAAGTGAGACATTTTCCCTAGTTAAAAGAAATTCATGTTAGCAGGCAATATTAACTAAATATGCAGGTTTAAAAATATATACTTGTGTATTGATTTTAAGAAAGACATTGATGTTTATGGTTAGGTACACATCGGAGCAAAGACAGTCCTTTTTCGCGAAGGCGCACCACATCAATTATATGCAAAGCAGAACAGGCTAGATAAACTAGTAATATCATCAACCATGTGTAGTTAACTAGTGTTTATGATTGATTGATTGTTTTTTTATAAGATAAGTTTAATGCTAGCTAGCAACTTACCTTGGCCATGTAAAGCAGGTGGTTAGAGCGTTGGGCTAGTTAACGTAAGGTTGCATCCCCAAGCTGACAAGGTAAAAATCTGTCGTTCTGCCCCTGAACAAGGCAGTTAACCCACCGTTCCTAGGCCGTCATTGAAAATAAGAAGGTGTTCTTAACTGACTTGCCTAGTTAAATAAAGGTAAAAAAATAAATAAATAAACATACAAAAAAATAAAAATTGGTGGCCAAAAATACCGATTACCGATTGTTATGAAACCTTGAAATCGGCCCTAATTAATCGGCCATTCTGATTAATCGGTCGACCTCTACTCTGGATGGTTCTGACTTAGAATATGTGGACAACTACAAATACCTAGGTGTCTGGTTAGACTGTAAACTCTCCTTCCAGACTCACATTAAGCATCTTCAATCCAAAATTAAATCTAGAATCGGCTTTCAATTTCGCAACAAAGCATCCTTCACTCATGCTACTAAACATACCCTAATAAATTTGACTATCCTACCGATCCTTGACTTCGGCGATGTAATTTACAAAATAGCCTCCAACACTCTACTCAGTAAATTGGATGCAGTCTATCACAGTGCCATCCATTTTGTCACCAAAGCCCCATATAATACCCACCACTGCGACCTGTATGCTCTCGTTGGCTGGCCCTCGCTTCATATCCTTCGCCAAACCCACTGGCTCCAGTTAATCTGTAAGTCGTTGCTAGGTAAAGCCCAGCCTTATCTCAGCTCACTGGTCACCATAGCAGCACCCACCCGCAGCACGCACTCCAGCAGGTATATTTCACTGGTCACCCCCAAAGCCAATTCCTCCTTCGGCCGGCTTTCCTTCCAGTTCTCTGCTGCCAATGACTGGAACGAACTGCAAAAATCACTGAAGCTGGAGACTCATATCTCCCTCTCTAGGAGGGAGACAGCACCAGCTGCCAGAGCAGCTCACAGATCACTGCACCTGTACATATCCAATCTGTAAATAGCCCATCCAACTACCTCCTCACCATATTGTTATTTATTTTATTTATCTTGCTCCTTTGCACCACAGTACTGCTACTTGCACACTCATCTTCTGCACATCTATCACCCCATGTTTAATTTGCCATACTGTAATAATTTTGCCACTATGGCCTATTTATTGCCTCACCCCCTTATCCTACCTCATTTGCACACACTGTATATAGACTTTCTCTATTGTATTATTGACTTTATGCTTGTTTATTCCATGTGTAACTCTGTGTTGTTGTTTGCTTTGCTTTATCTTGGCCAGGTCGCAGTTGTAAATGAGAACTTGTTCTCAACTAGCCTACCTGGTTAAATAAAGGTGAAAAAATCCCCAAAATTCCCTTTGGAATGACTTGACAGCAATAGTAAATCTAATTTGTTTTTAAGTGGAGATCTCTCAACAATCATTCTCACAATAGCATATTGGTAATCGTCCGTAACAAATATCATAGCTAAGCAGTGCTGGGCTTGGTTAAAACCCTGGATGGGAGGTCAAAGGGTAGCTGCAGATAGATACATTCTCCAGTAGGAGGAGCTGCCCAGATCTGACGTTGTTTTAAAGGTACAAATTCAACATATTTTAGATCCAATGTATTTTACACATAGATTAGACATCACAATACGTTTTGCAAATTGACAAATTACGTTGAAACAATGTTGATTTAACCAGTTTGTTCCCAGTGGGTTGGTAGTGCTGGAAGATGTGTCCTGTAGGGGTAGCCTACCTTATGGTGCTTGCTTTCCCTGATGGGGTGCTGTGTCTGGGCAGGGATGAGGAAGTCAGCGGGGACCATGCGAGTTCCTGTGGAGGACACAGCAGTCACACTGCATCTGGGACTAATATAACATATTACTCTTCCATAACATACATACTCATCCATTTCAGCTGACCATTAATCAATATGTTGAAGAGCTTCTGGACCAGTCAGCAACATTATTTGGGTATGAGTTAAGAGAATATGAACTTTCAAAAGTCCGATTTTAACTGGACAGTTACTTTAAGGAGGCAGTACCTTGGTGAATGAGCTGGTAGAAGGCGTGCTGTCCGTTGGTGCCAGGCTCTCCCCATACGATGGGGCCGGTATGGTAGTTGACACGTTTGCCATGGATAGTGATGTACTTTCCATTGGACTCCATGTCACCCTATCACATGAATTGAGCATCTTCAGTGTTCCGTTTCAGTTACATTTAAACTAATACTAAAACAACATTATCATCAGGCTATTTAACCTTGACTTAGTATGCACAGTAAAACACATTTCCATTTGATCAATACAAATCTGACAATATATGCGAACACAGCATACCTTCAGGGCAAGGAGTGGGTGTATACATTTTTATAGTATTTATAGTAAATTGCCAAAGTAGACTGACACATTCTTCACTGTGTTTTGCTTTGGCTGTTTACTTATGTTACACTCAGTCATGTCTTAACTGTGGTAATGACTCTTAACCCTGGTAAAGGCTCTTAACCCTGGTAGTGACTGGCGGACCTGCTGGAAGTAGGCAGCGAATCGGTGCATGTACTGGTCATAAGGCAGCATGGCGTGGGTCTCAGCCTGGAAGAAGTTGATGTACCAGACACCCAGCAGAGCCAGGAGCATGGGTGCGTTCTTCTCCACAGGGGCTGTTTTGAAATGGTTGTCCTACAGAAACAAGAGGGGGTCAACTCACACGTATTCATCTGACCAATAGAAAAGTTTCCAAGTCTTTGGACAGTGAGAATAATTGGCTGTACTTACCATCCAGTGAGCCCCTCCTAGAAGCTTCTCGAAGTTGTCATAGCCTGGGAAGAAAGAAAAGACCAGAGACTTTGAGTTATACTTCAAATATCTCCTTTTAACAACTGATTACAAAGGTTATTCTACTCAGGTAGAGTACAGGCAGCTGATCAAAGCATTAGAATATCTAACCGGGAGAATAAACCTACAACATAATGTACATACCGATGTGCAGAGCAATGGACAATCCAATACAAGACCACAGGGAATAACGTCCACCAACCCACTAAAACACAGCAACAATCTGGTTAGAAATGTGCACAATATAAACAAACATTTCTTTAGCTTAATAATAATTTTCACAGTACAACTTTGAATATGCAACATGTATTCTTTCCCCCCAAAATGTAGTGACCCTAACACCAATGTTATGTACCTTAGAAACGTGACTCTTACTCAAATTACTTGACTATTTCAGTGCTGTGCATTCTGGTCTATGTATTTGATATTAATTGGTGTCTGGTGATGTCCTGAGAAGATTCAGAAACCTCAGAGAACTCTGAAGCTTATGTAATTGAATGTGACACAGAGACGGGGAACTGTGCCCAAACTCACTTGGTCCTACAGCTTGCCCCAGAAAGAGGCCCCCTGCCTCTAAAAATTCCATACCATTGTCTTCAAATTCCTTACCATTAACCCTTATCTATCTGTGGTGACACATTTCAGCCCACTGCAGAGAATGAATACCCCATATTACACAGCACTTCATTTGGGTAATAATATAATAAACAGTGTGTAATAAGTCACAAATAGCCATGTAGGCCTATATATGAAAAGGCAGACCCCAACTTCTAAATATTCTCACATCTCATAATTACTTTCAATGTGAATGCCACTAATCAGTAGTGGTGCGTGGGTAAAATCACTGGGGAAGCCAATCCAGAAAAAAAGCCATAATACAATCTATGTGTTGTGATAATTGCGTTGTTTGCTCTATAATCTGGTAGTTCATACGCCATGACACCCTGATACACTATATAGGCCTAAGGCCGAGTGGCACAATAAATTCAACCACACATTTGTTACATTACAAAAACAAAGATAAACATCTGTCCGGTCAAGTCCACTAAACATATTGCATGTAACAAACAGTTACATGACCTACCTACAGCATGGTCAAGCAAGGTAATGTTTTCAACATTTTCGGACCACTAAACAACTATTGATTTAGAACACAGAGAGTTACCGCAAGTCGTAAAGACAACAGGAGCTGCCTCCACTATTCCAGCACCATTTTAACTTCAACATTTCAACATCTAATCACCTATTCTTAGTATAATACAGTGACAACTAAAAGATACAAAAAACGATTTAGTCCAATCAACGTAAGTTAAATATGACGTGACTGTCCATGGTAATGATTTATCTATGTGTGTGTGTGTGTGTGTGTGTGTGCGTGCAAGTATAAAAAACATGTTGACTCACCCTACGTGTAGAGAAACGCTAATACCATCCTCCTCTTGTATGTTGCCTAAACGGTCTATGACAGTACACGCTTTTAGTTTTTGTTGTCCTAGGCTACCTAACTAACATACTTGCTCGCTAGCCTAACTTCCTTTCATGGGCAACGATATGCCAGGCCAACTAGTTAACATTACCATACTACATCTAGCAACATGTTGAACGTCCATCCTCTCAGGCCAGGGGCACAATGTATGAATTTATGATTGGGTCAGAATCGCCGTTACAGTCATTGACCAGAACGGAAAATTAAGTAAAACCACAAGTCCAAATCCCTATCTCCATCGATGGCTAATTTAGGAAAGGGACGATTTTACCTAGCTATCTAGCCACCAGAGGACAACAGGACAACGAGATTCCACAATTCAAGGCTTTTTCAGATATACGCTACACATACTGAAACAGAGGGGCGCTGTTTCGTTCGCTCGGATGCTTTCTCAGCCTCTTGCGAATTGAAGGAAATTTATGAAACACAGAGTAGAGTAAATATTTTTTCTTGGTCCATTTTTGGGGAAGCCTGGCTTCCCTGGCATCCATGAATACGCACCGCTGCCTTTTATACATCTTACTTCTGAGAGCAAGCAGCTATCTTTGCTCCGACGTGAAAGGGCACGGCATGTTATAGCCGTTGCCCTTTAAATACCAACAATGTAACTAAATGTAGCTGTCTGACCTTTGATGTGACCCAGCCTTTACAGTAACCTCTCGAAGGGAGAAGGTCGCTACCAATAATATAATACTCTTTGAGGGCAGAGCTGGAGAGGGCGGCTTCTGATTACCCCACAGCTGCCAGCCTGTGAGCCCAGGCACCTACTTCACAGGTCAGAAGTCTATGCTATTTATAGTTGTTGCCTAAGTCCCCCGTCAAAAGCCTGTGATTGCAGGAAGAGCACTGTACTACCCCAAATGCACTGCACGCATGACATATTCTGCATCATCAGATAACATGCACTCACATCCCAGAAGCCAAACATGTTGTCAGGATCAATGCCAAAGGCCTTCACTAAGGGCTGCAGAAGAGATGAGATAGAAAGAACAGAATTAGAATGTTATTTTATTTTACAGCAACACATGCAGAGCATATCACTGCATTTATGATGGTGTGTTGCAAAAATAAGAACTTACGCCGGCAGTGGAGAGCGCCACAAAGTGCTTGGCAACAGCAGATTTCTGTAAAGAAGACAATGTTTCATTTAACATACTTTGCATTCATCTTCGATAATAGAATTCAACTCCTTTCCTTGTATTTTTCTAAAGGTAAAAAGGCTACCCACATCTTTAGCGTGCTCAATGAACCATTCCTTGGCAGACTCTGCGTTGGTGATGGTCTCTTGGGTGGTGAAAGTCTGAAAAGGGACAGACAGTTAGATCACTACAGTAACACCAAAGACATTGCATTTCTAATGTGTGTTTAGGCTACTGTGTATAGTACTAAACCACTAGCAGTTCATACTAATCTCTTCATCAATTCTCAGGGCTGGGTGACAGTAGGAAAGCCATTCAGACACAATTTTGGCTGCAACTCTACAGACGCATAGGAGAGAACGTACGACATGGCATGCAGCACCAACTGATCCCTTTGTTTCAATGGAATCATCCATTGTATCAAACAACTGTTGCTGCTAAAGCTGAGTGGAACTTTATGAGTTTCCATATTATCAGATGCACAGTTTCTTTGCTCTTTGTCAATGTCTTTTGTATGTCTTTCTTGTAAATTTTTTAGGCCAATATTGAAGAAGAATATCTCTCTCTCAAGTGTTCAGACAAAACAATAAAACCAATGAATGCACTGGTACGGTAAAGACAACCAAAAGCAGGCACCTTGGAGGCCACGATGAACAGGGTGGTCTCAGCATTGAGCTCAGCAAGAGTTTTGGCGATGTGTGTGCCGTCAATGTTGGAGACAAAATGCACACGGGGACCTCCCTTGGAGTAGTTCTTCAGTGCCTCAGTCACCATTAGAGGACCCTGGCAAAGAAGACACAACAAATACACGGTGATGGCCGAGGTAGCTTTCACACCTAATAGTGAAACATCATATTGCCTTGTTAAATAAAGGTTAAATAAAAAATTAAAATAAAATATTGACACTTTAACAAATGATACGTTGAGAATTTGACTTACCAGGTCAGACCCACCAATGCCGACGTTCACAACGTCTGTGATGGACTTTCCAGTCCAGCCCTTCCACTCGCCACTGCGAACTTTCTACACCAGACACAAACGAGTAGACCATTGAAAAAAGTGCCTACACAATTCAGTCAAATTGAATTTGTTATGCCTTGAATGCCACAGGGAGATAGCTAGCAATTCTATGTATAAACGGTACTGTAACTATTCAAATTGGAAATACAAACGGTCTCACTAAGAGATTTGGGGGATTGCTACGAAATTGAGACCCTTGAGTCAGCTCCCACTCACGTGGCAGAAGCCCTTCATCTTCTCCAGGACTTTGTTGACCTCAGGCATCACATCATGTCCGTCAACCATGATGGGATGGTTGGAGCGGTTCCTCAGAGCCACGTGGAGCACGGCACGACCCTAACCAAACAGGAGGAGGAGATACAGTAAGGACACACACTGATATACGAATTACAGCAAATGTATGTAGTGCCATTGATTTGTTTCAAGCCAATTTCTGAGGAGGTGTCAGGTGTGTTACATTTGGCCATTCTTTATCACAATGATAATAACATTGGTAATAAACCACGCTCAGGCTAAAGCTCAGATAGGCACCTCAGTGAAGTTGATCTTGTCTCCATGGAACATCTTGTCCCTGGCGGCCTCAATCCCCCTCGACTTCCCCTAGAGAAAACATATATTCATCTATTGGTGGGCAAATGGGCCTTCCATGTCAGAAAGGTTGATAGAGTACTGGACGCACAGCAGAAGAATAATGTTTTTGTAATGACTGTAGGTAAATGCCAAATACAGTATGGCTATTTGTAATTGTTGTGTTATTTGAATCATTATGATAGAGAAGCAGCCATTTACCAGTTCGACCAACATCTTCATGACATCCTCAGTGATGAGATTCTTAGAGTAATCAATCAGAATGTCTCCATGATCTGTCTTCAGCGTTGTGCTGTTCAGACACAGAACATTTGACAGGGTGAGTGATCTGTTTCCACAGAGATCCTATTAAATGAGAGATTCTATATGTAATTCTATGTCTGTTTCTGGATTTAGGCAATTCGCTCAATAACCTTTTGCCCACAAGTTACAAAATCAAACAGCCCTTTACTATTAAACAAATATAAATCTGTTTTGTTTCACCACAAGCATTTTGTAGTGAATTTGAGGGGTAGCCCAATCGCACCTAAAACCACTTATTTCTAATTCCAAGGCAAGCAGGGTATCCCAATTCTATTGTTTGCTTGTGTATGTGGAAGCGCTTGTAATGCACTTGAGAAGGTTAGGGTTATTACAATACAGACAGGAATACTGACAGACATCAGACAACAAACCCGCACATCACTAGCAGTACATGAAGAGAGTTCAGAGTTCACAAGTCTACATATAGTGACAGTGCTGTGCATTTTTTATGGTGTGGAAGCCCATAAGCTACTCTGATAAAAGGCACTACTTCATATTTTGGGGAAGGAGACAGTTGCACCTGAATTAATTATGTCACTGATGCAATTGCAAAGATCTCAAATTGTATGGTCGTTTTTTATTGGCAGTGGCATCTGTTCATGATGACACATTATGTGCTTTTAGCCTATGTCTAAAGGTAATAACTTGAAGTGGAGACAACATTTTCTGATGGACAGCATTTGAATTTAAATCACATTTTATACTGGTGATGTAATAATGTTTTTGAGAATAAGGATACAGTGTGTATCTTCAACAAATGAACACTGACAATTTCAAAATAAATGCCAACCATAAAGATACCTGAATTTGTGGAATCTCTCCTTGTCTTCCTCAAACATCTTCCTCATGTTGAGGTGCAGAGCATGTTCATGGTACCATTTCTCCAGTTTCTGGAAGGTTGGGTCGTGTGTGAGTCCCATGGTGTCGAGAGGTGTTGGGCGCGGTCCTTTCAGCTCAACTACCCTGGCTGAGTGAGACGGTAAGGCGCGAGAGGAGAGGCATTTGAAGGGCAACCAACCCGCTACACTCGCCCCTCCTATAATAACGTGATACTTCGGATCGTGCAGCACAGCCACAAATACTGTATCAGTAATGCAGCGATCAAGACTATGTTATGTAGCTAAGTTTACCAACCGACTAAACTTACAATTCATGACATAGAGTAGTTTTACCAAATTCCATGACAAAAAAGTCACACTGTCAATTATAAAATGGAGTGACAACAGTATCAATGAATAATTAAATACAACTTCTAAAGTTACATAAACGTCAGTGCACACCAGTAAAATCTAATTAATAAACTCTAATTGCCTCCAGATGTGATACTATTTTTATAAAATTATGTTTATAAACATAGGACCAAGGGAAATCTCAATTCATGCTGAATATTGTAGCTCCGGATGATAATTATATTATTAGAACAGCATCAACGTGTGGACCACCTAAGTGCGTCTCGTCCAGTGGGAGACATGTTAGTGTCGAATCTTTGTCGCACGCTAGTGTTTGATAAGTGATACTTCACCTATTCAGTTTAAAAAGACCACTAGAGGGCGGATAACTCCACGGAATAAACATAAATACCCTTGTGCGAGAATTCGATTCTTGTAGCAAAAACATTTTTTACTGTTTCAGTGGGATTGTTTATAAATACACCTAATCGATTCAAATAATGATCAAATTAGTTATCAAAAGCGTAATGTATTGTTCTTCCACACTTGAATTTGTAACCAATGTCATGCCATATTATCTACATAAAACATCATCTTTGTGATGAAGTAATGATGTTATAAAAATATGTTTATATCTGAAGCTTTCATCTTTGCATTCGCTTCAGTTCGAATTCGCTGTTTTGAGTGTGTCTGATCCGTGTGATCTAGCGATGCTTGTAATTTAGCTCACGTGCTCTGGTTTATATAGAGAAACGTCACATCCGTTGTATACAGACTTCATTCGCTGTCAAGAGGGTGGATGCCTAGCTAGCTGGTAAGTGATGCGCTTATCAACTGTACTTTCATTAAAAACGTTTTATCTGAAAGCTCTTAACAAATTTCCTCCCGTCACAAATAACAGTTGTTGTAACAACGAATAATACCCTAGTGTCCCAGTTGTATTAGGTTTGTTTTTTATTGTGTTCTAGCTTAAAAAAAAACATGTGTCGCAGAGCGCTAGCTACAGTACCTAGATAGCTAATGCTAACATTAGTTGTCGATAACTAACTAACTAACTAGCTAGTTAGCTGTGGTCTTTGGGAGTTATGTTGCCGTTCAGTAGCTACTAACCAGAAACCTACAATTTAGCAACAGTTGCAAGAAATTCTAAGACATTCAAACTATGAATGCTTGGTAGTGAACTGGCTTTTAGTATTTATTTTAAGATATCCCTGATATAATGTAAATGTGCACTAGCTAACGTTAGCTAGTGTGATTTGATTAATTGGTTTTGGGACATTATTTTTGTATTTTTGTCTTTGCCCTTCCAGCGAGGCAATTTCAAGGAGGGTCTGGGAAGATAGCTAGCCAGCTAACTAACGCTAGGTAACTAAGCTAGGTAAACTTGTCTAAGGAGGGGGCAAACATGTTTACAATAGGTATGGAATCCTTCTAATAGTCTATGGTATTCTGCCAATTTACAGCCTACTAGTTACTTGGCTGTTAGATCTTTAGGTGTGTGGCTTATGGGGGCTGGTGGTTAGAGCGTTGGGCCAGTAACCGAAAGGTTGCTGGATCGAATCCCCGAGCTGACAGGGTAAAAATCTGTCGTTCTGCCCCTGAACAAGGCAGTTAACCCACTGTTCCACGGTAGGCGGTCATTGTAAATAAGAATTTGTTCTTAACTGACTTGCCTAGTTAAATAAAGGTGAAATAAAACATGCTTTTCCAAACCGGATAGCGTTTGTTACGGTGATATTTTCTTATGTATTTTGTGTAACTATTATGTTGCCGAACTTTTTCTCCACTCGAGCCTGACAGGCGATTTCGTTGTAGTTTAGGGCGTTAAAAGGCTGTATTAATAGCTTGCAACATAGTGCCCCGTGTTGTCTGCATGAGTTTCGATGAAACCGGCGTACTGCGCTTGCGGAGATAATATTCCACCTTCCTGCTAAATAGTGATCAGATTCATAAATACTAGCCTACGAGCTACGTCTATGCATTTTTCTATGCTTCAAAGCTGGTTAACTCGGCTCACTTCAACTGACCACACAACCGACTAGTACCAAGCTGGTCGGATTTTAAAGAGGATCACCGATTTTATAGTAGGTAAAATCTAGTGTGGCTTTTTATAACTAGCGAGCCGGGTGGGCTTTTTTGCGACCTCTTTACTTGAAAGAAAAATAAACCTCCCCACAACTGGTCTTCCGAGCTCATATCTGCTTACTGTAGTTAGTTAGATATCTACTGACTTTACGCTCGTGATCTATCGGTATTTAGCCGTGCTAGTATATATAGGTTGAGTTATGTCTCGCTTTCATAAACATTTGCTTGTGTGTTATAGCAAGCTAACCAGTGAGTGACAGCCGGAGCAAGCTTGCTGCATCCTCAGAACGGGAGTAGCCCTTACTATCCGTTGCATTTGGTAGCTTGCTTGATAGATAACATCAATAATGCTGCACCGTTGTTTTCGATATTCTACATTGATCTGGGTATTGCATGATTTGTTTAATGTTATAGTTTTTTTGCTTGGGTGGTAATGTTGGATTGAGAATTTGATAAATTTTGCAAAGATATAGACCAGTAATACAGTATCGAACAACTCGAATGAAATTGTATTTGTCACGTGCCAAATACGACTACCGTGAAATACTTGCTTGCTTAGGAGTCCTTCCCAACGATGCATTTTAATAATAAAATGATAACTAGGAATAAAATACACAAGAATGGTGATACAGTATATACAGTGAGTACCAGATCAATGTGCAGAGAGGTACAAGGTATTTTTGGTAGATATGTACATGAAGGCAGGGTAAAGTGACTAGGAATCAGGATGGATAATAATAAGAGTAAAGAACAGAGCAGCAGCAAATTATGAGTGTTAAAGTGTATGTGTGGGATAGTTCGGGTACCCTTAGTTGGCTATTTAGCAGTCTTATGGCCTGAGGGTAGAAGCTCTCGGAGCCTGAGCCGATGCTCCAGTACCATTTGCCCAACGGTAACAGAGTGAACACTCTGGCTTGGGTGGCTGGAGTCTTTGCCAATCGGGCATTCCTGATATAGTGGTCCTGGATGGCAGGAAGCTCGGCCCCAGTGACGTACTAGGCTGTCCGCACCACCCTCTGTAGAGCTTTGAGGTCAAGGGTGGTGCATTTACCATACAGAGTGGTGATGCAGCCAGTCAAGATGCTCTTGTTGGTGCCGTTGTCGAAGGTTTTGGCATGGGTCCTTTCAGCCTGAGGGGGAAGGGGCTCTGCCTTGCCCTCTTCATGACTGTGTGGGTGTGTGTGGAACATCCTTAGTGATGTGGACGCCAAGGAACTTGAAGCTCTCAACCCACTCCACAACAGCCCTGTCGATGTTCATAGGGGCATGCTCTCTCCTCTTTGTATTTATTTCACCTTTATTTAACCAGGTAGGCCAGTTGAGAACAAGTTCTCATTTACAACTGCGACCTGGCCAAGATGGAGCAAAGCAGTGCGACATAAACAACAGTTACACATGGGATAAACAAACGTCCAGTCAATAACACAATAGAAAAACCTGTGTACAGTGTGTGCAAATGAAGTAAGGAGGTAAGGCAATAAATAGGCCAATAGTGGCTAAGTAATTACAATTTAGCAATTTACACTGGAGTGATATGTGCAGATGAGTATGTTCAAGTAGAAAAATACCGGTGTGCAAACGAGTACAAAAATTGGTTGGATGGGCTATTTACAGAGGGGCTGTGTACAGCTGCAGCGATCGGTAAGCTGCTCTGACAGCTGATGCTTAGTTAGTGAGGGACTTATACATCCAACTTGAGTGATAAAAAAAGTGTGTGTGTGTATATATATTTTTTAATTGCAATTCATTCCAGTCATAGGCAGCAGAGAACTGGAAGGAAAGGCGGCCAAAGCAGGTGTTGGCTTTGGGGATGACCAGTGAAATATACCTGCTGGAGTGCGTGCTATGGGTGGATGTTGCTATGGTGACCAGTGAGCTGAGATAAGGCGGCGCTTTACCTAGCAAAGACTTATAGATGACCTGGAGCCAGGGGGTTTGGCGACGAATATGTAGCGAGGACCAGCCAACAAGAGCATACAAGTCACAGTGGTGGGTAGTAAATGGGGCTTTGGTGACAAAACGGATGGCACTGTGATAGACTGCATCCAATTTGCTGAGTAGAGTGTTGGAGGGTATTTTGTAAATGACATAGTCGAGGATCGGTAGGAAGGTCAGTTTTACGAGGGTATGTTTGACAGCATGAGTGAAGGAGGCTTTGTTGCCAAATTGGAAGCCAATTCTAGATTTAACTTTGGATTGGAGATGATTAATGTGAGTCTGGAAGGAGAGTTTATAGTCTAGCCAGACACCTAGGTATTTATAGTTGTCCACATATTCTAAGTCAGAACCGTCCAGAGTAGTGATGCTAGTCGGGCGGGCGGGTGCGGGCAACGATCGGTTGAAGAGCATGCACTTTGTTTTTACCAGCATTTAGGAGCAGTTGGAGGCCACGGAAGGAGTGTTGTATGGCATTGAAGCTCGTCTGGAGGTTAGTTAAGTGTCCAAAGAAGGGACAGATGTATACAGAATGGTGTCGTCTGCATGGAGGTGGATCAGACTCACCAGCAGCAAGAGCGACATCGTTGATATATACAGAGAAAAGAGTCGGCCTGAGAATTTAACCCTATGGGACCCCCATAGAGTCTGCCAGAGGTGCGGACAACAGGCCCTCCGATTTGACACACTGAACTCTATCTGAGAAGTAGTTGGTGAACCAGGCGAGGCAGCCAATAGAGAATCCAAGGTTGTTGTCTGCCGATAAGAATGTGGTGATTGACAGAGTCGAAAGCCTTGGCCAGGTCGATGAAGACGGCTGCACAGTACTGTCTTTTATCGATGGCGGTTATAATATCGTTTTGGACCTTGAGCGTGGCTGAGGTGCACCCGTGACCAGCTCGGAAACCAGATTGCATAGCGGCGAAGGTACGGTGGGATTTGAAATGGTCAGTGATCTGTTTGTTCACTTGGTTTTCGAAGACTTTAGAAAGGCAGGCCAGGATGGATATAGGTCTATAACAGTTTGGGTCTAGAGTGTCTCCCCCTTTGAAGAGGGGGATGACCACGGCCGCTTTCAAATCTTTAGGAATCTCAGATGATATGAGAGAGGTTTAACAGACTAGTAATAGGTGTTGCAACAATGGCGGCGGATAATTTTGGGAAGAGAGGGTCCAGATTGTCTAGCCGAGCTGATTTGTAGGGATCCAGAATTTGCAGCTTTTTCAGAACATCAGTTGTCTGGATTTGGGCGAAGGAGAAGCAGGGGGGGGTCTTGGGCCAGTTGCTACGGGGGTGCAGAGCTGTTGGCCGGGGTTGGGGTAGCCAGGTGAAAAGCATGGCCAGCCGTAGAGATGCTTATTAAAATTCTCAATTATCGTGGATTTATCTTTCTCCTATAGTGCACGATCATCGCCTTGGTCTTATTGAGGTTGTTGTCTTTGCACCACACTGCTAAGTCTCTGATCTCCTTCTTATAGGCTGACTCATCGCCGCCGGTGATCAGACCTATCACCGTGTTGTCGGCAAACTTGATGATAGTGTTGGAGTCGTGCGTGGCCACAGTTTTGGGTAAACAGGGAGGACACTAAGCACAAACCCCGAGGGACCCCCGTGTTGAGGGTCAGCGTTTCTGAGATGTTGCTTGCGCTGTGACGATTATGGAATTTTGGGTAATTGTTATGCAAATAGACACTCATTATGATAATTGTCATTTTAAATGTTTTGAGCTTATAATGCCGCTTTGAAAATGATCTACGACATACGTAATGAATAAAACACAGCTTTGGTGGCACCAGATTTAAAAAAATGAATGGTTTTGACCGCTTGGGACTTTTGGAAATTAAGCTTCTCTTTCCGACTGTGCCGTTTTGCTCGTAAAATTATTACCAATTTTACCCACTTCATGTAAAACTTAAAGTTTAGCCAATAGCAGTTATCTGCTTGAATATAAAGTTAAATTCCCCCTTCTCCTAAAAATGAATGTACTAAGACTATTATAACGAATTGCTTTTGTTCATGGTTATTGTCCATAATTGTCAGTTACTCGATTATCTGAAAATTGAGCCAGCCCTAGTTGTTGCATACCCTCACCACCTGGGGCTGGCCTGTCAGGAAGTCCAGGATTCAGTTGCAGAGGGAGGGGTTCAATCCCAGGGTCCCTATCTTGTTGATGAACGATGAGCTGTAGTCCATGAACAGCGTTCTCACAGTTATTTCCCCACCTTTGTGTGGCTGAATGTTACACACATAAGACACATTCAATCAGTACTTTCCAACTCAACTGACTATCTTATTACAGGATTTGAATAATCCCCTCATATGTGCTACTACAACACAGAGGTCTTTGGTTTTGTTGTTGATCTGAAGGCAGCTTCTATTGCTATGTCTGCCTTCTGTGGTCATGTGGAATGTATTTCCTGTTTGGGTTGCTGCAGTTTGGCGAGAGAGAGGGGTGGGGGGAAAGTGTGACCTTCTACCGAATATCTTGTTGCTCCACAAGTGATCTGAAGAATGGGGAAGTTTTTACCAATATAAACATCTCTCATTTTTGGGCCATTTTTATCATAGTGGAATCATGTTGTCAATGCTGCTGTCTCTGGTTTTGATTATATATAAAAAACAAAATAGGCCAACTACACTGTTAGTAGCCTAAATGTGTCACTGAGTTTGAGTACAGACCAATTTTTGGGCATCTCCGCTCTCCTCTGTAGTAAACCAACATTTCCAACACACATTTGTCACAGCCCCCTCTTTACCCTTGGGTTTCTGTTTGCTTTGAGCTTGTCACATTTTAAGACATTGCATTATTGGCTGTCGTCCAAAGCTTGAGGAGATATTCTACTTAACAGTAGTTTGGTCTACTGCATGCAGATTGAAGAAACCATCCTCTATGGAGATTGACTTGATTTAAACCATGTTTTTATGCAAGTAAAGTCATGCTGTATAATTTAATAAAATTATGGAAACAGGAAAATTAGGTAAAATTGTTTGACATGGTGACATGACGCTGTAAGGTTGGCACACCTGTATTTGGGGAGTTTCTCTCATTCCTCCAAGCTCTGCTAGGTTGGATGGGGAGTGTTGCTGCACAGCGATTTTCAGGTCTGATGTTTGATCAGGTTCAAGTCCAGTCTCTTGCTGGGCCACTCAAGGACATTCAGAGACGTGTCCCGAAGCCACTCCTGCATTGTCTTGGCTGTGTGCTTAGGGTTGTTGTCCTGTTGGAAGGTGAACCTTCGCCCCAGTCTGAGAACTTCATCAAGGTTCTCTCAGTACTTTGCTCTGTTCATCTTTGCCTCGATCCTGACTAGTCTCTCAGTCCTTGCCACTGAAAAACATCCCCACAGCATGATGGTGCCACCACCATGCTTCACCGTAGGGATGGTGCCAGGTTTCCTTCAGGAGTGACGCTTGGCATTCAGGCCAAAGAGTTTAATCTTGGTTTCATCAGACCAGATCATCTTGTTTCTCATGGTCTGAGTTCTTTAGGTGCCTTTTGGCAAACTCCAAGCGGGCTGTCATGTGCTATTTACTGAGGAGTGGCTTCAGTCTGGCCACTCTACCATAAAGGCCTGACTGGTGGAGTGCTGCAGAGATGGTTGTCCTTCTGGAAGGGTCTCCTATCTCCACAGAGGAACTCTAGAGCTCTGTCAGTGACCATCGGGTTCTTGGTCACCTCCCTGACCAAGGCCCTTCTCCCCCGATTGCTCAGTTTGGCCGGGCGGCCAGCTCTAGGAAGTGTCTTGGTAGTTCCAAACTTCTTCCATTGAATAATGATGGAGGCCACGGTGTTCTTGGGGACCTTCAATGCTGCAGAAATGATTTGGTACCCTTCCTCAAATCTGTGCCTCAACACAGTCCTGTCTCGGCGCTCTATGGACAATTTCTTTGACCTCATGGCTTGGTTTTTGCTTTTGACATGCACTGTCAGCTGTGCGACTGTTTTTATATAGACAGGTGTGTGCCTTTCCAAATCATGTCCAATCAATTGAATTTACCACAGGTGGACTCCAAGTTGTAGAAACATCTCAAGGATGATCAATGGAAACAGGATGCACTTGAGCTTAATTTTGAGTCTCATAGCAAAGTGTCTGAGTAATTATGTAAATAAGGTATTTATTTTTTATTCTTAATACATTTGCAAACAAATCTAAACCTGCTTTTGCTTTGTCATTGCTGAGGATTTTTTATTTAATCAATTTTAGAATAAGGCTGTAACGTAACAAAATGTGGAAAAAGTAAGGGGTCTGAATATTTTCCAAATGCACTGTGTGTGAAATGTCACCATGCACTGATTTTATTTTATTTTTTTCTGCATCAAGTCAGTTTGGTGGAAACACTACTGGTAAGAAAATGCGCTTATTTTCTTTATGCAGATATTAGAATATTGGCAATTGGCCCAATATTCACCTGGATTTGTTTACCTGTAGAGAGAGGACTTTGTCAGACTGTGTCTTCTAACACTTACTGAGAAGCTCTGGTTTGTTGCATCATGTTCGACATAGATAAACCCTCTTATCGCAGATATCCCTGTTAATTTATGTCACAGCTCTGTTGCTATGGAAATAAATGCATTGCTCTCCCTGACCACTGATCCAACGCCTGACTAGCCCTGTTTCTGACCATGGACCAGTTTTTAGTTTTTGTCAGTGTAACTGATGTATTGATCAGCAGATCCCTTTTTTAATTTTGTTACGTGTGAGAGAGTCAGCCCATGAGCCCAATAGTCACAAGATATCTATTTTTGCCTTTTGTCTCATGGCTTTGTCTATTCTTTCAACTAACTGGACGAACCAGAGTGATATTTCCATTAACAAAGCATTCTAGTGTTGCTCATGCTGCAATGCTTAGAATTTGCTGTTCTCTCAGACTCTCATCAGAGTTTAGAATGTCACAATGGAATCTTTGATGGTGGTTAGGGGGAGGGGGGTGTAATGAATCCCAGATGAACAGGAATGTTTCTAGTGTTCCATGGTTTTTTGTTTTCACTTAATTCTGGCTATGAAATATAGGACTACCATTACAATGTACGGTAAGCATGAAGAGTTTTTTCTTTTATAAAAAAACAACAACAAAAAAAACCAATTAGTTTGATGGCAGCTTTTAGCAAAAGTTGCAGGACTTTTGTTTTGCAATTTTTCACTGGAGTGTCTGATTGGTGGCCCCCGAGGGCTAGTCTCTCAGATGAATTCCTAGATCCTGAGGGAAGCAGCACTCTCAAGAATGTCATATAAAAACAGGTGTAGCAGCAGGAAGGAACGCCTAATGTTACCCAGGTTTCAACCTCTTGAAAACTACCCCTAGAAAGACAGTAACCAGGTCCCATTTCAAACCGTATTCCCTTCCCCTTGGGTGTTCACAGATCTGAAATAGCTTGATAGATGATTCATTCCATCTACTCCCTCCAATCAGCTAGGTTGAGGGTCTGACATAATCCTTCAACTACCAATGTCTTTCAGACATGTGAAGACTGGGGCTACTGGGTCAGAAATTAAGCCATACAAGTGGAGGTTATCCTCACTTGCCTCATCCTGTATTTCTCAATAACATATATTTAAACCTCTGTGCCCTCTAATCACTGCTAACCCTAAATGAGATTTCTCTCGAAACCAAACAATTAATTCTTGCTCTATTCCCATACAGTAGACTGCATCAAATGAAACAGCAATAGTATTTTTGTGTCAGGAGAATGATTTCCATACATAATCTCTGCTTCATATTTGTAGAAAGTAAATGTTAGGCATGGCATATACATGGTACTGTACATTTGTGGCTTTTCTGTTTATTGGCAGAAAAATCACATTGATGAATAGGCCTCATGCATGCCACAGCCACATTGCCTAGGCTCTGACAGTGGTAGTGCCAATAACAACTTTCAAAATGTCTGAAAGAGAAGCCCTAGGACTCTGTCTTTTTGTGGAGCTTATACGTAGGCAGAGTAAGTGTCAACAACATCCCTTCCTAGGATATTAACAGTTTCCTGACACCAATACAGATGAATTAGGCCTATTCCTAAACAGCTTATACTTATACCTTTTGAACAATAAATCCTTCTTCATGTGTGTCTGGGCGTCATTCCAGCTATTGAAAATCAAAGGCTAGAGCTGTCATTCAGGTCAGGCTTAGTACAAGATGCTACAAGGCTATTTTTCCCCTTTGACTTACCCATGGACTGCTCAAATTTAGGCCAAATAGAAGGTACAACATTTGCGTCTCAGGAGGCATTTCCATTTGTCAGACACATAGCTAGTCTTGACCTGATAGCTTTCTTGGTTTAAAAATATAGTATTCTTGGGGGAATTGATCATTCATTGATATTTTGATAAGTTACCCTAGCTAGCAGCAGGGAATCTTTCAGAATGCACAAGCAATTTCCTGTAGGTTCATATCAAGCAAAATTCATGATTCCCCAATTACCTTTTTTGTAGTTACACCTACTTTAGATGGTTACATAACACAAATATACAGTGGCAAGAAAGTATATGAACCCTGGATCACATCAAATTTGATCTAATCTTCATCTAAGTTACAACAATAGACAAACCTAGTGTGCTTAAACTAATAACATTCAAATTATTGTATTCAATATAGACGAAAAATACATTTAAACATTCAGTGTAGGTTGGGAAAAGTATGTGAACCCCTAAGCTAATGACTTCTCCAAAAGCTAATTGGTCGGCTAACAGTAGTGTCCAATCAATGAGATGAGATTAGAGTTGTTGGTTAGAGCTGCTTTGCCCTATAAAAAACACTCTCAAAATTTGAGTTTGCTATTCACAAGAGTCATTGCCTGATGTGAACCATGCCTCAAACAAAAGAGATCTCAAATACCTAAGATTAAGGATTGTTGACTTGTATAAAGCTGGAAAGGGTTACAAAAGTATCTCTAAAAGCCTTGTTCATCATTCCACGGTAAGAAAAATTGCCTGTAAATGGAGGAAGTTCAGCACTGTTGCTGCTCTCCCTAGGAGTGGCCGTCCTGCAAAGATGACTGCAAGAAAGCAGAATGTTCAATGAGGTTAAGAAGAATCCTAGAGTGTCCGCTAAAGACTTACAGAAATCTCTGGAACATGCTAACATCTCTGACGAGCCTACAATACGTAAAACACTAAACAAGAGTGGTGTTCATGGGAGGACACCACGGGGGGACATTGCTGCACATCTGAAGTTTGCAAAAAGTGTACCTGGATGTTCCACAGCGCTACTGGCAAAATATTCTGTGGACAGATGTAACTAAAGTTTAGTTGTTTGGAGAAAAGGCACAGCACACCAACATCAAAACCTCATCCCAACTGTAAAGTATGGTGGAGGGAGCATTATGGTTTGGAGCTGCTTTGCTGCCTCAGGGCCTGGACAGCTTGCTATCATGGACGGAAAAATGAATTCCCAAGTTTATCAAGACATTTTGCAGGAGAATGTTAGGCTGTCTGCCGATTTGAAGCTCAACAGAAGTTGGGTGATGCAACAGGTCAACGACCCAAAACACAGAAGTAAACCAATGGAATGGCTTCAACAGATGAAAATACACCTGGAGTGGCCTAGTCAGTCCTGACCTCAACCCGATTTGAGATGCTGTGGCATGATCTCGAGCGGTTCATACTAGACATCCCAAGAATATTGCTGAACTGATATAGTTTTGTAAAGAGGAATGGTCCAAAATTCTTCTTGACTGTTGTGAAGGTCTGATCCGCAGCTACAGAAAACAATTGGTTGAGGTTATTGCTGCGAAAGGAGGGTCAACCAGTTATTAAATCCAAGGCATCACATACTTTTTCCACCCTGCACTGTGAATGTTTACACGGTGTGTTCAATAAAGGCATGAAAACGTATAATTGTTTTATTAGTTTAAGCAGACTGTTTTATCTATTGTTGTGGCTTAGATGAAGAGCAGATCAAATTTTATGACCAATTTATGCAGAAATCCAGGTAATTCCAAAGGGTTCACCTACTTTTTCTTGCCACTGTAGCATTGTAATACGTCTCAGATGAAGGACGCCCCATAAATCCAGACTGTTGCGCAGTCAGTCTCTAGTATGGGGGATGGTGAACTGAGTGTAATAGACTGTCATAAGGGGCTTCCAGAGGGGAAATCTCAGCCTGCTGTATCCTGGGAAACCAATGTAAGCCTGCTCTCAGCTATTTTTCTCCCTGTGAGTCTGTCAGAGGGGCTAAAGTTCTTCGTCACTGCGACTGATTTCCTTCATATGGATTCTGGAGAGGCCATTTCTTTTGTAGATGACATAGAACAACAATGCTTCAGTATGTATTAAGCTATGAAATAAATTCCAAAATTAATGTATTCTGAAATCAGATTTTTTTTCTGTTACGCTGTGTGCGCTGAACTGACATGCATGATTGTTTCTGACACTCCGTTGTTCAGATGAAGGGTTATTAAATAGTCTAAAATGCTCACCATCGTGGTGCTCAACTCAAACAGAGCTGTGTAGCCTACTGTAGCTGCTGGCGATGTAATTCAAAGCCTGTACTTCATCACTCAGGATGTAACTTTCCATTGCTCCTGTTTTTACCATGTAATGTTATAAAAACAAAATCCGACAACCCCATAGTAGAACAGTTGACCTATTTACCTAGTCTGCTTGTTGGTTGTTCTAGAAATATTATTCTCGAGGTGCTTTTAATTTGCGGGAGCCATAGGGAGGGAAACATGTGTTTTGACAAGCAGTCATTGCAAAACAGTTCTTAATGCCGCAATTGCGGGAAGACCCTTTTGAAGCAGTTTTGGCCTTTGTTAAAAAAGAGGGGGATCTCATTTGCTACTATGGGTGTGAACTTTAAAAGGAAATTGGGATCCTTAATGTTTAAAAATCCCAAACTGAAAAACAGTTTCTATTATTAATTTAAATTGCAGTGTAGTTATCAAAAACCATATTTTCCATGTTAGTCTAACTAGACGATAGGCTATAAAGGCCTGGGGAAATTTGAGGACCAGAGGAAGAGGTGAACTTTAGGTTACTTTAGTGAATTTGTGAGGCAAGCAAGACTGACTTGTTTTTTTTATCAAGATGCCCTATATGCGCACACACACACAAGTATGTGGACACCCCTTCAAAATAGTTGATTTGGCTATTTCAACCACACCCGTTGCTGACGGGTGTATAAAATCGAGCACACAGCCATGCAATCTCCATAGACAGACAAACATTGGTAGTAGAATGGCCTTACTGAAGAGCTCAGTGACATTCAATGTGGTCCTGTCATAAGATGCCACCTTTCCAACAAGTCAGTTTGGCAAATTTCTGCCCTGCTAAAACTGCCTCGGTCAACTGTAAGTCCTATTATTGTGAAGTGGAAATGTCTTGACGCAACAACAGCTCAACTGCGAGGTGTTAGGCCACACAAGCGCACAGAACGGAAGCAACGTCGGCACAAGAATTGTTCGTCAGGAGCTTCATGAAATGTGTTTCCGTGGTTGAGCAGCCGCACACAAGCCAAAGATCACCATGCGCAATGCCAAGCGTCGGCTGGAGAAGTGTAAAGCTCACCGCTAATGAAACGCGTTCTCTGGAGTGATTGAATCACTCTTCACCGTCTGACGGATGAATCCGGGTTTGGCGGATGCAAGGAGAATGCTACCTGCCTGAATGCATAGTGCCAACTAAGGTTTGGAGGAGAAAAAATAGTGCCAGTGAAGGTAAATCTTAATGCTACAGTATACAATGACGTTCTAGACGATTCTGTGATTCCAAGTTTGTGGCAACAGTTTGGGGAAGGCCCTTTTCCTATATCATCATGACAATGCACAAAGCGAGGTCCATACAGAAACGCTTTGTCGATCTGTGTAGAAGAACTTGACTGGCCTGCACAGAGCCCTGACCTCAACCCCATCGAACAACTTGGGGATGAATTGGAACGCCCACTGCGAGCCAGGCCTAATCGCCCAACAGTGCCTGAGCACAGAGCCCTGACCTCACTAATGCTCTTGTGGCTGAATGGAAGCAAGTCCCTGCAGCAATGTTCCAACATCTAGTGGAAAGCCTTCTCAGAGTGTAGGCTGTTATAGCAGCAAAGGGGGGTACAACTCCATATTAATGCCCATGATTTTGGAATGATATGTTTGACGAGAAGGTATCCGCATACTGTACATCACAAAGTATGTGTACCACTTTTCTGCCTGCCTCCTCCTCTCTCTTGCGCTGGCTTGCCTGGGGCGTATTCATTACGTTTCTTATGTAAGCAAACAGAATGAAATGGGAAGGGACTTACCTGAATTTGTCCAATAGAAACTTGTTTTAGTTGCAAAACGTTGCAACTGTTTGGACTAATGATTACACCCCTGCTCTTTCTCTTCGCTGATGATGCAAGTGTGTGTGTTCAGTCTTCGGTCTGTGTGTAGAATATCCTATTCATTTATAGGCCCTGCTTTACTGAAGTTGCAAGCCAAGAAATTGCAAGATGCAGCTTTTGGCTGTCTATAAATGGGCCTAGTGCACGGTTCTGCCTGTTGGCCGACTTGCCTATACTGTACCCCGCTCTCTCTCCGTCCCTCGCTAGCTCACTATGACAGATGGGAGTGTTTGTGTTCTCGGAAGTACGGCAACTAGTCTCCTTTCAAAAAACAGTGTCTTAGGAGTTGATTCCTAGTGGAAAAATCGAGAAAGGCAAACAACAGCAGTGAAGTCCTGTATGGCAATACTTTGAGAAGTTAAATTAGAAGGAAATGCAAACTTTGCGGAGTTGAATTGAGATACAGTAATGGTAGTACAGGTGCAACGCTAAACCATCTGAAAGGGAATCACCGTTAGATCCAAACCGTTTGCAGCAGCACAGCTGCCTTGTGAATTCACATGGATATACAGTGCTTTCCGAAAGTATTCAGACCCCTTGACTTTTTCCACATTTTGTTATGTTACAACCTTATTCTAAAACGGATGAAAAAACAATTTTCTCAGCAATCTACACACAATACCCCATAATGATAAAGTGAAAACAGGTTTTAGAAATGTTTTGCGAATTTATTAAAAAGTACAGATGCCTTATTTACATACTGTACTAGTCAAATGTTTGGTAGCCATGCTGGTTAAGTGTGCCTTGAATTCTAAATAAATCACTGACAATGTCACCAGCATGGCACCATCACCACCACCATGTTTCACGGTGGGAACCACACATGCGGAGATAATCCGTTCATCTACTTTGCGTCTCACAAAGACACGCCGATTGGAACCAAAAATCTCAAATGTGGACTCATCAGACCAAAGGACAGATTTCCACTTGTCTAATGTCCATTGCTCCGGTTTCTTGGCCCAAGCAAGCGTCGTCTTCTTATTGGTGTCCTTTAGTGGTGGTTTCTTTGCAGCAATTCGACCATGAAGGGCTGATTTCACAGTCTCCTCTGAACAGTTGATGTCTGTTACTTGAACTCTATGAAGCATTTATTTGGGCTGCAATATCTGAGGCTGGTAACTCTAATGAACGTTCCAAGTAATGATGGACTGTCGTTTCTCTTTGCTTATTTGAGCTGTTCTTGCCATAATATTTCCTTGGTCTTTTAGCCCAATTTGGTATCTTCTGTATACCACCCCTACCTTGTCAAAACACAACTGATTTGGCTCTAACGCATTATGAAGGAAAGAAATTCCACAAACTTTTTAACAAGGTACACCTGTCAATTGAAACACATTTCAGGTGACTACCTCCATGAAGATGGTTGAAAGAATGCCAAGAGTGTGCAAAGCTGTCAAGGCGGGGGGTTGCTACGTGATTCCAAATGTTATTTTTTTTCATAGTTTTGATGTTTTCTCTATTCTACAAATATATATAAAATAGTACAAATAAAGAAAAACCCTTGAATGAGTATGTGTCTAAACTTTTGACTGGTACTGTAAGTATTCAGACCCTTTCCTATGAGCCTCGAAATTGAGCTCCGGTGTATCCTGTTTCCATTGATCATCCTTGATGTTTCTACAACTTGATTGGAGTCCACCTGTGGTAAATTCAATTGATTGGACATGATTTGGAAAGGCACACCTGTCTATATAAAGGTACCACAGTTGACAGTGCATGTCAGAGTAAAAACCAAGCCGTGAGGTAGAAGGAATTGTCCGTAGAGCTCCGAGACAGGATTGTGTCGAGGCACAGATCTGGGGAAGGGTACCAAAACAACATTTCTGCAGCGTTGATGATCCCTGAGAACACAGTGACCTCCATCATTCTTAAATGACCAAGGCTGGCCAAGGCTTGCGACTCTGTCAATCACCACATTCTTATTGGCAGACTCGACTGCCTTGGTTTCTCAAATGATTGCCTCGCCTGGTTCACCAACTACTTCTCTGATAGAGTTCAGTGTGTCAAATCGGAGGGCCTGTTATCTGGATCTCTAGCACTCTCTATGGGGGTGCCACAGGGTTCAAATCTCGGGCCGACTCTCTTCTCTGTATACATCAATGATGTCGCTCTCGCTGCTGGTATTTCTCTGTTCCACCTCTACACAGACGACACCATTCTGTATGCACCTGGCCCTTTGGACACTGTGCTAACAAACCTCCAAACGAGCTTCAACACCATACAACACTCCTTCCCTGGCACCCAACTGCTCTTAAATGCGAGTAAAACTAAATGCATGCTCTTCAACCGATCGCTGCCCGCCCGTCCAGCATCACTACTCTGGACGGTTCTGACTTGGAATATGTGGACAACTACAAATACCTAGGTGTCTGGCTAGACTGTGAACTCTCCTTCCAGACTCACATTAAGCATCTCCAATACAGAAGTTAAATCTAGAATTGGCTTCCAATTTCGCAGCAAAGCATCCTTCACTCATGCTGCCAAACATACCCTAGTAAAACTGACCATCCTACCGATCCCTGACTTCAGCGATGTCATTTACAAAATAGCCTCCATCACTCTACTCAGCAAATTGGATGCAGTTTATCACAGTGCCATCTGTTTTGTCACCAAAGCCCCATATCTATTACCCACCACTGCGACCTGTATGCTCTCGTTGGCTGGCCATTGCTTCATACTCGTTGCCAAACCCACTGGCTCCAGGTAATCTACAAGTCTCTGCTTGGTAAAGCCCTGCCTTAGCTCATCTCACTGGTCACCATATCAGCACGCACTCCAGCAGGTATATTTCACTGGTCACCCCCAAAGCCAATTCCTCCTTCGGCCGCCTTTCCTTCCAGTTCTCTGCTGCCAATGACTGGAATGAACTGCAAAAATCACTGAAGCTGGAGACTCATATCTCCCTCTCTAACTTTAAGCACCAGCTGTCAGAACAGCTCACAGATCACTGCACCTGTACATAGCCCATCTGTAAACAGCCCATCCAACTACCTCATCCCCATACTGTATTTATTCATTTATCTTGCTCCTTTGCACCCCAGTATCTCTACTTGCACATTAATCTTCTGCACATCTACCATTCCAGTGTTTAATTGCTATACTGTAATTACTTCGCCACCATGGCCTATTTATTGCCTTACCTCCCTTATCTTACCTCATTTGCACTCACTGTATATAGACTTTTTCTACTGTATTATTGATTGTATGTTTGTTTATTCCATGTGTAACTCTGTATGTGTCGAACTGCTGTACTTTATCTTGGCCAGGTCGCAGTTGTAATTGAGAACTTGTTCTCAACTAGCCTACCTGGTTAAAAAAAGAAATAAATGGAAGTAGTTTGGAACCACCAAGACTCTTCCTAGAGCTGGCCACCTGGCCAAACTGCGCAATCGCGGGAGAAGGGCCTTGGTCAGGGAGATGACCAAGGACCCGATGTTCACTCTGACAGAGCTCTAGAGTTTCTCTGTGGAGATGGGAGAATCTTCCAGAAGGACAACCATCTTTGCAGCACTCCACCAATTAGTCCTTTATGGTAGAGTGGCCAGACGGAAGCCACTCCACAGTAAATGGCACATGACAGCCCTCTTGGAGTTTGCCAAAGGGCACCTAAAGGACTCTCAGAACATGAGGAAACAAGATTATCTGGTGAGGCATGGTGGTGGCAACATGCTGTGGGGATGTTTTTCAGCGCAGGGACTGGGAAAGTAGTCAGTATCGAGGGAAAGATAAACGGAACAAAGTACAGAGATCCTTGACGAAAACCTGCTCCAGAGCACTCAGGACTGCAGACTGGGGTGAAGGTTCACCTTCCAACAGGACAAAGACCCTAAGCACACAGCCAAGACAACACAGGAGTGGCTTCAGGACAAGTCTCTGAATGTCCTTGAGTGGCCCAGCCAGAGCCCTGACTCGATCGAACATCCAACCTGACAGAGCTTGAGAGGATCTGCAGAGAAGAATGGGAGAAACTCTCCAAATACAGGTGTGCCAAGCTTGTAGCGTCCTAGCAAAGAAGATTCGTGGCTGTAATCTTTGCCAAAGGTGCTTAAACAAAGTACTGCGTAAATGGTCTTAATACTTGTGTAAATGTCACATTTCAGTTTAAATTAGCAAATATAGAAAATAAACTTTTTTGCTTTGTCATTATGGGGGGTGTGTGTGTGTGTAGATTGCTGGAGGGAAAAACGATTTAATCCATTTTAGATTAAGGCTGTAACCTAACAAAGTGGAAAGTCAAGGGGTCTTAATCCGAAGGCAGTGTGTGTTTTTCAAACGGTAAACTTATTTAAAAAATATATATATTTTGGCACATCCCTAACAGTTACCGCATTTATTTATTTGCTCTTAAAATTGCTTGCGGCATCACTGCGCAAATGGTACACAGCATCTGGATATGTGTGCAACAAATGTTCAACATTCACCTTCTGCCACCATTTCTGTCAAGCAGTCTACGCAAGCAGTTTGACACAACGTATGCACCACACAGAACGCACTGCCTTTGCAAGGCAAACACAGCGTTACATTGGAAATGAATGCATTTCTGGTTTACCAAAATGCAATGACGCTGTCGGTGTGATCGAGGGGTTAGGCACAGCGCTCTTAAATTACGTACTTTGTAATAAAAACCCCAAAAATCAATTGGCGTGAATAAGAACAATCAATATGTGTGCAATGGGGTAAATGGAGATGGATAAGCCCCATGCTTCAGTCTATGTATTTATAGTAGAGGTCGACCGATTAATCGGAATGGCCGATTTTAATTAGGGCCATTTTCATAACAATCGGAAATTGGTATTTTTGGACGCTGATATAAAAAAAAAATAGATTTTTTTTACACCTTTATTTAACTAGGCAAGTCAGTTAAGAACACATTCTTATTTTATATGACGGCCTAGGAACGGTGGGTTTAACTGCCTTGTTCAGGGGCAGAATGACAGATTTTTACCTTGTCAGTTCGGGGATTCAATCTTGCAACTTTACGGTTAACTAGTCCAACGCTCTAACCACCTGCTTTACATTGCACTCCACGAGGAGCCTGCCTGTTACGCGAATGCAGTAAGAAGCCAAGGTAAGTTGCTAGCTAGCATTGTTTTTTATAAGAAGTTCAATCAATCATAATCACTAGTTAACTACACATGGTTGATATTACTAGTTTATCTAGCCTGTCCTGCGTTGCACATAATCGCTTAGGTACACGTTGCTCCAATACACAAGTATATATTTTTAAACCTGCATATTTAGTTAATATTGCCTGCTAACATGAATTTCTTTTAACTAGGGAAAATGTGTCACTTCTCTTGCAAACAGAGTCAGGGTATATGCAGCAGTTTGGGCCGCCTGGCTCGTTGCGAACTGTGTGAAGACTATTTCTTCCTAACAAAGACAGAAGACTTCGCCAAACGGGGGATGATTTAACAAAAGCGCATTTGCGAAAAAAGCACAATCGTTGCACGACTGTACCTAACCATAAACATCAATGCCTTTCTTAAAATCAATATATACTTCTGTGTATTTTTTAACCTGCATATTTAGCTAAAAGAAATCCAGGTTAGCAGGCAATATTAACCAGGTGAAATTGTCACTTCTCTTGCATTCATTGCACGCAGAGTCAGGGTATATGCAACAGTTTGGGCCGCCTGGCTCATTGCGAACTAATTTGCCAGAATTTTACATAATTATGACATTGAAGGTTGTGCAATGTAACAGGAATATTTAGACTTAGGGATGCCACCCGTTAGATAAAATACGGAACGGTTCCGTATTTCACTGGAAGAATAAACGATTTGTTTTCGAGATGATAGTTTCCGGATTCGACCATATTAATGACCTAAGGCTCATATTTCTGTGTTTTATTATATTATAATTAAGTCTATGATTTGATAGAGCAGTCTGACTGAGCGGTGGTAGGCACCAGCAGGCTCGTAAGCATTCATTCAAACAGCACTTTCGTGCGTTTTGCCAGCAGCTCTTCGCAATGCTTCAAGCATTGCGCTGTTTATGACTTCAAGCCTATCAACTCCTGAGATTAGGCTGGTGTAACTGATGTGAAGTGGCTAGTTAGTTAGTGTGCGCTAATAGCGTTTGAAACGTCACTCGCTCTGAGACTTGGAGTAGTTGTTCCCCTTTCTCTGCATGGGTAACGCTGCTTCGAGGGTGGCTGTTGTCGATGTGTTCCTGGTTCGAGCCCAGGTAGGAGCGAGGAGAGGGACGGAAGCTATGCTGTTATACTGGCAATACTAAAGTGCCTATAAGAACATTCAATAGTCAAAGGTATATGAAATACAAATCGTATAGAGAGAAATAGTCCTATAATAACTACAACCTAAAACTTCTTACCTGGGAATATTGAAGACTCATGTTAAAAGGAACCACCAGCTTTCATATGTTCTCATGTTCTGAGCAAGGAACTTAAACGTTAGCTTTCTTACATGGCACATATTGCACTTTTACTTTCTTCTCCAACACTTTGTTTTTGCATTATATAAACCAAATTGAACATGTTTCATTACTTTGAGGCTAAATTGATGTATTATATTAAGTTAAAATAAGTGTTCATTCAGTATTGTTGTAATTGTCATTATAAAAAAACGGCCGATTTAATCGGTAGCGGCTTTTTTGGCTTTCCAAATAATCGGCATTGGTATCGGCGTAAAAAAAAAAAAAAAATCATAATGGTCGACCTCTAATTTATAGCCACTATGCTGCGTCAGTTGGGCTACAGGTGATAATGTGTATTGCTAATAGCATGCAATAGGCTACATGCATGGTCCAATATGTTATTGGGCTCATTTCTAGAGGTGGAAATAAAATTTTAGATGGTGTAGGCATAGTTTTATTTTCATTCACTTTGGAATATGCCTTTTTTTTTTTTTTAAGTCTCCAGAACTGAGCTTATCAGTCCTCCTCCAACATACAAATGATCCTGGGAAGGACCCTGGACACCCTAAGCAATTAGACTAGAGTTGGTCAAACTCGCAGTTTCATACATGTACAAAATTACACTCTTTCCCTAAAAGCAGGATGGTCATTATGGGGGGGTTACATGAAAGGGGAGGTTAACTTGGTCCTTGACAATCGATCTGAGACCGACTTAAGTTTCACTCATGTTCGTTTTGTTTTTTGCTTTATCCCCAGTGTGATGCATGGAAGTGTTGTCAATGAAATTACTCACGGTTAGTATGCACATCATGTATAAATTAAATGGCAGATGTTTGTCATCTGTAAATCATGGTACTGAGTCTACTAGGTAACAGTTGTGAGAAGGGTGGTATTGGCTACATAGTGTACTGTTTATTTACTAAAGGGCAGTAGGTTTCTCATTCTGTAATATTAAGAGGAATGATATCAGATTTGCTCAATGGGAAATCTCAATTGTGAAAGTAACTAAATGGGCTCTGTTTCCATAGGAACCCCATATCCTGTCCACTCCTGGAGTTAAATAGAAAATTCTTACTTTTGTCCTGGCTAAAAATAAAATGGTATTTGGCAAATCATGAAACCTTTTGACCTTACTCTTTTTAAGTGAACCATTTCTGTCTTGAATGGATATGACATCCCATTTTGTGGTTCTGTAGTCTTCAAGTTGTCATTTTACATATGGGGATAAAAGTACCTTCATATCACACACGTTCCCTTTTTTTTTTAAGAATAACATTGCCTTATTCGAGGATGCTTACAGACGTCATGCTGCTTATGTAGAAGAGAAACTCAAACTCCATCCGCTAGGCTAGCCAGCAGAGCTCCCTCTTCCAATGCTGTGCCTCGTGAGAGGTCTGTGAAACGTGAGCTTCGTTCGCTATTGGCCCGTTGCTGAAACGGAGCTGTAGTTAGAAGGCTTTGAATAGGAAGCTGCTCGAGTCAGGCCACTGTAGTCTCCAGGGCAGGGCTGGGCATTGTGCTTCTATCTATGCCCAACACAGTTCATGTGCTTTACTCATGACTACCATTGATAAGAGATTAATCTGAGCATTTCTCTATTCGGCTCTTTGTTTTATTTTTATAACTCAGTCGTAGTGAACTGTAGGAATCCTCTTATAAAGTAATTTCGGTTTCTCCATACATCCTGTAAGTGGTTGTTGGGTTGCCATTGACCGCTTGTACGATTTTAGGTTTGCATTTTGCCTTGAAATAGTTACTCAAGCCACCTATACCAGTTTGTCAACGTTGTGAAACCTATAAGGGAAGTTCCGGTATGTGTAAGACAATAGGACATTTTTAGTTAACAATTTGAAATTAAGCATCTCCTTATGACTTGTCTAGGAAACGATTAAACACCAGGGCCAACATTTTGTCCTTCGAGCTATATAAACAAGTGCACGAGTGGCGACGGAATGTAAGCTTACATAGTTAGGAGCCTCAGACCTTTTTGGTCTCCAAGCATATCCCCTCCTTTCTTTCAGCAGCCAGCCTGCTATTGTTACAGGCATAAGCTTCTTATATCACATGTTATAATATCTAGGCCTACTAGCGTACAGCCAGTTAGTCAACCTCATTTCAGAATGAGACTCCCGTATACTACGTATTTTGAAGATAAACATTCAAATCATAGACCATATTTTGCCCTTTTTTTTCCTATGAGAATCCTGCTGCAGCTGGCTGAGGGTGGTTTTTTTTTCTGTGTGGTGGTATGGAGGAGGCCGGTGCTTGCCACAATGCCCTCCTTGTGTTTTCTGGGCAGGCAGAGCCTGGCTCTGCTCCTGTCACACAGTTGCTTGCAGCACTTGTCCTGCCACTTGGCTTGACACTTGACCTGTCTGCTGCCTCGGAGTCTGGGGCTAGGCTACCCCATATCCCATCCATCTACAATGTGACTATGTAAGAATGTTTAACTACAAAATACTAGTAATATATTCTATTTTTAATGGTTTTCCCGCTCATTTTAATTGTTGTAGAGCAATTTGTGCTTATTGCTTTTTTGAGAAATGTTTCCTTGTTGCATATTTAGGTTGACACCCATTACCTTAGATACTATAAATGTTTGAAGTAGAATATCAATGAAATGGGGCACATACTACATAAAAGGGTACGATGGGATCTCTACCTGTTTTTGACGTGTTCTTGTTTGAATCCACATAAGAGCATTCTGGGGGAAAGCATTCCTTTGCTTCATTGGCAACAGATGTAGAGGACATTTTTGAGCTGAACCTTTGAGTCCTAAAAGCGGTATGGTACTGTCTAGTGTATGGCAGCTGTTTGGCCGAGGAGGCTTAAATAGACCTCATGAGGGGAGACTGAGGGGTTGTCTAATGGTGGCCATGTGGTTGTACCCTGCCATCAGTGGGCCTGGTGCCTCAGTGGCAGAAGGAGCTGTCAGCTTGAGGAACAGCTGCCCCGTCCACCACCATGAGGCTACCTTTAGTTGTTGATGTTGAAAAGAGTAATGGATACACATTTTTTATATGCTGCCTATGCCATTATTTTACATTTCAGTTGACTTTTTAGTGCTGACAAGTTCCTTGAAGATCTAGCACAGGTTAATCATACTTGGGAGCTCATTTTGTATCTGGCGACAGAGCTTGCTTCAGGAAACCTAAGCTCCTTGTCCAAGTAGCAGCAGCTGAGATACACAGTGAGGGGTGGAGGCGGCACTAACATTAGCCCTGCCGAAGGAAGGACGTTAAACTGGGTGCTGAGCCAGCAGAATAGACTGGGGACCCTCCTATTACATGTGTTTGTTTGGGTGTAAACTCTAATACTTTCCGCATTGGAACAAGAAGCTTGGCTGCCGAGAGAGGATAGTGGGACCGGTCACATCAATATTGATGCCGTGCCTTGCCTGGCCTGCTCATCTTAGCCAGACCTTAGGCAGGCAGGGCAGCAGTGTTTCACATGGACACTTGGACACAAACTGAACAGTTTTTAATGGTGTGACGGCTGGCTGGGCGTCTTATCCAGTCAGCAGGACACCAAGACCCACAAACTCACTTTTGGAGTCAGAACAACAAACCTGACAGCCTACACTTCATGGTTTGATAAGTCAAAATGAGAATATCAGAGGCAATATTGGCTTTGTTTATTCATCACAATACTTGGCTGGCTCTGCCTCCTTTTGTTATGACCTGAGTCCTACTGTATTTCACAAGTTTCCTTATTGGATTCATAGACCTCTGACGTAACTTCCCTTTTCTGTTCTGTAGTTTCTAGGATTTAGGACCTTTTGGGCTGGACCTGGCTAGTCAGGTTCCTGTTTCCTTCTGTATCCCTATTTTAAGCAGCAGGCAGTGTGGGGCATCTGGCAGTTACCGCAGTCACTGTAATCCATGGGATTTTGCGACAGGAGAGACTGCTCATTTCACTAGTTAGACGACCTCTCTCAAAGCACGGTGTTTGAAGTAGACTGCTCATCTCTTTTTTTCAAAGGAAAACATAAGGAGCAACATTTTATCTTTTGGTTATAATGAGAACTGTGAACCTTGACATTAGGTGTAATGGCCTTAATGGTTTTTGGAACCAGTTTGCTCACTTGGAAATTGAGGTACTGACCTGTTACATCCTTTATAACCTCCTGTGATTTATTATTTGACCCTGCTGGTCATCTATGAACGTTTGAACATCTTGAAGAATAATCTGGCCTTAATGGCCATGTACTCATAATCTCCACCCGGCACAGCCAGAAGAGGACTGGCCACCCCTCAGTCTGGTTCCTCTCTAGGTTTCTTCCAAGGTTCCTGCCTTTCTAGAGTTTTTCCCTTGCCACCGTGCTTCTACATCTGCATTGCTTGCTGTTTGGGGTTTTAGCAGATGTAAATACAGAAACCCAGCCTAAGGTAAAAAGGGCTTTATAAATACATTTGATTTGATGTCTGTCTCTCCGCTGCTGCCTCCCATGACATGGAAGGTCCATGGGCTTCCCTGCATATCAGGTCCCCTCTGTCTCCAAGGCAGGGTCTTTTGGTGTAGGCTGTCAGGCTCTGTCTACACACCCCTCTGTTTGTGAAAGACAGCGAAGTTTGAAGGTTTATTTTTTATTTAACCAGGTAGGCCAGTTGAGAACAGGTTCTCATTTACAACTGACATGGCCAAGATAAAGCAAAGCAGTGCAACAAAAACAACAGTTACAATTTAGCATTAATACTGGAGTGATAGATGTGCAAGTAGAGATACTGTGGTGCAAGAGGGTAAGGTCAGTGGAACATTGTAGATACAAACAATGGTGGAATGTTTGTGGTTGATAAAGGCCATGTACAATGCACAGGCTGTCTGAGCAGCATACAATGACGGGTGTCTTGGTGTTATCCTGAGGAAAAGCTGTGGCTTGTTTTTTTTCCACGAGTTTCTCCCTCATCCCAAAACATTGTAGCTGTTAGCATGGGGCTGAGTGATAACTCGGAGCGTTCCACAACAGAATTAATAAAACATAGTGGGACTGGCCTATACAGTATGATTTACTTTGATTTTTGCTAGCTAGGGCCTACATCTGGAAAGAAAAAGGGTACATTTCCAAGTATTGACATGGACATCTCTCCACTACTGTGACATATCACCATTGTTCTCAAGCTAGGTAATGATACATGCAGGCATTTGTTTCTCCTAAACATGCAAATAGGATTATGCTTATTTGCATAATTACATAACTAACAAGGGGAGAAACAACAGGTTTCTATGGACAATTTGCTGCTTAGATTTTGAGGGGATATTGTTAACTCCCACTGTGTGTGTTCCATTAAGACAGATTGCAACTGTTTTCCAACAATGACCGCTTGCAGACATTTGTCTGTGGCTGTATTTCCTTATGTAGAGGAGTTATTAATGAGTGCTAGGGTTAATTCTTCAGAGCTGCTCTTCATGAGGTACAACGTTAGTACCCATCAAGAAGTGTTGATTGTGTATGCAGGGATCTACAGTGCTGTCATGTCTACCATTTATTTATGAAGGCTAATATGAAATTAGTCTAATGGGTTAAAGAATTAACACCTGATTATGCTAAACCCTCAATGTTCTTCTGTTTTCTCTTCGATTTTTGTGGCTGTTGAGTTGGGCTACTGTAAGTAGTTGCACAATATTGTCACAAAACCTAGTGTAATTCATTAGACTAAATGCTTACTTGAGTTTCTAAGAATTCACAATTATTTTTCTTATCTTCCCAAGAACTACCTCAACTGCCACGTTTAATTGGAAAAAAACAGCACATTTGAATCCTTCCTCTGAAATCATTGTAACTTTCTTTTGTTTCTCCCTTTTCCTCCCTTAGGAAATGACCTAGAGGCCTTACAGATACATTTGTGCTTTTGTCGCTCTTCTAATCTGCATTTTGTGGAGGAGAAGGGGCGAGATCTGGGAGCACATTTTTGTTTCCGCAGTGATTAACTACCTCAGCTAGCAGAAGGAAACGGCAAGGACGTTGAGGAGGCCGGTAAAGTTTTCAACAGCAGTCCTATCAGCTGGCTTCTGCTCACCGCCACAGACAGTGTGAAGAGAATCTCTGACGGACTGGTTGTCTGCCCTCCGCTCTGCTCCATACACACAGAGAGGAAGTGAAGTGACAAGGCACTATTGTCCTACTGGATAACAGATTTGTCTCTTTTTATTGTCAGACTCCTTGCTGTTGACCAGTGCCACATTTCTTTTCAGATTCTTCGCTTTGTTTTTTGCTTACAGCTTTTAAAGATTTTCTATCTATAAATATAAAAACTATATACATGTTATACAAAAGGACATTTTCTGCTTCCATTTGAAGGAATTGTTATGAACATGAATCTTGTCTTGGAATGAGAGAATCGTGGAGTGTTTTCAGTTTTTTGCTCTGTCCTCTCATAAACCATTGACTCCTTTGAGGCAGAAAATACAGATTTGGGAAGGTGCATTTCTACCTTTTTATTTTTGCTGGGATTGTCCACCGTGAGCTGTAGCAGGGCTGCACATAAACATCACACTCAGTCAGCAAGTCGTTACCCTGCTGTGTCTGCATCGCTCTGTTAGTTCCAAAGCATTTTGAGATGAGCCTCTGGCAGAGGGAGCCCTTAAGTTGTCTTTTTCCATAAATTCCAGGACTATTGGGTTGTTGTTTCTATAAGAGCGAGAGAGAGCTTCTGGTTGGCAGAAATCCGGAGCTCCCAGAGTCAGCCTGACACTTATGTATTGTTGTAGTGCACAGGAAAGTAAAATGGACTACAAGCGGCGCTTTTTGCTCGGCGGGTCCAAGCAGAAAGTGCAGCAGCACCAGCAGTACCAGATGCCTGAGCTGAACCGGACCCTCAGTGCCCCCCTGGGCTCCACCTGCTCCCCCATGGGTGGCTCCACCGGGGTGGGCATGCCCGGCAGCTGCCAACCACCTCCCTCCACCCCCAACACCACTGCGGTCGCCGACATCCAGCAGGGCATCTCCAAGTACCTGGATGCGCTGAATGTGTTCTGCCGGGCCAGCGCCTTTCTCACGGACCTGTTCAGCAGCGTGTTCAGGAACTCCCACTACTCGAAAGCAGCTATGCAACTTAAGGACGTGCAGGAACATGTCATGGAGGCGGCCAGCCGGCTGACTGCAGCAATAAAGCCAGAGATCGCCAAGATGCTGATGGAGCTGAGTGCTGGGGCTGCCAACTTCAAAGACCAGAATGACTTCAGCCTGCAGGATGTGGAGGTAAGGGGTTGCCAGGGTTACAGTTACCGACCTGGACACCCACTGAACACCTGTCGAAGTAAAGTTATTACATTATCCTGACAATTAGGCCTACCTGTAAAATAACATGTTGAGTCTTTTCCATTTCCTCATCAATCACAGTTCCATTTATGCCATTACAATGAGCCTGTCATCCTATAGCTCCTCCCACCTGCTGTCAATAAAGCATGTTTTGCCAAAAGGCAACATCTCAAAAATACCCCATTTTGTTATGAGGGTCTAAACTAGAATTTTTGCAATTTCTTTTGCACTTTTTGCTTTGTTTCTTATGTTCCATTTTTCTAGGGCAAGGCTACTGCTAAGATGCCCAGCTAAAGTCTCTCAGAATGCATGGCTCCTTGATTCAGAATTTCTTGGCTGAAATTAGGCCCTGACGCCCAATGTTAAGCGGGTGCTAAGATCTGAGGGCGAGGTGCGAAAAGCACTGAGGATGTGAGAAGAAGAGGGCAGGAACCATCGTTTATGCTGAGATACAGTCTGACTGAGCATGCAGGGTGATCGGTCTGTCTATTACAGGCCAGCAAAGTTGCTTACGTCTCAATTGTGAAATGTTGCCCTTAAAGTATTTCTTTATTTTTTTGCAGTGAGTGTTTGATTGGTAAAATAGTAACTGAAATTAGACTTCACTGGCATTTGTGGATGAGAAGCCTTATGTGCTCCTGACGCTACAGCTGTGCCTACTGCCTGGCCAGTCAGAAATGAAGAGGTTCCAGGGTAGTGCCACTCCTAAATAGTACTCAAGAGAAATGCCAATTTATGTATTTATTTTTAATACATCTGTTTAGGCAGCAAGCAAATTGGCTCTTGTGTAGTGAATGTTTGAGATGTCTATGCTCTCATCCTGGAGATTAAACAGATTTAGGGAGCAAGGCCTCAGTGGCAGACAGTGAGTGAATAAGCTGAATGTTCAGGCCAGGGCTGTTTTATGAGAGGGACTGCAGGGCCTCAGTGGATGTGGTTGTGCCCAGAGCAGGAAAGACTTTTGCACCACAATCTGTAATTTCGACTGTGGTCGTGGATATGCACAGATAAATATTAAAGGAGGGGAAGCCCAACTCAGTGAAAGTTCAGACTGCGGCAGGACTGTCTGGCAGCCACACTGACTCACTCTGGCTTCAGCTAGCGTCTGAATAACAACAGTGCGTTTGTCAAATGAAAGTGTGCTTTTGCTCTACCTCTCTTGCCAATATGCATGAATTGAGGAACAAAAAAGATATTCAGACCTGGTTGATTAGAAGGAATCTATCAACAGACAGTCCAAAATGGCCATGTGCATCATAGGCCTACTGTATATTTTGACTAGACCAGTGGGTTTCACTCTATTCCACAGATTACAGCATCACTTTTTATTCAACCTCCATTTCCTCCATAAGCAGCTGAATATTGTTTATGTAAAAAACCATAAGTACATGGCGCACCTTCAGAGTTGGCCATTTCCATGCCCCCAGAGATTTATTACATTTGTGATGGAAAGGACTTTTCCATTTGTGCGTGTGTATGAACATTTATCTTGGCAGTTGTATGTAAAAGATAGAATTGTGTCTGTATGAAGAACAAAAAAAGCTATTTTGAGTTTGGAGAATTGTGGAATGTTGAAGGAAGCAGGATAATTTCCCCCCCCACCATCTTTTTCCCCAAACTCCAGAAAGTCCAGTCAGTATGGAAAACAAAACGTGTGTTTTTATTGGAGCTTGGCTACCCTGGCTGCTCGAAGTGTCTCAGCTGCCAAATATGCATGAAAATGTCACTGTTTATTAGGGGGCAGTCTACTGAGTGTATGAGCGAAACCACAGAGGGAGCGACGGTCAGGCCAGCCAGACAGGAGTCCTGGTCTCGATTGCATACTCCTCGCATCCTCTCTCCTGACGTGAGGAGAATGCAATTGAGATCTTCTCCTGGTTCTGAACATGAGGCAACCACAGTGCAGGCAGGGCCAGAGCCAGGCAGACAACTGCACTAGCAGCACTCCCAAAACACCCCTGAAAAATAGAATGGCAAAAAAACACTGTTTACATGTTGCTTACGAGTGCATTTCAAACTACTTTTGGATTATGATTGGATTTTAAGGCTCGAATGAATGTTTTACTTACTTTTGTGTCATCACAAATCAACAGCATTATACTTAAAAAGCACTTCAACCAGTAAAATGGCTCTTTGGCTAGCTTTTGCTACAGCCTATATCAATGAGCATTAGCATTATAGCAAACTGATACATCAAAAATTAGTTATTTTGCAAAGATCACAACCAAATATAATCTTAGCGACTGTTCAAGCAAGTATGAAAACCCCCAAAAGTTTTGTTTAGAAGTAATAAAAACATAAATCTAGGCTGTTGAATGGACACAGATTGCGATGGTTTTCTTACTGCCGCCAAGATTCGCACGCATCTGTATGTGACGTCAGTGTGTCGTGTACTGGAAAAGGGTCTATAGATGTTACCTTTGGAAATGGCCATCCTACAGAAGACAGGCAAGGATGTTGCGGGCCACTCACTAACAGCACTAAAGAGGTATTTTAGACAGGAAGAAAACAACATGAAACACGAAGGCATCTGGTTTTTAGTCTCACTCTCCTAGGATAGATGATTTCCCCTTCAAGAAGACAATAGATGTGTCCTCGCACTACATGTGCCCTTAGTTAATGGGGAAGATGAGTTGTTCGGTTCATTCTTCTCACTGTTTAAGCCTGTCTTTCAGCCCTGTATGCGGCTAAAAGTTGGCTTGGCCCTGTAGTTTTATTCCTCATATTTTCCATGAGCCGATTTGAAATTTCATCTTATCCCCATGTGTGATTCATCTTTTGTTGCGACCTTTAGATTTTTCTTGCTACATAATCATTGTCTTTCTGTCCTTTTATAGTGTTCTGTGCAGCTGGTCCAAAAATAGTATTAATGGTATTCTAAGCAATTTGACATCACTTTTCAGAATGCAGAGCTATTCATTACCCTTTTTGCCACTTGGCCTTTGGACAAGTAGGACTGATTTTATAAAGTTTTAACCAAAAGCGTAAGTCACTTAAAATAAATAAATGGTCTTTAACACCATTTGTACATCATTGTATGACTTTGCAAAAGAAAATGCATTACCATCTTTTTAACCATAGAGAATCAGACAAAAATGTTGGCTACACTCTATTGGCTATTCATATTCGAGCCTGTCTCAAATGGTTGGCCACCTTTTGGTAGCCTATAAAATATTGCAACATTACAATTACAACCAAATACTTTTTATATCTTTATAAAATAATTCCCTCCAGGGCTGGTAATTAATGGGCACATTTGTGTCCCTGGGACGATCAATGTCTACGTTTCAAAACAGACACTGGGACAGTTCTGGGATGACACCTCCAAAATCCATACAACCACTGCACTTAAAAAAGCAATGAGGCTGATCAGACCATTTTTAGCTTAAAATGTTAACTTTTTATTTCTTCATATTATAAGCTCAACAATGCGCACATGGCTGTTTGGTTACGTGTGAATGTTCCAAAATGCAATTAGCGGGAAACCACCGGAAAAACACTGTTCTCAAAATATCTGTTAGAAATGAAGAAAGCATTCAAATTGTTTAACCATAATCTGTAATATGGATTTTGTTACATTCACTGATCAAGTGGACAAATTTGACCGCTAAGAGATTTTATGTTAAACAATTTGCCACTCAATTCTGTGACAGTCTACAATTTGTTTGATAGTCTGCATTAGGAAAATGAGGAAAGAAAGACCATCTCATAAATCATTATTCATTGAGCCAGTGCTTGGTATGCATTAGTCATTTGAGAGTGGGGTGTTACAAGTGTTTATACTGTGATTAGCAGTCCAACATAAGCAGCAGGCGTTTCACACCCTCATAACTCATGGTTCAGAACCAATATTGCATGTTTGACCAATTCCCTTATGTTAACTGTTATTTGGTCCTATTTCAGAATCAGAGCTGAAGAGGGCTCTAAAGGGTTTGGACCTAGCCTTGGAAATGGTCAGTAAGTGTATAGGCCTAGTCTATGCCCCCATGATGTGTTAAAGAATGAGGACAGCCCAGCCTTGTTGTTCCTGTCTGCTTTTAAACAGGGTGGCATATTTCTGTCCTTAACAACTCAGCCAAAATATATTTTCAGCACGTACCTGAAAAAGAACCCTGTGACCACAGTGAGCCGGCTGTGGTGTCAAGTTGCTCTTGTTTTGTTCTTCTTTTTGCTAACTGGACATACAAACATGTCTGACTCCTACACATTTACAATTATTTTCTTCACTTATGTAAATGTGAACCTCATTGTTTATATGAATCACCCATTGCACAGGGTCTGGAACGGTGCCATCATGATGTGGAAAAATCTGCTCCACTATTAAGTTGAAGGAGAAGAGCGAACTTAGTTTCCAGTTGTAAGCATTGCTTGTTGTGCTTTATGACTACAGTGCTCGGCCTTGACTCTCAGAGTAGACTAATTTTATAACACAAACTGAGCTTCCCAATTATGGTAGAAAGTTATTTGCTGGGGTAACATTGCACTGTAGACTGGTGTTGTGTGGAAAATGAGAGGACGTGTTATCAAGCAGCACAGCAGAACATGGCCTTGACATAGAGACATTTTTTATTTCATCCTACCACAACTTGAGCTGTGGCTTTTTTTTTGTACAATGTTAGCCTGTCAAATGTTTTCCATAATGTTCTAGTGATATGAACCAGTTGAAATGTAACTATTTAATAGACAGTTCTCTTCAGTGACTTACTGGAATGCAGCCATTATCCAGCCTTGAACTGTTTTGAGGTTATAGCCCTTCACAATGTACTTTCTTACAAGTTGTTTTTGTGGGTAATAATGTCATGTTCTCAAGCTGGGTTTTCCTCAAACAAGAGCATCTTTAAGCAGTAAATTGATGTGACACTATTTAGGACTGATTTAAGAGGACTCTGAGGGTTATCAAAGATGTAATCATTTTTAAGGAGAATTTTAAACAACCAAGTCACTGAAGCCAACATCACTTAAGTAACAGTGTCTGAGTAATGAAAAACAAGGAATGCCAAGGCCATATGCTTTGAGAACCAGTGTTCTTAGAAAACAATGATGAATGATCAAGGCTCCCACTAATGTAATCTTGTCAGGGGTGTGATTTCTTTGTTGTTGATATTATAGGGAATTCCTGCTTTTCTGCCTTCTCTCTTCATTCATCATTGACCTTGACCAATCCCCCAAACCAATAGACTAGTGTTTCTGATTTTCTATGTTGTCCTGATCACAACCTTTTGAATGTTGTGTTCTCTCCAGGTGCTGGGTCGGTGCTTCCTAACAGTGATGCAGGTGCACTTCCAGTTCCTATCCCAGGCCCTGCAGAAGGTGCAGCCTGTGGCCCAGTCGTGCCTGGCGGAGGCCCTCGCCCAGGCCCAGGAGCGACGCAGCAATGTCCGCTCCCAGAGCTCCTGCCCTGGGCCCCTGACGGAGCTGGAGGAGGCCTCACGATCATGGAAGGGTGCAGCCGAGGTATTTGGACATGGAGGCCAGGGCGCCCCCAGGACTCACCAAGGAGCTTCCTGATGTGACTAGCTGGTGGAAATAGGCTGTGTTCAAAATGTGACAAGCTGACTGTTATACATTCCTATGAAATGCAGTCAGCTACCATTACAGCCACAATTTCCACTTATTTCCCGTTGAGAAGTTTGTATATGAGCCTGTATTGCTAGTTTTCCCTCCTCCACTTTAAGCTAGGCCTACACATCCCCAAACAAACCCTAGCTAACTGAAATGGAGGCTGTTTTGTGAGAGGAGCTAGCTGGCTAATCCCGTAGCTAATAACAGCCCCCCCGGCACATTTGGAGCTTTGTTCTGTACATTGGAGCCAGAATGGAGAATCGTGAGTGGCTTGATTGATCTGTTAAGCCCTGGCATGTAGGGTGTTAGCCCTGGAGGGAACGGGCTGGATATCCTGCTGGAATGTGCTGCTGCGATATGGCCGGGCCTCACTGCACTGTTGAGCAGTTTCCATAGAGGGAGGCGGTCGCTCTCCCCTCTACAGCAGCAGTTATTCACAAATCTACACCCAACACTGTTCTGAAATGTACAATCTACCAGATGTGTAACCAAGTCACTATTATTGTAGTCACAAGCAAGTCTAAAGTCAAGGTCCGAGTCTCAAGTAGTCACAAGTAGAACGGGTCGAGTCTCAAATCAAGTCCAAGTTGTGTGTTCTAAGTGCGAGGCGAGTCAAGTAAAAATATGTAATCTATACATGCAATGACTTGTTCAAATACAAATGACTGTTAGAGGCTACCAGAGAGCCCTTTTCATTATTTGTCTACAACACACTTTGATTATGTAATAATTAATTTTAACAATTAATATCGGTATGACATACCGAAAGACCAGTATGCCTATGCTAGTAATTAAAGCCTGCAAAGTAAACAGTTATTGTTTGGTGATCAAGGATATTTATGGAAATCCGCTCTCCATACAGTTTGACATTTGCACTGCACCCAATCCTATAGCTCTACAGAAAATCGTCAATCTGTTTTTTGGCTCATTGGTTCTCAAACTTTTTGACCCGCAACCCCCAAAAAGAAGTGGTTCAAAGCTTGTGACCCCAAGCATGTACATGGACGCACAATTTCTGCGCCAATGTAGCCTGTCATTACAGCCATAAACGGTGATGCAGTTTCAAATGCAACATACAGAAATAAGCTGTTTTACACATTTTGCATTTGTAGCTGAAAGTCATTGTTGGCAGCCAATATCAACTAGGTATGGATGTCATGTCACTTCTCTGGAGTCCAGAGCAAGCAGAATCATGCTGCCTACCTGTATGCAGCGGGGGTTGCAGGATCGGATGGAAAGCATGGTCTGTCTGCACTGCACGCTATCACATTGGAGAGCCGCCTACTGTATTGCAATAAAATGCTTGTTGCCAACTGGGTAGCCCTTTTCTTCCTCACAAATACTGTAATTAATTTTCCAGAATATATTATCTTCATCCCATAATATTGAATGCAGTGCAACGTTACAGCCATCTTTTAAACATGTAGCCACCCAAACTAGGCCTATCTGAAATATGAAAATCTCCAGGTAGCCTCTTATTGTTCTGGCAAAGATGCCTCCGTAGTAGATTTTTAAACTGTGTTTTATCTGGATAATACAAACATAGGCCTACTGCTTTTGTCTGGTCATCAATCAATATGTGCAACTTTTTGGTTCTGAAGCACAGATGAGATGTTTTTGAGATGACAATTTAGTGCAATACCATAGGCCTATATTAGAAACCAGATGAAATGGGTGAAGGTATATAAAATCCAAATGTTAGGGTATATGTATTTTTCCCATTCAGTTTCACACTCGAGGCCAAGCCATGATGACTCTGGTACACATATTGATGACTCTGGTACACATATTGATGACTCGGGTACACATCATTTTTTTTTTTTTTACAATCTACTGTGTACTTGGTGGTTAGTTAGTCTTTTATGTTGATGTTGAAAATGTTAGCTAGCTACTTACCATTCCCTTACAATACAACACTGACACATTTTCTCATGCCTATTGTGTAAGTTGCTGTAATGCAGATTAGCTGTACAGAGCAGATGCAGGGTGTGTAAGGGTTGTACTAGGGTATGTGATGCTGTGTGTAAACTGCTATGTGACCTGAGACTGTGTGCTGTGTTCCAGGCCACGGGACGTCTGAGGGAGAGGGGACGTGACGGCTGCCTGGCAGGCATCCAGGTCCAGCAGCTCTTCTGCTCCAACAACCCCAACATCCCTGATCACCATCTGAAGGAGCTCAACATGAAGATCGACAATGCCTTACAGGTAGATGGCGCTCCCCGCAGGACCACCACAGCCTTGGTCAATGTCTGAAATGACACCCTGTTCCCCAATATAGGCTTGTGCCCTGCTTTTGACCAGAGCCTTATTCCTGGTCTTTTTCCCTGTAAAGTGCAATATATTTTTTATCAGGGCTCTGGTAAAAAGTATTGCACTATATATGAAATAGGGTTCCATTTCTGACTGGGTCAATAGTGCCCTACAGAACAAGGGCTGCTTCAAATCAATGTGCTGATGGCTTGGATATGAAAGGACTGAATGAAGCAATAGCCAGCCTGACTTACATGTTGAGTTTATACATATTATTTTATTTTCTTTCGCCAGGCTTATAAAGCAGCACTAGAAAGTATGGGCCACAGTGAATATGCACTGAAGGCTGGCTTTCACCTCAATCCCAAATCTGTGGAGGCAGCTTTACAGGTATGTTTACTCTAAGCACAGGACATATTACAGCTCATTAGGAATGGTAAAGCCTTGGATTATAGTGGCTGTGATAAGGGCAAAACCCTGTCTCTAACCTATTTGTACGTCCCATGTCTGCGCCTGTGTCTCTCGCTCTACTATGTAGGGTTGCTGCAGTGAGGCAGAGGCCCAGCAGGCTGGCAGGATGCAGACCATCTCCCAGCCCATTCAATGTGAGCTGCCCACCATCCCTGTGCAGATTGGCGCCCACTTCCTCAAAGGAGTGTCCTTCAACGAGTCGGCGGCTGACAACCTCAAACTGAAAACGGTATGCTCTGCGGTCTGTTATGGAGGACTTGACGTTATAGAATGTTCAGATATTGCATAGAACATATATGATTGTCTGTCATGTTAAATTGGGAGTCATCAGCTCGGGAGTCGTATTCAGCTCTATTTATTACATTTCTATCTGCAACATTGTGAATACACCCCTGGCCTTGGCTTGCTCTCAACCTGGCGCTAGGCTACTGTGATGGGTGGTTTCCTAAGTCTTTCATAGTCCGACCTTGCTGACCAGAATGGATCACTCTGCTCTCTCTAGGAAATGAGAGCCGCTTAGACGGTCATTTCAACCACTGACTTACGTGGGCTGTGAGTCTTGTATTTGGCAAGGATTTAATGTTTTGACGTGGATGTCTTAACACTTATTCCATGGTACATCTGATGCCTTGGGTCTGGATAGAATCAGCATCTGCTTCGTTAGTTTACAGTGGGATTCTCCCCCAGTCTGTAGGACAAAACTATATTGTATGATAATTGCACACTATCTGTCAGTTATCTGACTCACCATTTACCGAATTCAGAAATAAACAGCACATTCATCAGGACCCTTTAAACTAGAGAGCCTAGACACTTTAACAAGAGGGGACTTAGTCCCTGGACTTTGTAGTTGCTACTGTTTCCTGTTCTGGTGTATGTTCATATTTTAGAAGAGATGAATAGGACCCACACTCACTATTGCGCCACCATGCCTTTATTTGGCCAAAAAATTAACAAAGTTTCAATCCAAAGTGGATCTTTGTCAGGTCCACATTAGTGCCTTGCAGCAGAAGTCTTGTGTTTTCACACCGGCCACCCTGTTTTGTATCCTCAGCACACCATGTTGCAGCTCATTAAAGAGGCAGTGGGGCAGAACGGAGTGACCCCACGGGACGACTCCCCCGTCACCGAGGTCCTCAACCAGGTCTGCCCTTCCAGCTGGAGAATGGCCTGCAAGACCGCTGTCCAGTTACTGTTCGCTCAGGCGGGACTGGTGAGTACAAAGCACTTAAGATGTCAACAAGGGCAGCAAACGCACCCAGCTTAAAATACTTGTCTCATTTAGATGTCAACATAAACTGTCTCAACTAAAATTAGCTGATGGCTGGTTTTGCTTTAGCAGTAGGGCCATGTGGTTCAACCAACTTCATTTATTTTATGAAAAGGTAAAGGAGTATTTAATTCGTTAGAGGTCCCTGCCTTGGGCAGATTCACTATAACTCTACAGCCTCGTGAAGCTTAGTGAAGCCTCTACATTATAGCTCCGGGCCAGGCTGCAAGTTGTAGTCTATTGTAACCTAGAGCCCATTGTTCGGGAGGTGTGTAATCGAGATGATGGGAAGGTATGTTGGGTTCCTTTGAACGGCCAAGAGGTGTAAACAAACTCATTGTAGACACACAGTGAAGCCAACATTCCTGCAGCATCTGGGTAAAGGATGGGGTCATCTGGTTGGTTCTTCAAACAGATCTCTGGCTGTTCACTTTGAAACAAGTCTCCCCCAGCCAACAGAGAGAAAGCAGCAGTCCTCCTACTCTACTTTATTTCCTCAGTGTGGTCTGTAATATTTAGTGCGTCAGGCCTGGGGAGTGTTCTTATCCACCCAACAGCAGCGCTGAGTGTAAAACAAACCCTGGTGGTGGATGGGAGCTTTACATGAACTCCTTATCTGAGCTATGAGCTCTGAAGAACACAGACAGTTGGAGCCTCCATAGCAGCCTAAGAGAAGACCACCTTCTCTTAACATTACTCATAGAGCGGATCTACCAGACAGTGAAAATGGCTTTATTTCTGGGATGTTAATTTAAGTTCTCAACAACTAAATTGGCCAATTCTCCTTTTTTGGGGGGCCTGTGCTGCTGCATCTCGCTCTCATTTTTTCTCTCTGCCTGTGACCTTGTGTCAGGGGCCTGGTGGGTGTGTCGGTATGTTTCTCTCACAGGCCTGGACTCAGCCCTCTGACTGCCCAGGGGTCCTGAGGATACACCTGCTATATAAATGACAATAGGCTGACTTCCTGTGAGACAGGAAGGGTCCTCCCTCCCCATGACCCAGTTTAATTTGTCTAGAAGGTAGAGCCTCTTTTTCAAAGAACTACTGGAAAATATTGGGCTGGATACCTGGAAGCGTGGATATTTGTTGTTCACCCAAAGTAGCTTACATTGCCTTTGCCCACATGCTCTGACTATGGGCAGAGTTAGTACTAGATCTTATTTCATTATATCCATTTTCTATTTTAGAGGAGACAGGTGTGTTAGAGTACCAATTTCTTTCCACAATATCTGCTTTGCTTACAGTCAGAGTCGAGATAAAAAGGGCCAATATAATCCTGTAGAATTGCTTGCACAAGCGTAACTGGCTGTGAGGGAATGCATTCTATTAGAAGCTGTGCTGATGCAGCTCTCTGAATGACTGTGTGGACAGGTGGTTGTTGACACTGCTCAGATCGAGAACAAGGAAGCCTATGCTCCACAGATTGCCCTGGAGGGCTCCAGAGTTGTGGTACAAGTACCCTCCACATGGTGAGTAGGATTATTCATAATTGTCTCTTCTGCCCTCTGTTTTTCCACAATCTGCTTGCTTTACAGGTCCAAAAAATAAATACATTTTGCTTGCTTTAGCTGTTTTAGCAAGGGAATTCCAAGTATTCAGAACCCTTAGACATACAATTAGCTAAATCAGCAAACTACATACTTTCTATCCACATAAGCAAACACTTAACTCAATCAACTATCACATTTGGACAGTAAAGTGAAGTATTAACATACCTTCTATAAATGTATTTGTATTATGTTGGACATGCCAGTCGTGCTCTGTCCTGACTGTCCTGTGTGTAGGTGCCTGAAAGAGGACCCAGCCACCATGTCTCTGTTGCAGCGGAGTCTGGACCCAGAGAAGACCCTCGGCCTGGTGGACGTGCTATATACCGCCATATTTGACATCAATAGGTGGAAGGAGTGCAAGTGAGTGGATGTGTATTGTCCAAGGCATTTTCACGTTTGCATTTTCAATTCCTAGAAAGAATCAACCTGCTGTGTGTTCGCATTGGTTGACAGAGGTGTAGCTCTCATTCTCAAGCTTTAGTTTACATTTGCCCTGAAAGAAAATCTTAAAAGCTAGCTAGCTATTGTAATTTTCCATGCCATTGAATGCTTATTCTCTTCTCCCTCCACAGAGAACAGGCCTTGCCCACCATTCAGATGCAGTTACAGCGGGAGAGCCCTGACTACGGGATGCAGGTAGACCTGCCTCCTGGAAATGGCTCCAAAGCCTACAGTGGCCTGCCTAAAACTATCTCCAAGCTAACTTCCAAATTCACAAAGAAGGCCTCTTCCAGCTCTGTGTCCAGTGGGGGGGGCAGCTACTCCATCCCCAGCACCCCGTCCCATAGCATGCTCTCTAGCAGCAGCTCTGAAGACAAGCAGTTCAAGAGCCTGGGCCACGCAGTAGACGGGAGACTGCAGAGCATCTTACAGCTAGGCAACCTGTCCAGCAACCCCGACCCCACCCAGCCCCAGAACGGTTCAGTGTGTGACGACCAGGGCATGAACCTCCCCACGGACCAGGAGATGCAGGACGTCATTGACTTTCTCTCAGGTTTCAACATGGGCAAGTCCCAGCAAGCCTCCCCACTGGTCAAAAGGAGGAACTCTGTAGCGTCTGCCAACGCCGCTGAGCTGAAGCCCCCGAGTGGAGCCACCGACCGAACCCCAATCTCCCAAGCGGTCTCCCACAGTTCACTGCAGCCCCCTACCCAGAGTATGCCACAACAGCAGCAGCAGCAGCCACCACCACCACAGCAGCCCTCCCAGCAGGCACTGCAGTACTACCAACACCACCTCCAGCCTATTGGTCAGCAACAGCATGCTCCACCTCAGCTGCCCTCCCAACAGCCTCCACCCCAGGTTCTTCCCCAGCAGAGAATGCCAAGCAAGTGGCTGAGTGGTTCCAGCCAGCAGCAGCCTCCTCCCCAGGGCCCCCCTCCCCCAGCAGGGCTCTCCCCCCTGGGGCCCATTGGCCAGTGGGGCTCACCTGGTCTCCCAGACCTGAGCTCAGACCTGTACAGCCTGGGGCTGGTCAGCACCTACATGGACAGTGTCATGTCTGAGATGCTGGGGCAGAAGCCACAAGGTCCCCGCAACAACACCTGGCCCAACAGGGACCAGAATGAGGGGGTGTTTGGGGTGCTGGGAGACACTTTGCCCTTTGACCCCGCAGGTGAGTAATTTTTCTCCCTTATATCCACAAACCCAGATAACACTCTGGGTTCCTCTGACTAATGTGGGTGGTGGTCAGTAGGGAGTGAACATTTTTGGAACCGAGTGAAATGGGGAGGTACTATGGTGTTCCTCACTGAACATAACCTAGGTGGTTGATAACACTTTAGGGTGAGAGCCAGTGTCTTGGCCTCCTTTAGGAAGATGTTATTCACCCTCCCTCCCCATTATCAGTAGGCTGTCTGGGTTGTGGTGGTAAGAGGCAGGCAGCTCACAGCCTCCAGGGATTCCATAGTAGGAGAGAACTGTGTCAGCAGGGGGGTTGGAGCTGTGTTGACTGGGCTGTTTCATTACAAAGACTGAGAAGGAAAAAGGAGAGACACTGCTGTTTAGCACTGCAGTCATTATGCCTGGAGAGGATAGGTTGCTTTTGATTTTTCTTGGGGTTTTGCGGTTTGGAGATGTGCTTACATAATCTCATTGTAACCATTAAAGACATTTGGGGTGGTGATATTTCGCTGACAGAAAAATGTATGATCTAGTTTCTGATTTCCATATGATTTCCTGAATGAATAGTGCCCATTATCAGGTGCAACCTGAGGAGGAAGTGAAAAACCTTCATAGCCACATTTCTCATTCAGATACAAGACTGAACTACAGGACCTTACTAGAATCTCTCCAAATGCACTGTAAATGTAGGTTGTTGTGTCTGACAGTGAGCAGTGCTGCACCCCCCCCCCCCCAGTTCTGATTTGTCATTTTAAATGTTATGCTGAATTTACAATGTGTCAGTTGCTGTTTTTACAGTGCAGCAGACTCTTTATTTCAGAGCAGAGGCCATTGTGTTCAGCTGACTTACGGTTATTGTGCTTTTTCTGCTATGGTAGACAGTCTGGCTGAATGGATTGAGCTGTGGAGTGCAAACGCACAGAAAAGCTGAGGATGTCAAACTGAACTGTGTGTTTTCTCCCTTTCATATGCAGTTGGCTCTGACCCCGAGTTTGCGCGTTACGTTGCCGGAGTCAGCCAGGCCATGCAGCAGAAACGGCAGGTGCAGCAAATCCGTCGACCCAGCAACACCCGCGGCAACTGGCCCGTCTCTGATGAGCAGCACAGGACCTGGTCCCACCCAGAGTACTACAGCGAGGGGTACTTTCCCCAATCACAATAACACCTAACATCTCATTGATACATACATCTCTGTATATGGCATATGGCTCTATATAGTCCGCCCAAAGTAGTACTACAGGGTACGTTCATTCATGGCTCTATACACAGCTCCATCTCACATGACACATGCCTACTAGTACAATTTATTCACACCTTTTTGTATTTAACATCTCTATAAAGTATGCCAATCAATCTTACATGCCTCTTAGTGATGTTCGATTTGTAGAATGGTAAGAACAAGATGTTCATAGTGTTTCAAGTAGTTCTGACTGAGAATGCCACTTGTGTGAAACAGGGAGGCGGTCAACAGCAGCTGGTCAGCCAATCAGGGAGACTCTGCCAGCTCCAGTGATGAGACGTCCTCAGCCAATGGGGACAGCTTGTTCTCCATGTTCTCTGGACCTGATCTTGTTGCAGCCGTCAAACAAAGAAGGTATAACTGCGTCACCATGTGTTAAACGTACACCATAGTCTATTACTGTTATTTTGGTTTCCCTACAACCTGGTTTGAACTATTGATATTGTGCTGTAGAGCTTCATGTCGTTTCTTCTGCTTGTAGAAAACACAGCTGTGGTGAGCAGGAGGTGTGTACCCTGCCCTCTCCTCCTCTCCATCACTTGGGAGATGATAATAACCAGGTAAGGAAAGAGTGTGTACTTAGGAGTCTGTGTACAGTAATTGGGACAGAAAATGTAGGTCTCTATCGTTCACTGCATATATATCTATATGATATTGAATCCCCTTTAATTGTTAACATTTACCCCCTTTTATTAATTTTTTGCTAAAGATCTTGTATTGATCAACTCCCACTTCCATCCATTCTACTCCACAGGAAAGCAAAACAAAAACTTGGCCGCCGAAGGCCCCATGGCAGCACTCCGCTCACACTCAACACAACACCATGCCCAATCCAAGCTCTTCCCTGTACCAGATGAACATCCCTTCCAGCCAATGGAGTGATTCCATGCAGATGTTACAGTCGCCGGTGTGGTCCACTGCCAGTGACTGCCCTCCCTCCACCGGGATCTCCTCTGGCTTCTCTCCCTACACCCAGCAGCAGCAGCAACAACAGCACAAACCCATCAGCAAGGGCTTTAAATCCTTCCCCATCAAACATGAGCACAGGCCCTCCTATCTTCACCAGTACTGATACAGACCAAACAAATGAGTCCATTGGCATGGTAGAGTAGCTGTATTTCTGAAGCAAGTTCTACTGCGACCATTAGTAATGTTGCCCTTTTGGAATAACCATTAAATTTAAAACAGTCTAAGTATGTGTTTTCAGGCAAAATTGCATTGTTCATACTGGCTTAACATTTTATGTATTTTTCCATTTCAAATGCCCCCTATTTGAAAAAGACATTCTAAACTGCCATGTAAAAGCTGTACGCAATGCATGTCCTACTGGCAGCAGATAGTCTGCCTGATAAAGTTTACTGGTTCCTCAGACAAGAGCTTAAGACATGCATGGCCATCATCCACTTTTCTTCTCCTTCTGAAAATGTAAGGGATAAGATTTTAGGGGGTGGAGCTCTACACGAGACACTCCAGTTTTCCCCATAATGATATACTGTCTACATAGCTGTAACTGCCAAATCTCATGTAAGATGACTCAGATTACAGCTAACATCTACTGTTCCATGGTTTGGAAATTACTGAAGTTGAAATATAAATAATAATTTACTACTTTTTATTAAGAGGCTTTGAGCAGGCTCAGCATACATAAATCATTGCAGAGGTGTAATTGAAAAAAATATAAAACTTTTTCAACAACTGACAGAGTAAAAAATATATAGCAGTAACTGTGCCATGTTGGTATTAATAGCACTTTCACAATATTATTTTCCAACCAAAGCGTTGTTCAGAAGATAAATGGTGCTGAAGAGAAGTCAGATTATTATATTGTTCATTAAAGTTACGAGCCCTAGTGTAAGCATTAGGGAGTCTTCGATCAAAAAGCGCATTCATTTCCTTTTCTTTCCCTGATTTGGCAGTTCGCTTCAGAATGACAAACTCATAAACCTAATGTTTGTTCCTTTTAAAATACAATATTTTCTTGTACGAATATTGACAGTATTAATCTTATTTTTGTATTTTCTAACATGTTACAACCCCCCCCCCCCCAAGATGTGAAGGCACATTAATTTCTTTAGTACAGAGTTTAACTACACCATATATTTAAAGGTTACCAAATATGCCATTATAAACACTAAAACATTGTGTAGGGTATTTTTTTAGCCCATGTTTCTTCAGTTTCTATGGCTACGGGCTGTATTTAAATGCCCAGAATGTTAAATTTGATGTTTGCGGATGCCAATGTTGCCTGTATTTATGAAATGACACCATGTTTTCTGAAAACTAACATACTTACCATGTTTGCTGTATATACATAAATATATCTTTTTATAGTTCTGTGCTTTGCACAATCAAAATATAGGGTGTGTTGCTTTCTGTGTTTCCCAAACTTTTGCTGCCTTTTTTTTTTTTTTTTTTCACATCTTTATAGACCTTGGACTGTAACCATTAGCATCTTTCAGCTGTGTCAATGGTTTACTAGTGGCATCTACAAAAAAAGAAAATGTTACCCTGACAGAAGATATGAAGGGGGACTGCTTGGCTTATGTTGCTTTTTGTTCTCTTGAGCTGGCAACGGAATCTTCCCAAGTGTACCAGCAATGCAACAACAAAAAAATAATAAAAATGACTAGCAATTGAATGTTGGTATTTTCTATGACTTCATGCGGTCACAAATTAGTGATCCTTTTCTTTGAGGGGTGACAGGCTGTTGCACATCCAGTTTTCTAGCAGTGTTGCAGTTCAGTGGACCTTTAAGTGAAATCCTTTGTCAGTATAATAGCCATTGTCCAAGGCTACCCGTAGTAGTGTATTTCAAACTTAACAATTCTGGGACCCAATGCTGGTCATTTGTTCATGAATTGACCTGTTGGGAGTAATTGATATTCTGCAACAGCTCAGTATGCCCAAACTATATTAAATGCACCCCATGTTACTTTACAGCACTAGGTCAGGAAAGAACTCCTGGGCAGAAAAAAAATTGCAAACTTTATTTTCAATAAAATAAAAGATGTGAATCAATTAGAGGAAATGATTGCTTTATATCCATTCTGGGCTGTCAATGTTGATGCCTCTCCATTGGTGGAGATCTGAAAATTGGAATCAATTTGCAACCCGTCACTGGTTAACATCGACAAACAATTGAAACAACAGTCAAGCAATGAATGCAGCTGGTTGCATTTTCATTGAGGGACAAAACATACATTTGTGGTTGGAGCCAAGTTTGGCTGGCGTCTGCTATGGTTCCCAGGTAAACAATATTGCGGTGCAAGATTTGTTGATATCTGGTGGAGAAAAGTTGTTTACAGTATGTTAACACGGCAGGGTGGCCAACCCTATTCTTCAGCAGGATTTTGTTCCAGCCCTACCATAATTATTTACTCATCAGGACCTTCAAATTGTATTTGTCACATGCCAAATACAACAGGTGTAGACCTTAGCCAACAATGCAGTTAATAAAAAGAGTTAAACTAAAGTAAAAAAATAGCGAGGCTATATATACAGGGGGTACAGGTTAGTTGAGGTACTATGTGCATGTAGGTAGGGTTAAAGAAACTGCATAGATAACTGACTTGCTACTCGCTGTTTTAAGAACAAATTCTTATTTACAATGACGGCCTAACGCTGGGCCAATTATGGGACTCCCAATCACGGTCGGATTCGAACCAGGGACATCTTGCACTGAGACGCAGTGCCTTAGACCGCTACGCCACTGAATCAGGTGTGTTCGTATAGAGCTGGTTAAAAACCTGCAAACCCAATAGCTCCAGGAGAAGGGTTGACATCACCTCTAGGGGAAATAAATAGATATGGATGTAGTTGAACTTACTGTACACATTCCATTGCGCGTCCTTTTTGCATGTACTCTGTGATGCACCTTACCAGCTGGTCATTTTCATCCAGCAACTGAAAGTTGGAAAATATGAAAAAAAAAATGTTACAGCTGGCAACTTCTTTACCTTGTATGATATGTAGGCCAAATAGCAAACCAGCGGTACTGCCACGAGGTAAAGTTGGTTTTATATTCAGACATTCGCCAAAAGCCATTTAAAATTGTAAAAATCAATAACTAATTCATTGATTGTCAAACATAAGAATAGATATGGTTTATTTTATAAAATGTCTAGCATATTTTTACAACCTTTGCTTTGAGTAAACATTCCAGTTCTGATTTGATAGAAACATCTATAAAATGCCATTTAAAGCTATATAAATCATTAACATTTTCACTGAATATGACAGAAAAATCTAACTAGGTATGAGTTATTCTATAAATGTCTGGCATACTTTTAAAACCTTTGTTTTGATTTTATAGAAATCTATCAAATGCCATTTAAAGCTGTATAAATCAATAACTAATTCCCCGTTAGTTACGATCTATTCTATACATGTCTAGCATACTTTTAAAACTTTTGTTTTGAGTAAAAATTCCAGTTTTGATTTGATAGAGGGCATGTAGTCTGTCTAGAGGGCGTGTGGTCAAAGTTTAAATGAGTCAGTTATACCCTGTTAGATGGGGCCTGGTATAAAAATTCTGCATCTTCAGTCATATTAAATTAGATTACAGGAAGAAAAAAACTATGGGATGAAGGGGTCAGGCCTGACTAACAAAGAAGACAGGTGGATGGATCAAGACAACCAAGAGGATCAACGTGGAGATAGGGAAAACTAAGAGTGAACCATAACATACACTACCATTCAAAAGTTTGGGGTCACTTAGAAATGCCCTTGTTTTTTAAAAGGCACATTTTTTTGTCCATTAAAATAAACATCAAAAGGATCAGAAATACAGTGTAGACATTGTTAATGTTGTAAATGACTTATTTTAATGCAATCTTTGGAGAATAAAATCGATGACCTACGCGCAACATTAAACTACCAACGGGACATTCAAAACTAATATCTCATGCTTCACGGAGTTGTGGCTGAACGATGACACTACCAACATACAGCTGGCTGGTTATACGCTGTACTGGCAGTATAGAACAGCGGCGTCTGGTAAGACAAGGGGCGGCGGACTGTATTTTTGTACATAACAGCTGGTGCACGACATCTAAGGAAGTCTCAAGTTATTGCTCGCCTGAGGTAGAGTATCTCATGATAAGCTGTACAGTCGTGGCCAAAAGTTTTGAGAATGACAAATATTAATTTTCAAAGTCTGCTGCCTCAGTTTATATGATGCTAATTTGCATATACTCCAGAATGTTATGAAGAGTGATCAGATGAATTGCAATTAATTGCAAAGTCCCTCTTTGCCATGCAAATTAACTGAATCCCCAAAAAACATATCCATTGCATTTCAGCCCTGCCATAAAAGGACCAGCTGACATCATGTCAGTGATTCTCTCGTTAACACAGGTGTGAGTGTTGACGAGGACAAGGCCGGAGATCACTCTGTCATGCTGATTGAGTTCAAATAACAGACTGGAAGCTTCAAAAGGAGGGTGGTGCTTGGAATCATTGTTCTTCCTCTGTCAACCATGGTTACCTGCAAAGAAACATGCCGTCATCATTGCTTTGCACAAAAAGGGCTTCACAGGCAAGGATATTGCTGCTTGTAAGATTGCACCTAAATCAACCATTTAATCGGATCATCAAGAACTTCTAGGAGAGCGGTTCAATTGTTGTGAAGAAGGCTTCAGGGCGCCCAAGAAAGTCCAGCAAGCGACAGGACCGTCTCCTAAAGTTGATTCAGCTGCGGGATTGGGGCACCACCAGTACAGAGCTTGCTCAGGAATGTCAGCAGGCAGGTGTGAGTGCATCTGCACGCACAGTGAGGCGAAGACTTTTGGAGAATGGCCTGGTGTCAAGAAGGGCAGCAAAGAAGCCACTTCTCTCCAGGAAAAACATCAGGGACAGACTGATATTCTGCAAAAGGTACAGAGATTGGACTGCTGAGGACTGGGGTAAAGTAATTTTCTTCCGATTGTTTGGGGCATCCGGAAAAAAGCTTGTCCGGAGAAGACAAGGTGACCGCTACCATCAGTCCTGTGTCCTGCCAACAGTAAAGCATCCTGAGACCATTCATGTGTGAGGTTGCTTCTCAGCCAAGGGAGTGGGCTCACTCACAATTTTGCCTAAGAACACAGCCATGAATAAAGAATGGTACCAACATATCCTCCGAGAGCAACTTCTCCCAACCATCCAGGAACAGTTTGGTGACGAACAATGCCTTTTCCAGCATGATGGAGCACCTTGCCATAAGGCAAAAGAGATAACTAAGTGGTTTGGGGAACAAAACATCAATATTTTGGGTCCATGGCCAGGAAACTCCCCAGACCTTAATCCCATTGAGAACTTGTGGTCAATCCTCAAGAGGCGGGTGGACAAACAAAAACCCACAAATTCAGACAAATTCCAAGCATTGATTATGCAAGAATGGGCTGCCATCAGTCAGGATGTGGCCCAGAAGTTAATTGACAGCATGCCAGGGCAGATTACAGAGGTCTTGAAAAAGAAGGGTCAACACTGCAAATATTGACTCTTTGCATCAACTTCATGTAATTGTCAATAAAAGCCTTTGACACTTATGAAATGCTTGTAATTATACTTCAGTATTCCATAGTAACATCTGACAAAAATATCTAAAGACCCTGAGGCAGCAGACTTTGTGAAAATTAATGTGTCATTCTCAAAACTTTTGGCCACGACTGTAGACCACAATATTTACCTAGAGAGTTTTCATCTGTATTTTTCGTACCACCACAGTCAGAGGCTGGCACTAAAACAGCATTGAATGTTCTGTATTCCGCCATAAGCAAACAAGAAAATGCTCACCCAGAGGCGGCGCTCCTAGTAGCTGGGGACTTTAATGCAGGGAAACTTAAATCTGTTTCACCAAATATCTATCAGCATGTTAAATGTGCAACTGGGGGGACTCTGGACCACCTTTACGCCACACACAGAGATCCATACAAAGCCCTCCTTCGCCCTCCATTTGGCAAATCTGACCATAATTCTATCCTCCTGATTCCTGCTTACAAGCAAAAATTAAAGCAGAAAGAACAAGTGACTAGATCAATAAAAAAGTAGTCAGATGAAGCAGATGCTACGCTACAGGACTGTTTTGCTAGCACAGACTGGAATCTGTTCCGGGATTCCTCCGATGGCATTGAGGAGTACACCACATCAGTCATTGGCTTCATCCATAAGTGTATCGATGACGTCATCCCCACAGTGACAGTATGTACATACCCCAACCAGAAGCCATGGATTACAGGCAATATTCGCACTGAGCTAAAGGCTAGAGCTGCCACTTTCAAGGAGTGGGACTCTAACCCGGAAGCTTATAAGAAATCCCGCTATGCCCTCCGACGAACCATCAAACAGGCAAAGGGTCAACACAGGACCAAGATCGAGTCGTACTACACTGGCCCTGATACTCGTCGGGTGTGGCAGGGTTTGCAAACCATTTCAGACTTCAAAGGGAAGCACAGCCGAGAGCTGCCCAGTGACATGAGCCTACCAGACAAGCTAAACTACTATGCTCGCTTCGAGGCAAATGGCACTGAAACATGAATGAGATCACCATCCATATCTCAGACTGGCCAAAAAAATTAAAAGATTAAGATGGGCAAAATAACAAACACTGGACAGAGATATGGCTTTTTCTTTGCAACTCTACCTAGAAGGCCAGCATCCCAGAGTTGCCTCTTCACTGTTGAAATTGAGACTGGTGTTTTGCGGGTACTATTTAATGAAGCTGCCAGTTGAGGACTTATGAGGAGTCTGTTTCTCAAACTAGACACTAATGTACTTGTCCTTTTGCTCAGTTGTGCACCGGGGCCTCCCACTCCTCTTTCTATTCTGGTTAGAGCCAGTTTGCTCTGTTCTGTGTAGGGAGTAGTACACAGCGTTGTACGAGATCTTCAGTTTCTTGGCAATTTCTCACATGGAATAGCCTTCATTTCTTAGAACAAGATTAGACTGACGAGTTTCATTAGAAAGTTATTTATTTCTAGCCATTTTGAGTCTGTAATCGAACCCACAAATGCAGATGCTCCAGATACTCAACTAGTCTATAGAAGGCCAGTTTTATTGCTTCTTTAAATCAGGACAACAGTTTTCAGCTGTGCTAACATAATTGCAAAAGGTTTTTCTAATGATCAATTAGCCTTTTAAAATGATAAACTCTTGGATTAGCTAACACAACGTGCCATTGGAACACAGGAGTGATGGTTGCTGATAATGGGCCTCTGTACGCCTATGTAGATATTCCATGAAACAAATCTGCCGTTTCCCACTACAATAGTCATTTACAACATTAACAATGTCTACACTGTATTTCTGCTAAATTTGATGTTATTTTAAATGGACAAAAATATTGCTTCTCTTTCAAAAACAAGGACATTTCTAAGTGACCCCAAACTTTTGAACGGTAGTGTACGTATATACAAATTAGCATGGGTATTGAAAGATACCAGAGGGTGGATAACAAAAAAAAGCACAAATATAAGAAAAGAACAGTACATGTTTTGTTTTTGTGCTAAATGTATACATTATGATTTGCCTCTGAACTGCATGTGAACCCTTCTGCAATCTACTGGCACTAACCATTAAAAACGAGGACTTCAACCAGGCTGTCCCTATGCTATTTGCTCTCTTAAACTGCTAGCACAAACCCTACGTGAAAATTGGGCTTTTCACAAAAGATCATGAAAAAAATATCACCTGGCCCAAATCAGCTCTACATAATTCAGCAGGGAGGTGTGCAATTACCACACATTATACCAGTGGAGAAACTACGTCACCTACATAGGTATTACCATATCCCTTTCAATTCACATTCCTTGCAGAAAGAACTATTTGCAAACCTTTTAAAATGTCCAGAAATAGTGGCCTTAGAAGGGTATTTATACTTTAAAGGACATTTTATATGAATGGATGTGGATTAAAGAATTCAGCCAGTGTTCTAATGTCCTAGTTTCATATTTTTTTCTTTACTTCAAACTATATATCCAAGTGAGCCTATGAGGACCTTGGGGATCAGATTTACCATCACACCTGTAGAAAAAGCCCATGGAGTTGGTGGAATAATCCTTTAATTCATTGCCACTTACTCAGCTGGGCCAGGGGCGCTTTAATTAGGTCAGGTGGAAATGTCCGACAGATCTCCACTCCATAAAAGGAGGAAATCACCATCGCCTGATTGTGCTGCTTTCTCTTCCTTCACTCTGTCAAATCCAGAAGTTCTGTGCGTCCATGAATCCACGTAAGTCCACCGACTCTGATAACCTTTCATCTGAACTTTCATCTGAACTATCTGTTGCGATCGGGAGTGTGGGCCATCAGTTGTTGTTGGAGTTATTATCGCGGAGCGCGGCTTGGAGCGCACGCTTCAAACATTTTGTGTAATGTGAATGGTCAATGATAGGCCAATTATGTTATTGGTATGGTTAATATGTAATGAAATTCCGTGTACACATGAAGACACTTGAAAGGGTGAAATAAGAAAGTAATTGTTTGTTGAACTGATCGGCTCTGATATCCAACTAATGGTGTTTATAGATTGAATAACCGATCACTGTTTGTATTATTCTTTCATGATTTATGATAAATAGTTACGAGCCTAAATTACTCACCGACGATTCCTATTGACTTATTAATTAACTGGATTGTTGAATTCCCTAAATGATGTTAACAATGAATGATTGTTATGATTAGATCTTTGTGATGATGGATTTGATTGGATACACGTTATTCTGTTTCCTTTGTTATGCAGCACAGACTACTCAGTAAATATACCACTTTATGGTTAAAGGAATTCCTGCCTCAGTCTCATCCATTTCTCTGTCACCTGACCCGTGGACACCTGTTCACCCTCACTGTCAGTCATCCTACCTGTCCAGCTACCCACACAGATTCCACTAATCTTTCAACACCCATTGATCAAACATATAAGACAGACACTGCTCAACAGGAGTTGTTTGTGATATCTACAGTCAGTTACCACTTTATTAGGTTCGCCACCCTATCCTACACACCAAGGCCCGTGGTCTTGGCTTGCTAGACACTAAAGCATGTAGCGAAGTATTCAGGTATTCTGTTACTGTTGTTTGAACTTTAGAATGTGTAAAATGACAGCACAGTCTGATGGTATTTGTATCTCAGAAATTTTCAAAAACTTGTACTGACTGTAATGAACTCCAACTGGACTTAACTTGAACAGTCCATCTCCTTTCCCAGTTCCATCAACAGTTTTGAATTCACGCTGTTCCAGATGCAAAGGGGATTGTACCTAATAAAGTGACCACTGAATCTATAGACTTTCCAGAATGTGTTCTGTGAATAACCGGGGTATTAAAACCTGTTAGGGCTAGGGGGCAGTATTTACACGGCCGGATAAAAAACTTTCCCGATTTAATCTGGTTATTACTACTGCCCAGAAACTAGAATGTGCATATAATTATTGGCTTTGGATAGAAAACACCCTAAAGTTTCTAAAACGGTTTGAATGGTGTCTGAGTATAACAGAACTCATATGGCAGGCAAAAACCTGAGAAGATTCCTTACAGGAAGTGGCCTGTCTGACAAGTTCTTGTTCTTCTTGACTCTCTTTATTGAAAACTGAGGATCTTTGCTGTAACGTGACACTTCCTACGGCTCCCATAGGGTCTCAGAACCCGGGAAAAAGCTGAATGATGTAATTCCAGCCCCTGGCTGAAAAACATTAGCGCCTTTGGTAAGTGGTCTATCAGAGGACAATGAGACTGAGGCGCATGCACGAGGCGACCATGTTTTTATTTTCTCTCTCTGAACGTAAACACGCTTTCCCGGTCGGAATATTATCGCTTTTTTACGAGAAAAATGGCATAAAAATTTATTATAAACAGCGGTTGACATGCTTCGAAGTACGGTAATGGAATATTTAGATTTTTTTTGTCACGGAACGCGTTGTGCGCGTCACCCTTCTTTACACTTCGGATAGTGTCTTGAACGCACGAACAAAACAGAGGATATTTGAACATAACTATGGATTATTTTGAACCAAACCAACATTTGTTATTGAAGTAGAAGTCCTGGGAGTGCATTCTGACGAAGAACAGCAAAGGTAATAACATTTTTCTTAATATAAATCTGACTTTGGTGAGGGCTAAACTTGGTGGGTGTCTAAATAGCTAGCCCTGTGATGCCGGGCTATCTACTTAGAATATTGCAAAATGTGCTTTCACCGAAAAGCTATTTTAAAATCGGACATAGCGAGTGTGTAACAGGGTTGGTTATGTTTCCACTTGCCTCTAAAGAAATGTGTACTTAATGTTCAAGCATTCGTATTGGTTGGTTCAACTGATGACAATAAGGTGTGTTGTGATTGGCCCCGCTTGCAGATAGGGGGAGATCGCGAACGTCAGGTCTTCCCAGTATGAAAATGTGATGCAAGGGGTAGGTCACGTTCTGAATACTGTTTTATATTTTACAATGTGTACAAGTTTGCTGTACGTTACTGATTTATACATGTGTGGGTATATGGTACATGTTAGGGATTGAGGGGCTTTCTGGAATGTGCTTTGGCATATGATTGCTGTAGATAAGTGTTAGCTAGCATACACCGTTGTAATGGTCACATAAGCCCACTGCTAACACAGTTGTCTTCATGCTACAGCTTTTGCCATCAGTATCATTAAGCCCTGCACAACTACCGTGCTGTTTCTCATTTAACAACAGGAATAAATGATGCTCAACTGGGACCACTGGCTGATGTGATTTATTAGGAGAAAACACAACGCAAGGAGAGTACGATATACATCTGTTACACTGGTGCCGTGACTCGTCTTCTTGTCTTCGCCGGAAGTCACGTGGAGGGATCCGAGACCCGGCTTCAAGAAGTACTGTGGTTGCTAATGCACGCCAGAGGGCTAGGTTTCGCTTTCTGCACAAGTGGAATTCTCAGGGAGCTCCTGGTAGCATGAGTGAGGGAAATATAATGTACTGGTTATTACTTGTATGTGGTGATGCTATGATTATTGAGTGATGTAATTGTGCTGTTATCCTAGTAACCTTCCAAAGCCAATTAACGTGAGGGCAACGCCATTTTCTACCACACGGTGGCGACAACTATTTATGATGGCGTTTCCTGTTACTTTTCTGTGTTGATTCTTGGTCTTGTTAGACATCTACTACTGAACGTTTGTTTTGAGTGGATTATGTTCATTTCGATTTGATAGAATTGTTCATATTGATTGTGATTTTTTTTATTTTTTTGTCTAAATATTTACATTAAAAAACAACTTATTTTAATTTTATTTTAAAAATGGAAGGTTTTGGGAGAGGTAGGGGAGTTTTCATGTTTAACCCTTCACCGCCAGTGGGTAGGGGGGCAGCTATTTCTCCAGTTGCTTCCACACCTCTGGCCAGGCCAACTGCACAGGCAAGTGTGCGCTTTCCACATGATTTAGAGCTACCTCAACTCAGTGCATTCGAGCCAGTTTCACCTAGTCCTAGGAAGGAGGATGTCTCTATGGATTTCCTGGCAGACATTGTTAAGCAGATGGGTCACTCCATAGGTGAAAATATTGCCTCTTGTTTGGAATTAAAGGCTATGGGAGATGGGGTAGGACAGAAGGTCGATTATGTTGGTGGTACCATGGCTGGGGCCAGCTCTAGTCTAAATGTAGTGGTGAAAAATGTCAGGGAACCAGTGTGTTTCAGGGGGGATGGTTCAGAGAAATGCATGAGTGGGAGGAGACCATGTTAGCGTACATACAGGGAGGAAGGGCTATGATGGGCAGGAGAGGTCAGATGACGTTTTTGGTAAGCTGTCAGGGCGGGCACGTGACGTGGTAAGAGTAAGCCTACGCAGTAACCCAGTTGACTTAAGCCAGGGCCCTAGACCAGTTTTTGACATTCTGAAGCGTCACTTTAGCGACAGTCAACTCCGACATGCCCCTAGCTGATGTTTATTCTACGTTGCCAATGGAAGGAGAGACTCCATTTGACTACTGGATCAGACTGAACAGGGCTATAGAGGTGGCAGAGGACTGTTTGAAGAGGCAGAACAAGGAGCTAGACAATCCATCACGTGTTCTGACTGTCATGTTCATCAAGCACTGTCCGAACCCAGAGCTGTCATTGATATTCATGTGCAAACCATTGCATGAGTGGACGGTTGCGGAAGTCCATGGCAGGCTGGAGGAGTACCAGAGGAAGTGCAAGGCTCCACGTCCCTTGCGGCTGGCCCCACTGGTCACCACACTGACGCAGGAAGTAAGTAGGCCAGTGTCAGCTGTTGCAAACTGTCCGGACCCCTTGCAGCAGCCCACAACTGGCTCATCCGAGGCATTGGATCGGGTGATTGGCATGCTTGAACGGGTCTTGGAGCAGAGGCCACAGCAACCTGTAGGCGGCTATGATAACCGTTTCCAGGGGAGGCCCAGGAGAAGGGAGAACCTGTCTTTGCGATGCAAATTGTGTGGTGATGCGAATCACAGCACAATGGATCATTGTTATTCTAACCACCTATGCTTCCTCTGTTATGCAGCTGGGCACACACGTCAAGAATGCCCTCGCACTTCATCGGTAACTCCCGTCGCTCCATCAAACAGCAACACGACACAGCGGCAGGAAAACTAGCTGGCCCGCACGGGATGGGGGGAAGTGCTGGGCCTTGTGAGGTGCCCCAATCAGTTAGTGGTGTAGATCTAGAGTCAGTATATTCAAATGTTTGTGATGAAGTCAAGTCGAACGAAAAAGTCGTTATGCAAAATACACAGAGTGCTCCACAATGATGAACTCTTCTATACTAGTGTGTTACTGGGGGATGTTATAGAGGTGAGCGCTATGATTGACAGCGGTTCTATGGCATGCACATTGAGCTCAACAGTGGTGCCACGCCTTGAGAAAGCAGGTGTGCTCAAGAGTGGCTCCCTCAGTCCAACTGAAGTGTTGTTGGTTGGCTGCGGGGGGTTGAAGACCAAGCCTGTAGGTGTGTGTGAATTGAATCTGTCTGTGTATGGCAGCAGTGTCTCTGTCCCTGTTCTAGTAGTGGATGGCCAACGTGATGAGCTTATCCTAGGCAGCAACGTGATTAAACACCTCATCAGGGAGCTGAAGACGACTGGTGACTTCTGGGAGAAGATGTCATCATCTGAACACAATGGAGATGACAAACTGTTCCGTCTGCTGGCTAATGTAGAGAGATGGAAAGGGACCGAAGTGCCAGAAAGAGTGGGCACAGTAAGGCTGAAGCGGGCGGTCACATTGGAGCCTATGCAGGAACATTTAGTCTGGGGCCGGCTGTGTACGCCTCAAAATGTATCCGCGGGCAGTGCTGTCGTTATTGAGCCTACGAGGGCACGCTCAAGGCCAAAAAACATTCTAGTGGGGAGAACAGTAGCGACATTGTGGAGCGATGGCTGGGTCCCTGTCAGTTATCAACCCCTCACCAAAGCCAGTAACGGTGAGACGGAATGCCAAGATAGCGGATGTTTTTCCTTGCATGGCATTAGAGGACTTTGACACTGACTATATGGATGGGCCCACTGTCAAACCAGTCCCCCTGGTGCAGCAGGTACACAAAATGGATGACAATCCAGACTTTGACAATGGTAGTGGAGATAGCTTGACCGTTGACAGTACCGTCAACCCGCACAGAGTGACAAGTGAGGTGTTGCACGAGTTAGGGTTAGGTGACATTGAGTCCACTCAGTTGTCGCAACAGTGTAAGGCCAGGCTAGTTCAGCTTATAGCCCGCTACGAGTCTATCTTCTCCCGGCACAAACTAGATTGCGGGAAGGCTACGGGATATGTCCATCGCATCAGACTCAGTGACACTAAGCCTTTTAGGCTACCTTACCGTAGGCTCTCCCCTAACCATTATGACAAGCTCAGGCAGGCCTTGGATGAGATGGAAGAGCGAGAGATAATCAGGAAATCCGGCAGTGAGTATGCCTCCCCACTCGTCCTGGTCTGGAAGAAGTCTGGTGATCTGAGACTGTGTACAGACTTCCGATGGCTCAATGCTCGCACCGTAAAGGATGCCCACTGTCATGACGTTGGCCTGTGGGTAAGGTTTATGACCCCCCCCATAAATACCCTTCTCCCTTCCCCTCTCTCTCTGACCCTACTGAAGGACTTGAATAGCCTGTGTTAAATATTGAGAGTCTGGGAACATCAAACAAATGGGGAAAAGGAACCATCTTTTGATAATAAAACCAGTTGGAAATATGCTTGATAACGTAATGAGTATGTATGTCAGTTCATTGTCGACAAACTGTACCTGAGAAAGTATACACCCTCTAGTTAGAGTCACATGGAATTGTTATGCAATTGAAATGTTTGATATTGAAATTGTTTGTTAGGAGATTAAATGTAATTTTAGCTTCCAAATGAGAGAACTGGGTTTTCATAAGGAAAGGGCCCTGCCCGATCAGTGGCCAACCCTGTGAAGAGACATGGGGTTATAAACGATGAAACACCTCCTTCCCTCCTCTCCACTATATAAGTCTTTGACGAAAAGACATTCACGTGTTCCAGTACGTGAGGTCTGCAGCCTCTACGTTAGAAGGACAGACACATATCAAGGACAGAACTAAGCCAACCTCGGCGTGAGCTATGGTATGAACTGGTATGAACTTTGAGCTTATTCACTACAGAAGTGATACTTCCTAGCCGTTGAGTTAGCGCTGCTAACGTGGGCTAGGAAAGGACGGACGACGGATCCAGTCTAACAACCAGACGAAGATACCACCACCATTGACATTCTTCCACACTACAGGAAGATCTGTTGGCCAACCCGGCCAGCATCTACGACCAACCTACCGAAGCGCAGCTCAGAGTAAATATTTATTGCATTTTCCTTTTCCAAATGGGCGGTAATTTAGAATGCATAAGATAATGTATTTACGATAGCATAGCTGCTGTTTCTTTGTTCCTAAGTCTTCCCGCCCTTTCATTCAAGCCCAACCCCCTTTCCTTTGTGTAACCAGCCATGATACAGGCTCCGTCCACCAGGACGTTTTCTGTATGACATCAATTGTATTCTGTGTATTTGTAATTCTGTGTGATTAGTTAGGTATTTAGTAAATAAATAATTAAACCCAATTTTGTATTGCTGATTCAACTTGTTAGCCAGGGTTCGTGAAGATAACCAAGAATTTACAACTTTCATGATGAGACAGAAAATAAGATAAGGGTTAATATTGACTGCTATCGATGTAAAGTATTAAGAGTTTATTCGGAAGATAACAGCTCTATAAACGTTCTTCTGTGGTGCCCCGACTTTCTAGTTAATTACATTTACATGATTAGCTTAATCAGGTAATATTAATTACAGAGAAATAATTTTATAAGTTAGCATGTCATATCACTTAATCCGGCATAGCCAAAGACACGACACCACCCTCTACCTCACCAAGCTGATGCTTTGGCGGCCCTGGGTGGCAATGCTTTCTTCTCTACAAAGGATTTGACCTCCGGCTACTACAATGTGGAGGTGCATGAAGACGACAAGAAGTTTACAGCCTTCACTTCTGCTTTTGGGTTATATGAATATCACCGTCTTCCACAAGGACTATGCAACAGCCCAGCTACATTCATGAGGATGATGTTGAGCATTTTTGGGGATCAATTTTTCTAGCCTCCTATGCTACCTGGACGATGTGCTGGTTTTTGCCCCGACTGAAGAACTTGGATTGCAACGCTTGGAGTCAGTTTTTGAGCGTCTCAAAGCCCATAATCTGAAATTGTCTCCAAAGAAATGCCATTTCATGAAGAGGTCAGTGCGGTTCTTGGGGCATGTCATCAGTGAAGGAGGTGTGGCCACAGACCCAGAAAAAGTGACGGCTATTACAGGGATGACAGAGAAGGATCTCATGGAGGATAACACGGACGTGCCTTCCCAGGGGAAGATTCGGTCCTTTCTCGGAATGATAGTCTATTACCAGCAGTTCATTGAGGGGTGCTCCACCATCGCTAAGCCGCTGCATGGGCTGACAACGGGGACGAAGGCACCACGCCACGGGAAGGGCAAGAGAAAAAGAGGAATACATAGGAAACTCGCAGCAGACTGGACTGGTGAGTGCAAACAGGCCTTTAGTCAGTTGAAACAAGCTCTCCTCGATCAGGTCATGCTAGCCCACCCTGATTTTAGTAGACCTTTCTTGCTGTCTGTAGACACATCTAGTAATGGATTAGGTGCTGTCCTTTCCCAGGTGCCAGAGGATGGGTCTACAGCCAGACCGGTAGCATTCGCTAGCAAATCACTTACTTATGCACAGTCAAAGTATCCTGCCCATAGGTTAGAGTTTTTTGCTTTACGGTGGGCTGTCTGTGAAATTTAGTCATTGGCTAAGGGGCAAGCCTTTTACTGTATGGACAGACAACAACCCATTAACGTACATCCTGTCCAAGCCCAAATTGGACGCCTGTGAACAGAGATGGGTTGCTAAACTTGCTCCATTCGAGTTTGACATCAAGTACATTCCCGGTCCCAAAAATGTAATTGCTGATGCACTCAGTAGACAGCCATTTGTGCAGCCGAGTGCTCTCCACCGCATCACAAGGGTTCCATACAAGGCCTTGCTGGAAGAAGCTGTGGGAGTACGTGCTGAGAAGGTGCAAGATGTGTTCCGCTGGTCGACCCACCCATTCGACCTCGAAAGCTGCTCACCGTCAATTGAGGCAGATGCCTGTGAAATTGTCATGGACTGCCAAACCTCCTCCTATCCTTCTCCTGGTTCTCTGTCAAAGGAAGCGGTGTCAGCAGTCCTGAGGTCGCAAGGGGAGGCTGGTCTACAGAACTGTGCGCTGCTACTGCCTCAGCTCACTCAGTCACTGGTGCCGTCTGAGATGTCAGATGTGAGAGTGCTATCCCATGACGACCTGATATCAAAGCAGCGCCAGGATGACACTCTCGCCAGAGTTGTCTTCTACGTGGACAGGGGCCGTAGACCTTCCTAGGAGGGAACGTGGCCATGAACCACTCGAGGCTCTGCGGATTCTGAAGACCTGGGAGAAGCTCACTCTGAAAATGGGTGTACTGTATCGCGTTACCAAAAGTTTGCTGTCAAAGAAGAAGACGTACCAGTATGTAGTACCCACCTCAATGAGGGCGACAGTTTTGAAGGGTGTCCACGATGAAGCCGGTCATCAGGGGCAACAGCGGACGTTGAGACAGAGGTTCTTCTGGCATGGTCTGGAGTCGGATGTCAGAGAGTATGTCAAGACCTGCAAGAGGTGTGTGTTCAGTAAGGCCCCCGAGCCAGAGGCCAGAGCTCCACTGGAGAACATCATCACGACTGAGCCCCTCGAGTTGGTGTGCGTGGACTTCTGGTCTGCTGAAGACTCCAACAACAAGTCCTTGGATGTCCTGGTCGTCACTGATCATTTTACTAAGATGGCCCATGCCTTCTTGTGTCCGAACCAATCAGCTAAAGCAGTGGCCCTTCAGCTATGGAACAACATCTTCTGTGTGTATGGTTTTCCTCGTCGTATCCACTCTGACCAAGGGGCCAACTTTGAAAGTAAATTGATTGCTGAGTTGTTGAGTGCTGCAGGAGTCCAGAAGTCGCACACAACTCCCTACCTTCCGATGGGGAACGGGGGAGTCGAAAGGTTCAATAGAACGCTGGGAAACATGATCAGGGCTTTACCTACAAGAGCGAAGCACAGGTGGCCCCAGAAGCTGAAGTCGTTGACCTTCGCCTACAACTGTACGGTCCATGAAACCACGGGCTACGCCCCTTTCCAGTTGATGTTTGGGAGAACCCCACGTCTGCCTGTCGACATGATGTTTGGTACGGTGCTGCAAGACTCAGAGGTTGTAGACTATGACGAGTACATAAAGTCCCTGACGAGAGACCTGAGGGAGGCCATGGAGACGGTACAGGTGTCGGCAACCAAACAGCTGAAGAGGCATGCGGGCCTCTACAACAGGAAGATCAGAGGGGCTCCAGTGGAGGTCGGTGATCGGGTGCTGCTGGCGAATAAGGGTGAACGTGGAAAGAGGAAGCTGGCGGATCGTTGGGAGAACAACCTCTATATTGTTACGGAGAAGAATAGCGACATCCACATCTTCAATATACAGAACATGTCGACTGGCCAGGAGAAAACGGTCCACTGTAATCTGATAATGCCTGTAAACTTCTTGCCTCTCCCTGACACTGCCTTGGAGACACCTAATACGGGAGACCGTGAGGATCAGAGTGAGGAGATGGAGGACTTCCGTGAACAATATACCAGAAATAGACATCGGTGAGAGGACTAGTGTGTGGGTATCAGAACAGACCTCGGGGGAAGCACAGCCGGAGCACTCTGGAAAAGAGACCCCAGATGTGCTGGAAGATGGGCCACTGGCGAGGGACCCTCAGAACTCACCACATTCTGGTAGCACAAGCCGCTGGTATCACAAGCTCCAGCAACAGTCACAGAACCCTTGACCTTGACTATCCACCGACTGTGGAAAGTGACCCACCAGTGGTGGTTGTAGGTGAACAGGTTAAACGTAATAACTGTTAGGCCTGTCAGGTCAGGGGCTGGTCGGGTTAAGAAACGCCCAGTGAGACTCATGCAGACACAGAGGGTTTTTCATACAGAATTCATTAGGATACCTGTGTGGGTGTAGGATTAGAATCCAAGTCTGTAGCCCATTTCTTTTTTTTCTCATTCAAGAGACCCCATGGAGGTCATGGGTCAGAGGTCAAGTAGACCAAGGTTTTTCTGTGAGGTTCTTATTGTCACTGAGTGTGCTGAACATGTAACAGGCATGTTTTCCTACGGGGTCTTTGAATTCCCCTAATTCTCTTTGGAGAATAGTCTTTGCACTGGAATATTTGATGACATGTATTGCATACCTCACTTTGTTTCTTTAGTGTGCAAGTGTAATTCAGCAGGGGAGAATGTAACAGGGTTGGTTATGTTTCCACTTGCCTCTAAAGCAATGTGTACTTAATGTTCAAGCATTCGTATTGGTTGGTTCAACTGATGACAATAAGGTGTGTTGTGATTGGCCCCGCTTGCAGATAGGGGGAGATCGCGAACGTCAGGTCTTCCCAGTATGAAAATGTGATGCAAGGGGTAGGTCACGTTCTGAATACTGTTTTATATTTTACAATGTGTACAAGTTTGCTGTACGTTACTGATTTATACATGTGTGGGTATATGGTACATGTTAGGGATTGAGGGGCTTTCTGGAATGTGCTTTGGCATATGATTGCTGTAGATAAGTGTTAGTTAGCATACACTGTTGTAATGGTCACATAAGCCCACTGCTAACACTTGTCTTCATGCTACAGCTTTTGCCATCGACAGCCATCAGTATCATTAAGCCCTGCACAACTACCGTGCTGTTTCTCATTTAACAACAGGTATTTACACATGTTATATTTTGTATTGTATTTTTGTATTTTATGGCCCAGTAGGAAAATGTGATGCAAGGGCTTTTGCCATCGACAGCCATCAGTATCATTAAGCCCTGCACAACTACCGTGCTGTTTCTCATTTAACAACAGGAATAAATGATGCTCTACTGGGACCACTGGCTGATGTGATTTATTAGGAGAAAACACAACGCAAGGAGAGTACGATATAAATCTGTTACAAGTGCATAGAGGAGTTCTGTATCTATAATTCTTAAAATAATTATGTTTTTTGTGAACGTTTATCGTGAGTAATTTAGTAAATTCACCGGAAGTTTGCGGGGGGTATGCTAGTTCTGAACGTCATATGCTAATGTAAAAAGCTGGTTTTTGATATAAATATGAACTTGATTGAACAAAACATGCATGTATTGTATAACAATGTCCTAGCATTGTCATCTGATGAAGATCATCAAAGGTTAGTGCTGCATTTAGCTGTGGTTTGGGTTTATGTGACATTATATGCTAGCTTGAAAAATGGGTGTCTGATTATTTCTGGCTGGGTACTCTGCTGACATAATCTAATGTTTTGCTTTCGTTGTAAAGCCTTTTTGAAATCGGACAGTGTGGTTAGATTAACGAGAGTCTTGTCTTTAAAATGGTGTAAAATAGTCATATGTTTGAGAAATTGAAGTAATAGCATTTCTAAGGTATTTGAATAACGCGCCACAGGATTCCACTGGCTGTTACGTAGGTGGGACGATTTCGTCCCACCTTCCCTAGAGAGGTTAAACATTTGGCTGTAAGTGTTGAACAGTTGAATCTATTACCTCAGGAGATGGTACCATTCAGCTTGTCTGGGGATGACAAAGAAGGACTTTAACAAAGCCAAAATAGAGAACAATTGGAAGGGGCCTCTTGCCGTTAAATTTGAGACATAAATAAAGTACTGTTGTGCCTTCTAACTACTTTAAAATGTGTTACTGTTGCACTAAATATGCGAACATTGATTTGGCATACAATTTAAGATTGTAAACGTTGTACAACTATGTAAACATTGTCTAACTTCATATAGATCAAACTGCACTTGAAATGAACATTTCTTTAAAGTTATTGCAAATAAATGCATATTTTCACTTTTTTCTGTGACAATCAGTGAATTGGTTATTGATTTCATCTTTAAATGCAATGACATTATGTATTTCTATCAAATCAACTTGAATTTCTACTCAAAGAAGCAAAGGTTGTAAAAGTATACTAGACGTTTATAGAAAGCATACCTAGTTTGATGATTCTGTGACAAACGGTGAATTAGTTATTGATTTATACCGCTTTAAATGGCATTTTATCGATCTAATGTATTTCTATAAAATCGAAACTGGAATTTCTATTCAAAACGGTGAATTAGTAATTGATTTTTACATTTAAATGTTTTTTGGCGAATGTCTCTTGAATGTCTGACTGTGCGAATATAAAACCAACTTTACCTCGGTCTGTACTGCTAGCGAATGAGCTAGAAAGTTGTAAACATTCGTGAACGCAAACCAACATTCTAGCTAGCTAGGTAAATGCTACATAGGTTTAACATAACCAAACTGATAGCTAACGTTACTTACTCTTTGGATAGTTTCTTGGTTGATCTGAGCTTTTCCTCTATGTCTTTTTGGTACAAAGGCAACAGACATTTTGAGTTACATTGAATGATAGACGTTACCGCCTGGGATTTTCGGCCGTCACGATAAGGAACGCCGTTTGGGTCTTAAAGCACGTAGTCAAAACGTATGGAACGCCGTTTGGGTCTTAAAGTACATGGTCAAAACGCGATAGTTTTAATGCTAAGTGTGTAAAGTAAGCAGGTGCAAGCGCTAAATTAACGCATGCAGGTGCTAAATTAACGTCTTCACACGCTAAATGAACGCCTACATGCGTCAAATAAGCGCGTGCAAATGTGCTAAATAAACGGCTGCAAGCTTCCTGCACATGTCAAATTAACGCCAACAGCGGCTAAATTTTAACTTACACTCGCTAACTTAACGCTTTCTTTAATATGCTAATTTTACCAGCCAATTTCCCTAGCTCCTCCTTTCATTAAATCGATGTACAGGCAGTTTGATGCAACAACATCACAATTGAAGATGGCAAGAAGGAACTTCCATTTTGTTGTTTCTCTGTGCTTCCAGCAACAATCGCAGCAGTACTGTAATAGCATTCATGAAGCAATCCGTCTCCAACGGACCATGGAGGAGAAAACAACACTGTCTGCTTGTTGAATGTAATACATATTGAAAATATTATTTACAAAATAGAGCTACATGCATCCTTAAAATGTCTTCTTGACCTACACATTGATTACATTCTATAGTGAGTGATGCATGCGGCTACATTTTTTTTTTCTGTAAATCATTTTCAGAACGCAATTACATTGTTTGACAGCTTTATTGCTTTCTCCATATTTTTGAAATGTATAAGCCTTTAAATTACCTTTTACAGACTACTTCTACAAACGAGGCTACACTTGTGGCAGCACCTATTCCTGTGCCCCCACATCTTCTGCACCACTTCTTGTGGCCCCCTCCACCTATACCACTTCCTGTGGCCTCCCCTCCACCATTCCCTGAGGCTTATCGTCCACCTTCACCACACTCTTTTGTTGATGTTGGTGATGACAATGAGTAAGTCATCCCTGTAAATAATTAAATGTCTTGTTATTACAGATGAATTGGGGAAGTATCTGAGCTTTGTTATTCTGAATGTCTCCTTTAGTGTTGACCTCCAAACCATGTTGAAGTTAATGAGATGCCAACGAAATTAATGCGATGAGGGACAGCGTTTATGATTGTGCAATGAGAGGCTTTAAGAGAGCCCGCTTTAATCCGGAGGTAAAAATAGACATGGTTTTTAAGGATGCTGACGGAAAAGGGGCAGCTGATGAGGGTGGTCCATCGAGAATTTCTCCGGCTGCTAATGAGTGCCATCCATTCCTCTGGAGTCTGAGGGACCTGATTGGCAAAAATGCCTTTCTTGCAACTCTCAAGGTGAGTTACACTTTTACACCAACAAAGACATGTTTGTTTATGGCAATATATATGACTTGAGTAAGATATTTGATTTTTGTATGTAATGTGTCCTTTATTTACGGTTTGTCTTCTGTGTGACAGCACTCTATAATGGCGTATACAAACAGGTGGGCCCCATGACTGCTGTCTGTCTGGTACATGGGGGTGTAGAGACACATTTTTTTCAGAGAGGCTATACAGGCAAGTGTGTAGCCTACAACCTCCTGTGCCAGAACTGAAAGAAATTGCGGAATATGACTTCAGAGAGAAGTTGGAGAAGGTAAGTAACTTTATACTTTGATGGATGTTGTTACTGTTAATTAGCACTAAGTTTGAAAAAAAATTGGCTTGTAGTTCATGAATACTTTTCCACATGGTTTTGGTTTCCTTTTGTTGGCAGTCAATCTTTTTTAAGGGTAGTGATAATCAGTTTATTGTTTTGCTAATCGATGAGGCACAGGAAGCGGTCATGTTGGGTCCAGTGCGATTCATTCGTACATTGGAGAGGGATGCCCTGGTGGAGTCAGCCACAAAGTTTTACTTAGAAGGATACGGGATGCTCTTGAGTAGTGAGTTTCCATATATCTAAGGAATCTCAAGTTTAGTTAAATTCTTCAGGGCAAATTCATTGACTTTTTTTACTTTATAGATTCAAAAAGGGTCTGGAGTATCTAGGTTTCCTGCCTTACATGAATAGACACTCAAGCTTCTTCAGAGAGGTTTTCATCTACGCTGAGAAATCTCTTTTGGCCAGACATAGCTTCTCTCTTCAAAGCAGAGCGCTCCCCACCTGGTACCAATCAAAGAGCGATCGAGAGAAGAGTCATGTTTCTGGAGGGACTGGCTTCTGGAGGTGGAAGGTTAGATGCAAAACCATGATCATTGAAGTAATATGGCCCACATCAGTAAAACATCACCAAATTACTCTCACAACTGTGGGACAGCATTTTATAGCCTTATTCTTCCATGGGCCCCCTAAGAATGTAATAGATAAATTAAATCCCAAACTACTTTTACTTAGAGTATTGTTCTCCAACAAGTGTTACTTATGGACTTTAATGTCCCCCCCTTCCCTGTTTTCAGGGGGGAACACATACCCTTTAACCATGGAGAAGGTTTTCATTTTCACTTCGGGAGCTTCAGCATTCCTAGGCTGGGATTGCCAGTGGAGCCACAGCTACAGTTCTCTCTGCTACCACACGGCAAGCAGGACCGGAGAGCCAAGTCTAGGTCCAAGAGGCTTCTAAACAGATTCTACCCCCAAGCCATAAGACTACTGAACATCTAATTAAATGGCTACCCAGACTATTTGCTGCTACTCTATCTATGCGTAGTCACTTTAATATCTCTGCCTACATGTATTTATTAACTTGACTAACCGGCGCCCCCGCACATTCTCTGTACCGGTATCCCCTGTATATAGCCTCGCTACTATTTTACTGAATGCTCTTTAATTATTGACTTATCTTTTTTTTTTTTACCGCATTGTTGGTTAAGGGCTTGTAAGTAAGCATTTCACTGTAAGGTCTACACCTTGTATTTGGCGCATGTGACAAATAACATTTTATTTGATTTAAATAATTAATTTAAAAGGGAATTATCCAAAACCTTTATTGCATGACTACCTAGTAAGTTCGGAATACTGCAGCCAATGTTAATTGGTGATGGGTCCCAAAATAATTGATATTAAAGTTTCCGACAGGATTGTCCATCAGCAAAATAAAGTTGTGTAGTGAAAGTTTTCAAAAACATTACAACCAACCAGAATCAATTGGACACAGTAATACATAATGCAGCTTTAATATTTTAATACATGTATGATTTCTTAGTGGGTAAACTGAGCATTATGCAAAGTAGTTAAGTCATGTATGTCAAGGGACTATGTTACCATAAATAAATCTTCCAGTAAATATGGACATTTCATTTACATGTGTAATGGCAAAATACACTGTAGTTGGTACATAGGTCATGGTGCAGCAAGTTTAAGGGTAGTGGAGAAGCACAAGTGGGACTTTGAGTGAAGTAACTGAGGGCAGAAAAGGATATCAGGGTGCCCAGGAACTTGAAGCTGCTGATCATCTCCATGTCAATGTACAGTACATCTACTGTACATTGACATGGAGATGACATGGAGATCTGCTTTTCTGGAGAATGGTGAAGTATCACCAGCTACTTTGTTTTGTTTACGCTGAGACTGTTGACGTATCACCATTATGTCAGGTCCCACAGCTCCTTCATGTACTCATGTGTACCATGGTAGCGTCGGGTCCATTCTGGGGATACACATTCTCATGATAATGTAAAAAAATCTACATTTGTTATTACAGAATTTACACCCAGAACCCTGAGTCTGCTAACGAGTTTCTAGGTCAGGATGGCGTTGAAAGCAGAGCTATAAAATAAAATGCACTCTGACGTATGTAAAAATGTATAATTGATATTTGTTGTGACAATAGGCAAACTGGAGTTGTACATTGTGCTACACAATCTATTGTTCTAGGTTTTTAAAATCGATATCAACTGGGCTGCAGTGGAAATGGTAAGAAACTTCGATATCATGGGGCCCTATCTTCTAACTTCCTTTCCTGGTACAGACACTGCCGTCAAATGCCAACCAGGGGCTCTCCGTCCTACGGTGGCTGAAGACGTTTTGCCTGACGTCAAACATTAACAAGAGTGTCAGATTGAAGTGTCTGGAAAAAATGTAAAGAGCACATTACTTTTGTAATCTTTACTGGCACAGTTTTAAAATGTCTAATTGTAGTCACTTTCAATTGATTTATTGACTCCATGAACCATAGATTGTTTGTAGTTCATAACATTAACACAACTGACAAACACTGCTTGACTGGGATGCATGTTTTAATAACATTGGCTATTTGATTGGGCTTAATGTTGCATACCTTGTCATGTTGTGCATGCATGCCAACCAGGTGAGAATCACCTGAATTAAATGATACTTAATGAATCAGGTCTTCAGCCTCCCCCTTGCCCACTCCAAACTCCCCTTCAATGTTCCCTTCTGCAAGACACAGTTGTGTGAAAATAAAGCGGAAGGAATGGGAACCCTATTCCTTTGAAGAAGTACTGGGTATATGCCTGAAGTTATTTTACCCAAATAAGCTTCGATGGAATATAAATATTCAAAAAGTGAACGTGCACATTAAAGTCTACTCTGTTCGAAAGCTGACATGTAACATTAGCAAAGGTTTTACAAGGTTGTCACTAGCCAAATTTGCTATATGTGAGCTTTTCTGTGTTCATGCTAATACCGAGCTAGCGCAGCTAACGCTAGCATTTAAACGAAAGCCTGTCAGGCTGAAGAAGTTGCCTACCTTAAGTTGTTGTTTTGCTTAAATACAAGGCTTTGGGCTAAAAACGTAGCTCAAAAACATGTCCTGCTTCAGTACTAGCCGATAAGTCACATTTAGGTAGCTTGTCTAAACATTTACATTTAAGTCATTTAGCAGACGCTCTTATCCAGAGCGACTTACAAATTAAGTCAATGATAAAGCAAAATAAAGACAATAGTCCAAAAATCGAGAACTACCAGGATTTTGAGCATCTCCGTTTAATCTACGTATGCCTGGCCCTGCATCCAAGCAACAATCTTGCTAGTATGTAATTTACCTTGATAGTATCGTAATGACCTGACTAGATCATGAAGGAACAATTGTCCAGACAGAGGATTGAGTTAACGAATGGACGGTTTATTAACCCAACTTAACACAGGCTTCTGTTTGGCCGTAGCCCACGCCAAATAAATGAAAGGTACATTACAAACCAACCGTGACCTTCTCTTGTGAAGCCCAGACGTAAGAGAGAGAACAATGGCTAAACCCGGTCTTAACTTCCAATGCTCCATCCCCCTGCCCAACCCCCCTCCACGCCACTCCGCCAACCACCAGGCTGCCCGGTATCAGAACATTCCAGGCATTCCCGTGATTGGCAGATAGCAGGTTGATTGGCATGACCCCGCGAACACTGGTAAGTACGACACAATCCACTAATAGCCTAACACATAACCCACAACTGTCTGTGCGGGTCGCTACACAGCCCCCCCACCACAAAGTCCCTCGTCCCCGAGGGAACAAAGTCTCTGAAGCGACCCGGAGGTCTCCTTTGCCTGCGTGGCCGTGATGGTTGCAGAGTGTCCAGATGTGAAACAGGGGGCTCCATCCGTGGCAGGGGGCTGCCCCTCTGGGACCCAGGGGATGAAGGAAGGGATATGGGGGACAAGGAAGCGGGAACGGGGAATACAGTCCGTGGCACCGGGGAACCACGCGGTGACACAGGGAGGGAGACAGGGGGAGTGGGCCGTCTGGAGCCTTGTCGACGGCACCTGGGGGTGGGTGCCTGGAGAATGTCATTGCCAGAGAGGGAAATTGTGGGGGTCCCTGGGGTTTGGGGAGAAGCGGCCCCTCTATGGGGCTAACCTGTCCCGGTGCAGTGCCACCTTTCTCCCCCTGGAAGGAAGCTGCACCCGGTACACAACCTCCCCTACCCTCTCCAGGACGCTGCAGGGCCCCACCCAGTGACTGTCCAACTTGGGGCATCTGCCTTTTTTCCTTAGGGGGCTGTAGACCCAGACCAGCTCCCCAGCCACAAAGTGCCTTCCCCGGGTGTGCACGTCATAGTTCCTCTTCTGCCTCACACCTGCATTCGCCAGCTGCTCTCTGGCGAAGTTGTGGGCTGTCTCCAGGCGGTCCTGGAGTCTCCGGGCATACTCCGGCCCCGGGGGAACATGAGGGCTATCCAGGGGCCGACCAAACGCCATCTCCGCTGGGGTGCGGATCTCTCTCCCCAGCATGAGGAGGGCAGGCGTGCAGGAGGTGGAGTCTTGGACAGCGAAACGGCATGCCATGAGGACCATAGGCAGGTGCTTGTCCCAGTCACGCTGGTGTTTGGCAGAGACGATGGCCAGCTGCTGTCCAAGCGTTTTGTTGAAGAGCTCCACAAGGCCATCACTTTGAGGATGGAGAGGAATAGTGCGGGTCTTGTGCATACCCAGCCTCTCACACATGGTGGCGAACACACGGGACTCAAAGTTTCTGCCTTGGTCGCTGTGGATGGACTCCGCAGCTCCAAACCTGCTGAACATCCCCGCTGTCAGGGCGTCGACGATGGTCTCTGCCTCCTGGTCAGGCAGAGCATAGGCCTCAGGCATTTTGTGAAATAGTCCATAGCCGTGAGCACCCAGCGGTTTCCACTGTCTGTGGTGGGGAACGGCCCAACTACATCCACTCCCACCCTCTCCATGGGAGCCCCCACTGGGAACTGTTGGAGCTGAGCACAACTGTCTGTGCGGGTCCCTACAGTATTGTAACGACCCTGGGTTTATAAACGCCGAAATCGACTCTGCCGCAGTCGATAGCGCGCTGGACTTCGGGCTAGAAGGTTGAGGGTTCGAGACCTGCTCTCTCCCTGTTTCATTACAGTATTAACACAGTCCAATGTTTCCGTGGCTGTTATAGTTTACATGTATTTTCAGCAGGGCTTTTAATAAAACACAAGACGGTGTCGTTCACTGCGGCTATTAGTGTGACCGGGCAAAGTTTGAGGCCAACTATATGATATTGTAGCGACCCGCACAGACAGCTGTGTGTTATGTGTTAGGCTATTAGTTGGTTGTGTTGTACATAACAGTACCCAGTGTTCGCAGGGTCCGACATGCCAATCAACCTGCTATCTGCCAATCATGGGAATGCCTGGAATGTTCTGATGCCGGGCATCCTGGTGGTGGCGTGGGTGGGCAGGGGGATGGAGCATTGCAAGTTAAGACCAGGTTTAGCCATTGTTCTTTCTCTTACGTCTGGGCTTCACAAGAGAAGGTCACGGTTGGTTTGTGGGCTATCCTTCATTTATTTGGCATGGGCTACGGCCAAACAGTAGCCTGTGTGAAGTTGGGTTAATAAACCGTCAATTCGTAAACTAAATCCTCTGTCTGGACAATTGTTCCTTTATGATCTAGTCCGGTCATTACAATATAATATGGCCGAGGTTCGAGGCTACCGGCGTTAGCTAAATTAGCTAGCAAGTATCTGATTTAGCTTATGCTAAGCACTGCTGATCCTGGTGCTAGATTAATGTTAGCTGCATTTTATAGCCAGTGATGAGAAACCGATCTTTCCACTGTAAACTAGCTGATAAACTTTACGATTCAGTAACAAATTTCAAAGACAAAACCGTTACCTCGTAAAGGTTCAAACTATGTTTGCAGTGGAAAAGGAAGTTCCTTCAAACTGTGAAATCTGTTTGAAAGGAGAAGCTAGGGAAATTGGCTAGTAGAATTAGAATATTAAAGAACGCGTTAAGTTAGCGTGTGGGTGTATAGCAGCTGTAGGCGTTAATTTGACGTGCACAGGACCGCTTGCAGTAGTTTATTTAGCACATGTTAAACCGCCTGCAAGCATATTTGCACGCGCTTATTTGACGCATGTAGGCGTTAATTTAGAGCCTGCACCTGTTTACTTTACACACACAGCATTAAAAAGATCGCGTTTTGACCACGTGCTTTAAAACCAAAAAGGCGTTCCATATCTTATCCACACTGCTAATCTTATGCCTAACCCGAACCTTAAATTATGACCCAAAAGCCAATTTTTGTTTTCAGGATTATTACGATATAGCCATCCTGGCTTTGTGGCTATGGGAACTAGTGGAAACAGGGATTTTCGTTAATTTTAGTCGAAAATTCGCCCGTTCAATTTCAATCCATATTCCCGTGTCCTTACCCTGATATAGACTCCTGCTAACCTGTGGATAGGCTAATTGATGCTTCCTGCTATATCGCGTTCATCTATCCAGTTGTTTTGGACAGGAGTAGGACGAGAAGTAGCTTAGGAGCAAAGTGAAAAAACGGCCCTGCCCGTGCTAGTGCGCATGTCAATCTAATATTTGTAAACAAACTACAGAAAAAGTCAACCCAATGCTTTCCACAGAAGCATGTCTATAAAAATTAACTCAAATACATTTTCAAACTACATATACATGTTCCCCCTTCTCTAGAAAATACCATGACCATAAACATTTCAAATAGTAACTGAAGTTAGAGCCCCAAAAAGTAATTATAAAAGATGGACATACACAAATGCTATGTGCCTGGAAGGTTTGCTAGAAGGCAATAACTACATTTCTCCTAAAATCTTGAAAAATATGTGAACTGAGTAATGTAGAACTTGTAGTGTACACAATTCTTGGAAAGCAACTCAACTGTCAATATAATAAAAACAAGGAGATGGCTATTGAACAATTGTTTATTTTTATAGAGTAAAAACCTATCTGCAGAGGGTGAGCCCACTTGAAGTACACCATGCTGTTCAACTGCTTTATTTAGAAACAATATCTGGCTTTATTATTCCAGAGGTCAGGAGTAACTAATGTAATCAAAACTTTACAGCAATATGTAGGTAATATGTACTGTTTGAAATCTCAAATTAGCTCTGGACCTTACACCGATGTGGTTATTGCAACTGCCCAGGCTCCTGTGTATAATCCTTGTTCGGAGTCATTATTTTGTGTTTAATCACAAGGCAAGGCTGCCATAGCCCCGTACAAGCCATCCTGATCTCACGGATCAGGATGATTCATACGAGGCTAAGGCTGCCATACATTGATCTGTATTATCAATCTGTACAACAATTCAGTCAAACTGCACATTTATGAACTACAGGATATATTGGCCTAGCTGCCCAACATTTTTTATGTTCTAGATCAGGTTTATTTTGTAGTGTTTTCAAATAGTACATCTTACATATTGTCATCATACTGTAGGTCAATTGAGAGAAAGATAAATGCATGACCACTCCCAAACATACTGACAAAAAGTGAGAACATCTGAAAAACCCACCCGCATTAAACGCTGGCCTCAACATCCAGTTCACATCCCTTTATCTTATAAAAAGAAAATATCCCATTAAAAATCTGAATCGCTTCAAGAGGTATGATTTTATGGACAATCCTCCAAACTGCAAGTGCTGGACAATAGACAGTGCTCAATAGACTTCCACAAGCATAGGGAAAGGGACAAACATAGCAAGCTTAAAGCACCGATGCGGTTTATTACAAATGCTGGAATTGGATCACTAGGAATTCTTCCAGAAGCTTAGTAGATTGGTTTTAAGGCCTGGAGTAACTTCACTACTTTTCATCTAACTTCCAACAAGTGAATTTGTTTCCTTCAACCTCATGTAAATTTAGCAGTTGGACTTAAAATAAATCTATGAATGTATACTCAAACCTAGTTGTGAAGAAAATTCTCTGATGGCTGAATGAAGATTTTTCCCAAGTTATACAGCCCTTTACTCTCCCCCAACATATTTTGTCACTTCAACAAATAGATGTGCAGTCCTCAATTTCTTTTTTCAGGACAAGCTTGCGTTAGAATCACTTCTGTGCCATGCTACTACAATGTCAATACAGCTGGTGAATGATACTATTACTCACTGAAGTTGCATTAGTGGGACTGAAAAACAAAAAACACCAGCATCTTTCTGTTTAGAGTTGAGCACACCAGATTGTTGTTTCAGATGCAACACCATACAAGGAGCAAGCATGCCAATAGACCATCAGGTAAAGCAAGACTGTCTGCTAGAGAAATGGTCAACATACATCAGTAACACTTGAATTGCAAATTGTTTTGAAACAAACAGAATAAGTAGCCCAATGCTCCCAGTCTGGGGACAAGATCAATCTGGTTACACAGCAGTCTAGGCCAGAAGCAGCCATCTTCTCTTGCAGGGCAAACATTTAGAGGTCAACAATGATTTAATTCCATAGACACTTGTTAAGCAGCTAGTTAAAACATGGCAGTTATTTCATATTCAAGCGCTGGGGAGATGGAGAAGGCTAGATAGACATTTCTAATGACTGACGCTCCAAGTTCAGCCATGATTGTTGCAGAAAAGCCTCCTTTGACTACACTAAAAAGGGCAATAGTCACCAACACTACATTTAACAAAAATATGCAGCACACCCCATCACTGAATCACAAAGACTGCAGTCCTTCCCAACATGACCTGTAGTTGGCGACCAGCATTAGCAGGTGTTGGGAACCACAGGTCATGCTTAGGGGTAGAGAAAACATCAACAGCTCTGAATCAATTCATTCATATGCATTTCTAAAACCAGAAGTTAAGTGGCAACCACACAATATCTTTGGGGCAGAAATAACAGCGTGATGCAGTAGAAATACATTCATTCAATATTCAGTAAGATTATAAAACATTATCCCGATTAGTGAAAACTCTCAAATCCAAAGTGTTTTCAGGATGTCTGACCTACTCCAAGCTTGTATAAATAGCTTATGTTAAAGGTCTGAACTGACTACCTTAATTTGAAAGCAGGATCTCTACAACAAAAGTGAGCCTATGATGTAAACCACTTATCTACTTGATGTACCCCAAGAACATTTACATTTTAGTCTTTTAGCAGGAACACTGAAACAATAGTTTCTCTAAGAAACTTGGCAAAGTACAGCAGAACGTCAAAACACGGGATAAACGGCTACGAAGATATACACTAGGAGAATATAAAAAAACAAAAACTGTGACCCCGACAGGCTATGTAGGATTTTAGTGCTCCTAAGGTACATTGCAGGCTATATCCCAAAAAATAAAGCTATTTTTCAGTGATCAAAGTACTCACAGTATCAGCGGGCTTCTGCATACATCTTTACACAACAGAACATTATCAAATACAATTGTAGTAAGAAAGGAACTCAAATAGATGCAAAAATACTGAATAATTCCACTGGTGTACGATATTTACACAAGTTCTTGTCCCTCTGATTACTGTATAATATCAAACAACGCTCAAATTTTCAAAAGCACATTATAATCCTCTGTTGTATTTTTGGGAGGGAAAAAAATGAAATTGGTAAAGAAACTGCATTCACACCCGTTGAAATCAAGCAGTCAACCCCAGTGCTGGTGGCAAATTTACAGAGTATGTCGTCATTCTTTTTGACAAATATTTCTGGACCATGAAGGGCTACAATTCTTGGTGGATCCATCTCTCCGGTGCACTACGCAGCCACTTTGTTATCCTTCTGGAATAAAGCAAAACATGTTTAGACTTGAACACACATCCAGCCTTTAATATTGAGGCAAAGATTTGCATCATATTGAACTTCACTTGCATTATCTCTGATGTTGGGTTGTCCACAACATTTTTACATGTGGTGTAAACCAAATGGTAAGGAATGATTTACCCTGTATTCATATTCAACAAACTCCCGGCCACCTCTGCTGCCTCCTCGGAATCCTCCCCTGAAGCCGGGTGGGGCCCCGTGGGGGGGTCCAAAGGAACCTCTGCTCATGGCACGCCCTCTGCCCCCACGGAAGCCCATGCCGCCACGACTTCCTCTGAAGCCTCCTCGGCCTCGGTTGTGCCTCAGTGGGATGCCAAAGGTCTCCGAATTCATCCTCCTCTCCTCAGCCCAAGTCTGCCTTCTTGGGAATCCTGAACCTCCAGATCGCTCAGCTGCTTTCCTGTAAATACAAAAATGAGACCTTTAATGCCAAAGACTAACCGACATGCTTTGGATTTCCATTAGTATGAGACACTATCAATACCACAAAGCACAAATAAAAATAGAAAAATTGGAGAGCAAAAGGGACATGCCTTGTATCATCAGAAGAGATGTTGTCAAAGAAGGACTTAGTCTTGTCGTAGTAAACGTTGGCCACCACAGGTTCCTCTTCCTCAGCATTGCCTTCACTGTTCTGGGTCTCCACTCCAGAATCTGCCTTCTCATCTCCATTAAGAGCCTTCTCTGGTTTATCAGGCTTGTCATCTATGACAGACAATTAAAAAGGGGTAAACAATTTTCTTCATAAACTTGGATTAAGCTAAGAGGATAAAAAGAGTACACAAAACATTGAGAAGTTCCAAGTCAACAGTGGCAGCCTGGGAATTTAGGTAGGAACCCAGGCTAGGCCATGCCATTACTGCTGCATGGAACATGCTATAATAATTACAAATAGTACCTTTCAGTTTGAGTTTACTCTGAAACTCTTTTTCAATCTCCTCCTTGTTGAACTGAGCGTTGGCAGTTTCAAAGTCAAAGTCTTGATCAAACTTCATGGGACCGTCTCTGTGTGGGTTGAAGCGGCCTCTTCCACGGTGACCTCCTCCACGACCACGGCGCTGAGGGGGAGGACCACCGGCTGGGAAGACAGCAGAGTCAGACAAACAATAGCAAAGCAGCATTTAAATTATATTTTGTTTGAATCCATATACATCTTATCTTGACAGAAAAACATGGGCACATTAACACCAGTAAGACAGTGTACAACAGAAGCTAGGGCAAGAGCTTACAGGTTAACAAGTTCACTGGTATTTCATGAGAACCAACTCACCACATTGACGGTTATTCCGGTTGTCGCCACCACCTTGCTCAGAATCTGGTCTGGGTATTTTCTGAACCTCAGGGCCTAAACAGCACAAAATAAAAGGACCAAACTCGCAATTATTTTGGCATATCAGTCAAGACCAACAATATTCTAAACTAGAAAGCCATATGGCCAGGTGCTTCACTTAGAGAGATAGGCAATCAAGCAATTGTTCTAAACAGGCAATGTAGACTAGTCTGTGTGACAGCAGTGTATTGTGGACGTTCAGGCAAAGCCTGGCTACAGCCTCCCCTGCCAGCCTCACCCCTCCTCTGTTCCAGGATGTCAGGAGGCTTCTGGTTGCCCGGGGTAGTGATGGGCCTGGCTGATGGGCCAGCTGGGCTCCTTTGTCCCACTGTGGTGGGGGAAGTCTGCACTGCTTGCTCCAGGGAAGGGCTCTTCCTCAGAGGCTCCAGCTGGGGACTGGTGCGACCTAGAGGACAAGGCAGGGGTTAGCCCAAGATGAACACTTAAGGAGCCTACCGTTACTCTTTAAGGTCCAAGGACATTATATGATATATTCAAAGGTAGACTGGCTCTGGCAGCCAACACAGCCAAATTAGCTAGATATAGAGTATGAGTATATATATTATTTTACACACACATATATATATATATACACATACATATTATTTTACCCCCCTTTTCTCCCCAATTATTCGATCTTGGTTCATCGCTGCAGCTCCCCAATGGGCTTGGGAGAGGTGAAGTCATGCGTCCACTGAAACATGACCCGCCTAACCGCGCTCCTTAACACCCGCCAGCTTAACCCGGAAGCCAGCCGCACCAATGTGTCAGAGGAAACAGTTCAACTGGCATACGTGGTGAGCCTGCAGGCACCCGGCCCACCACAAAGAGTCGCTAGAGTGCGATGAGTCAAGTAAAGCCCCACTGGCCAAACCCTCCCCTAACCCGGACGACGGCGGGCCAAGTGCGAGCGGTGCTATTGGACTCCCGACCACGGCCGGTTGTGGCACACATGAAGCCGGGACCGTAGTAACACCTCTAGCACTCATGCAGTGCCTTAGACCTCTGCTCCACTCAGGAGCCACAAATACTCAATTTAAACATGAATCGATTATAAATTGCAATACGGTTCTAGAAACAATGCCCTTTACTTTCGAAATAATTTCACAACTGCAAAATATACACTTACTGTACACTGTTTTAACCAGCTTTATCACAGTTGAAGCCAACAGTATTTTTCAGTGTCACATTTCTGGCAACCTTCTACAGTTACACACAGGTGTTTGGAGCATGCTAGATAGCTAATTAGCACAGGTGGTGCCTCCGTCTTCCGTAAACACGCGCTGTGTTTATCGACAATTACTTGTGTAATGCAATGGAACTGAGAGTCATGATCAAAGACAGGTTGTGTGATTATAATGCAAGAAGTGCAGTTCTCCACTGATGTTAACTGCAAGCAACATATCGCATAGAACATAAAATTGCATGATATTGAGAGGCAGATATGCTAAAGAAAAAAGTACTAGCTCCAACAGCATTGCATTACACACTGACAATACAAGAGCTTTCAAGATCATTCTTATTTTCAGACATCTCAGAGATGATAGAATGGCAAATCAACAAGATGAATGTACCAACCTCCACCGACAACTCCAAACTGCTGGGACACCAGGGGGCTTGGGTTAAACTGGCTGTACGGGGGGACAGGAGCCCTGCTGCTAAAGGGTGCATATGAGCCCACAGACTGGAATGATGGGGGTGGAGCATTGGTGGATCCAATAGAGGACTGGGGAAAACAACATGTTAGACAACCACATACAGAACTATTAAATATGTAAACAGCAAATACATTTGCAAATGAATCATTGACTAGATCAATGTCCTGCTTACTTGAACAATGGCAGGGTCCTGAGGCAGGGAGCTGGTGGCTTTTGGTGGCTCGCAAACAGTCAGGTCCTTGATGTCACTCCCTCTGAAGATTATGTACTCAAAAACTTCATCCCGTGGTGGAATTGGCCTGTCAGTAGGGCGGTCCTCAGTGCCAAAGGAGCGGACTGTTTGGATAAACAAATGCAGAGACAAATTACAACAGTGTTTCTATCATTGATTGTCTGCAAGATCATCCACCATTCATTGTACAGTCTTGTATTAACAAATTGAAACGCCGTGCAGGACGTAAACAAAGAATGCAAGTGAGCGCATGCACATACCAGTGCAAACAGGCAGCTGCCACTGGAGAAACAATAGAACTGTCGCTAGTTAGCTAACTTGTACTTTCTAGCCATCAAATTAAGGTCAACGTCGTTAGCATTTTATCTAGCCGATTTCCCGTCCACATTAACCGCTAACGTTTACTAGCTAATCATGCAAGTTAGCTGAAGTGATTAACCGGTCAGCTAAGCAATGCACCAACAACGCATGAATGAAACAGGCCAGAGCGTCTGCAGTGAAACGGGCTAGTTAAATTAGTTCTGCTAACTTAAACTAGCCTGCCACACGCATGATTACGCATTCGACGAAGCTAGCTACTAGCTATGCTAACTAGCATTGTGAACAATTTGACAGTGACAGACTAAATACCTGCACCCCACTGCTAGTAAAAAAAAATTGTGTTTTCAATTTATCGACTTATTTGATTGCAAGGTATATGTTTTAGCTTACCTTTGGCGAGAGCAACAGTCGAATTTTCGGTGTCAATTGTGTATAAAATTCCTTCATAGCGAATCTCGGCCTTCGAGATTAGGCTAATTTTACTCCCGATGTAGGGCGTCCCACCACTCATACTGTCTTCCTTTTTATTTGAGTGTGGGAAATAAATATATAGCTTCCAAAAGTATATGGAAAGTAGCTAGCCACTTTATTTAGTCCTGTCTGTACACTTCTAACAAAGATTATTGCTCGTTCGTTCTTCCACCAATTTGCTAGCACCACGACATGGCCGTTTTCTTATGATGCCTTGCCTCACCGCAAAGAATGATGGGAAATCGTCTCTGTCAACCGTAGATATCGCGAGTTTTCATGGGATCATTGCTACCTTTCAAAGATTACTGATCTAAGGTTGGTTTTGTGTTTCTCTCCCTACTGGATACTTTCTGGGATTGGGAGAGGGCAAACTGATCCTAGATCTGAGACTGCCAACTAGAGTTTATGTACATTTTTCATCGCTGCCACTGGACACCTTATCGCCCATCTCTCTCGCCCATCCCTTATGCATAAAAATACATAAAAATACAACGTTTGTTTAATTAAGCAGTTTCCACACATGTATCATGTATTTTACTCTAATCTGCAATAAATACAAGGGTGCAGTTGCAATCTTCTTCATCCAACAAAATGTCCTTCCAGCAATTCTAACAAACCAGCAGCCAGCCACAGCTAGCCGAAGCAACAAACCTTGATAGGTGAAATTAGGTGAAGGTGAAATTATGTGGTTCGGAAACTACTAAGTATTTCCAGTCATGTCTGTGGCAAGTGTCAAAATAAAATCTCTATGACAAATAAAATATGTCCTAGGGACCATATGCTACTCTATACTTGATGTCCCCCCAGACTAAAGCCTATTTTCATTGCCATAATAAAATGTGAGGTTTCTGTGAGAACTCCGACTTTATTACGCGCTGAAATGTAACGTGCTAAACAATTTCCTTACTACAGTATTTTGTTTAGTAATACATTTATTAATCAATGAAATTTGAAGAAAAAAAAACATAAATATCTTTGACGTCAGATTAATTCCCACAATGCCTAGTAACACGCATGCGCATTTCATTAATTTACACTTTTTTTTTTTAGACAGCGATCTATGATCAAAGATGGCGAGCACCTCCGACCCACTGGAAGATATGCTATTTTCTGAGGTGGATGAAAAAGCTGTGAGCGATTTAGTGGGCTCTTTGGAGTCACAACTTGTTGGACAAAGCAACCCTGCAGATACTCAGTCGGAAAACAGAGGTGCTGGGTCTACAGTCACTGCAAACCATCACTTAGGGAAAACGCTACCAGCCCAAGTGGGTACTACACTAGTACAACAGCAGCAACAAGGACAACATAAAGCTGGGATGCACCAGGAGATGAACTCTAAAGAAATTAGCTCAGAGAAAACTGTTACATCTTCTTCGCTGAGTTCTATTCTGTCCTTTGAGGAAGCTTCCACCACTTCAGGGACTGGAGTAAACGCTACCAAGTGCGGTTTGCAATCACATGGAACATCATCTATCACAACACTACCTGCATCTGGTGGTGTAGCAACTTCTCCGTTTGTCAACAGCATCATCAGCAGCAGCACCACCACCAGCCGAGGTTCCGCTCTGGCTTCAGGTCAGACATCAACAGACATTGTCGATCATCCAAGAAAACGTATAACTGCATCGTTACGGAGTGCATCCGCGGGAATACAGAGTTTGAACGGTACCGGAGGAGCGGTAACGTCAAGGAATAATCCCCCTGCGGCGGGAACTGATGCGTTGATTAGCAGTGCAAGTGCAGCAAACTCAAATCGGACCGTTGACGTTACATCTTGTGTAAATACAACGAATTTCACTTTATCTAACTCTAGCATTTCTTCAACTCAATCAGCGATTCCCCTGGATAAGGGGACTCCTACTATTGCTTTGCAAAGACTACCAAGTCACATTGTAGCGAGCATCGCACATAATGGAAATGGCACTACCGTCTCGGCCTTGGTTAAACAAGGCGCGATAGGACCGATCACCTGTGCAGCAGCTTCGCAAGTGAACCACAAAAAAGAGGGTTCTGAAGCGAAGTCGGACGCTCCCGTACAGTCCAAAATAGTCATGTGCAGTCCGTTAGGTGTTGTCAATTCCGTAATAAACGCTGTTTCCTCTCCCTCTGCTGTTTTCAACCTTGCAGCGACTTCTACTGCAAGTCATGTCATGGCAAAGTCTGCTGTCAATGTTGTTGGACAAACAGCAACGGTTGGAATGGTAAGGCCAGCGTCACCGGCTGTGGCCACAGCTACACAGCCTCTGCTTCGACCAGGAGTCCCAGCGGCTCAAAGGATTGTAGCCCCCCAGCTGATTGTCAGACCCCCCCAACAACAACAGACGACCATTCAACTGCCTCCTGGGTTTACCATCCCACCGGGTAAGGTGTTAGAAGGATGAATTGCTCTTCTCTTCAAATCAGAGAGAGGGGAAATCTGCTCAGATCAAAACAATGAAACTGGGCAGGTCTTTTTGAGAGCCCTGTGCTTTGTCATTACATCAATTTTGTACTTTAATGTAAACATTACCTGGACATGTGATGTGTTCCTTCATCATTTCCCTGTTCACTTCCTGAAGATTCCCAAAGACGCAGCAGATTCTGAATGTGCTTTTGGCAAAGTAGCATTCATTTGATAAAACACTTGTCAATACAGATTACATCTGTAAATTCTATACAGATTAAAGGAGAAGTAGTTTTTACAACCAAATCTCTATTTTTGATGTAAATGTCATCTTATAGAAGGGTCCAGTCACCTTTTGTGTGATTTCACATGTTTTTGAGAAACTTGCCCCAAACAGTAAATGTCTTCTCCTCGTTGTGTAGTATAGGGGCCCTGAAAAAACACGAACAAAGGCTCCAAAAACAAATGCGTCCTTTTTTGTCAGTATAGCGATGCAGGTCTTTAGACGTTTTACATATGAAATTGTGCCATTACGAACTTTGTCCGCAACATTATAGACACTTTGGTGTTACTCGAGCCATACATCTCCGTCCATTTTACAGGTAACCACCAAAATAAAGAAAACACTTGAGTAAATGATGGATCCAAAGTGTACTGAAAGCACGGGTGCTTTAACACAGGAAGTTCCAGGCCCTTGTAGAATCTATGCCAAGGCACATTGAAGCTGTTCTTGCCGCTCGTGGTGTCCCAACATGCTATTAAAATGCTTTATGTTGGTGTTTCCTTTATTTTGGCAGTTACCTGTAGCAGCAGGCTACATGGAGAATGGAACAGCTGGATAGGGGAAACAGCTCGAGTTGTGCAAAAGGGAATATAACATTGCGGATAAAGTTTGGAATGACATTTTGTGTACAACATCTAAAGAACTGCGTCACTATACTGAGAGATTTGTTTTTTCTAAGAGAATGTATTTGGTTGTTTCTGGAGCCTTTGTTCATGCTTTTTCGGGGCCCCATATTACATAAAACGGATGAGGTAGGGATTTGTTGGAGGTAAGTTTCTCAAACATGTGAAATCACAAAAAAAGTTGTCTGGACCCTATAACATCCAATTTCCATAAAATAAATTAAGATTTGGTTGTAAAAAAAAAAAAAAAAAAAAAAAACTTCTCCTTTACATCTGTATTGATTTTAGGTTAATTCTGTATAATGTTGAAGAAATATCTGAAATTGAATAAAGTTATTACATGATTCATGACACCCATTATCAACACAAAGATCACAACCAACACTGCATGTGAGCAAAATGTTCGCTGCTCAGTTGGTATGGTGACAAAAATGCTTACTGGTATACTGAATATAATATATAGTATATTTCAATGGCATTGACAATATGACAGAACACAGTACACAATGGCATGCATCATTCCAGTTCTAAGAAAGTTCCACAAATCTGTTTGATATCACCCAATCAAATGACTTTTCTGACATCACAAGCATGCACATATTTTGCCAATGGGCAAGTTTAATGAAATGGCAGGACATAAAAAACACCAGACATGATCTCCTCTATTGGTATTCATCTCTCAAAGTTGTTACCATGAGCTGCATGAGCCACGTGAAAGAGCCACTCAAGTTCTTCAAGAAACAATATGACTGTGTTGGCCCAGCAGACGGATAGGCCTACTCATGCATTTTGTGTGCACTCATAATTCTTTTTAATTTTACATTTTTTATTTCACCTTTATTTAACCAGGTAGGCCAGTTGAGAACAAGTTCTCATTTACAACTGCGACCTGGCCAAGATAAAGCAAAGCAGTGTGACAAAAACAACAGTTACACATTAACAAACGTACAGTCAATAACACAAAAGAAAGGAAAAATAGAAAAATCTATGTACAATAATTACAATTTAGCATTAATACTGGAGTGATAGATGTGAAGATGATGAATGAGCAAGTATTGATACTTGGGTGCAAGAGGGTAAGTAATAATATGGGGATGAGTTAGTCAGGTATGCTATTTATAGATGGGCTGTGTACAGGTACAGTGATCGGTAAGCTGCTCAAACAGCTGATGCTTAAAGTTAGAGTGGGAGATATAAGACTCCAGCTTCAGAGATTTTTGCAATTCGTTCCAGTCATTGGCAACAGAGAACTGGAAGGAAAGGCGGCCAAAGGAAGTGTTGGCTTTGGGGATGACCAGTGCAATATACCTGCTGGAGTGTGCTATGGGTGGGTGTTGCTATGGTGACCAGTGAGCTGAGATAAGGCGGGGCTTTACCTAGCAAACACTTATAGACGACCTGGAGCCAGTGGGTTTGGCGACGGATGCGTAGTGAGGGCCAGCCAACGAGAGCATACAGGTCGCAGTGGTGGGTAGTATCAGGGGCTTTGGTGATAAAATGGATGGCACTGTGATAGACTACATCCTGTTTGCTGAGTAGAGTGTTGGGGGCTATTTTATAAATGACATCGCCGAAGTCAAGGATCGGTAGGATAGTCAGTTTTACGAGGATGTGTTTGGCGGCATGAGTGAAGGAGGCTTTGTTGCGAAATAGGAAGCCAATTATAGATTTAATTTTGGATTGGAGATGCTTAATGTGAGTCTGGAAGGAGAGTTTACAGTCTAGCCAGACACCTAGGTATTTGTAGTTGTCCACATATTCTAGGTCAGAACCGTTCAGAGTAGTGATGCTAGTCGGGCAGGAGGGTGTGGGCAGCAATCGGTTGAAGAGCATGCAATTAGTTTTACTAGCATTTAAAAGCAGTTCGAGGCCACAGAAGGAGTGTTGTATGGTGTTGAAGCTCGTTTGGACGTTTGTTAGCACAGTGTCCAAAGAAGGGCCAGGTGCATACAGAATGGTGTTGTCTGCGTAGAGGTGGATCAGAGAATCACCAGCAGCAAGAGCGATATCATTGATATATACAGAGAAAAGAGTCGGCCCGAGAATTGAACCCTGTGGCACCCCCATAGAGACTGCCAGAGGTCTGGACAACAGGCCCTCCGATTTGACACACTGAACTCTATCTGAGAAGTAGTTGGTGAACTAGGCGAGGCAGTCATTTGAGAAGCCAAGGCTATTAAGTCTGCCAATAAGAATGAGGTGATTGACAGAGTCCAAAGCCTTGGCCAGGTCGATGAAGACGGCTGCACAGTACTGTCTTTTATCGATGGCAGTTATGATATCGTTTAGGACCTTGAGCGTGGCTGAGGTGCACCCATGACCAGCTCGGAAACCAGATTGCATAGTGGAGAAGGTACGGTGGGATTCGAAATGGTTGGTGATATGTTTTATTAACTTGGCTTAAAAACTTTGACTCGGTAGAGAATGGGAATTAGAATAGGGACTTAAAAAATGAAAATTACCGACAATACTGATCACTTATCGCAGGCATTTTGCTGATATTGTTCATTACGATAAGTAGCCTATATTAGAGAAATGTGAAGTTTGAAATGAAATAAGTTTACTAATATGTGTGATTGTTAATGGGACAATTGATGGCTACAAGCATCACACTAGTAGTAGTTTAAAGGATAATTAAAAAAACAGGTGCACATTAATGTTATAAACTTATCGTTATTGCATCAATTCAGGCAATTTATCGCAATATGGATTTTTGTCCATATCGCCCAGCTCTAGTGGAGATTATAATATAATGCTCTCAAAGTTACACATTTTAAAATAAACAAATAGCAGGATATGCATACCTCTGATATGGTATATTCTGATTTGCAGAATAATTTTAACCTCAGTTAAATGGAGAAGAGAAGTTTCATGGAGTGCAGGGAACTCCTGGCCCAGAGCACATCACTGTCTGGCAATTCATGAGTTTATGAACATTTCTCAACCTCTAGACCATATTGCATCTCATCTCACCAATACATGCCTGAAGACAATCCAATGTGAGGGCTGCATATGTGCTCAGCGTGGCGCATGATTAGGTTTCCATGCGTTTGCAAGCGCTAAATGAACAGTCTGAATGAATCCATGCTGTGTGCATTTAAAAACAATGAGCCAGTCATGCTCTAATGACTTGAGGCTCACTTTTATGACTGAGATTGAGGTTGTGTCTAAAGGACTTAGTGTTCTGATTGCCTGCTTTCAGAGGATTCAATTGAGGTTACTTGTTTATGAGTTGAAGGTGGCAAGTTGAAGTTCATCTGTTGTTTAGCAAGTTCGTCTGATCTGTTTTTCTAACTGGGGTTTGAATGAGTAAGCACCTGTCTATGAGGCTGTTCAGACAGGCTCAGAACAGTGAAGGGGACAGATCACATGCAACATGCGAGAGACTATTTGGTTATGTTATTCAACCTTATTTTACCAGGTAAGTTGACTGAGAACACATTCTCATTTACGGCAACAACCTGGGGAATAGTTACAGAGGAGGGGGGATGATAAGGTGGCCTTGATGGTATGAGGGCCAGATTGGGAATTTAGCCAGGACGCTGGGGTTAACACCCCTACTCTTATGATAAGAGCCATGGGATCTTTACTGGCCACGGAGGTGGCATTTACACAGGCAGCCTAGTTCAGATATTTTGGTATGTTGACTAATCAGATCAGCTCTGAAAAATATCTGATGTCAAATAAAATTGTATTTCTTTGTTTTGTTTTGTAAACATCAGGTGTAGACTAACAGTGCAATGCTTACGGATCTTTTCGAACAACAAAGTTAAAGATAAAATTACAAATACTGACATGAGGAATGAATACACAGTGAATAAAATGTTTAAATAAAGAGTAAAAATAACATTTCTACTATACTGCTCAAAAAAATAAAGGGAACACTTAAACACAATGTAACTCCAAGTCAATCACACTTCTGTGAAATCAAACTGTCCACTTAGGAAGCAACACTGATTGACAATAAATTTCACATGCTGTTGTGCAAATGGAATAGACAACAGGTGGAAATTATAGGCAATTAGCAAGACACCCCCAATAAAGGAGTGGTTCTGCAGGTGGTAACCACAGACCACTTCTCATTTCCTATGCTTCCTGGCTGATGTTTTGGTCACTTTTGAATGCTGGCGGTGCTTTCACTCTAGTGATAGCATGAGACGGAGTCTACAACCCACACAAGTGGCTCAGGTAGTGCAGCTCATCCAGGATGGCACATCAATGCGAGCTGTGGCAAGAAGGTTCGCTGTGTCTGTCAGCGTAGTGTCCAGAGCATGGAGGCGCTACCAGGAGACAGGCCAGTACATCAGGAGACGTGGAGGAGGCCGTAGGAGGGCAACAACCCAGCAGCAGGACCGCTACCTCCGCCTTTGTGCAAGGAGGAGCAGGAGGAGCACTGCCAGAGCCCTGCAAAATGACCTCCAGCAGGCCACAAATGTGCATGTGTCTGCTCAAACGGTCAGAAACAGACTCCATGAGGTATGAGGGCCCGACGTCCCCAGGTGGGGGTTGTGCTTACAGCCCAACACCATGCAGGACGTTTGGCATTTGCCAGAGAACACCAAGATTGGCAAATTCGCCACTGGCGCCCTGTGCTCTTCACAGATGAAAGCAGGTTCACACTGAGCACATGTGACAGTCTGGAGACGCCGTGGAGAATGTTCTGCTGCCTGCAACATCCTCCAGCATGACCGGTTTGGCGGTGGGTCAGTCATGGTGTGGGGTGGCATTTCTTTGGGGGGCCGCACAGCCCTCCATGTGCTCGCCAGAGGTAGCCTGACTGCCATTAGGTACCGAGATGAGATCCTCAGACCCCTTGTGAGACCATATATGCTGGTGCGGTTGGCCCTGGGTTCCTCCTAATGCAAGACAATGCTAGACCTCATGTGGCTGGAGTGTGTCAGCAGTTCCTGCAAGAGGAAGGCATTGATGCTATGGACTGGCCCGCCCGTTCCCCAGACCTGAATCCAATTGAGCACATCTGGGACATCATGTCTCGCTCCATCCACCAACGCCACGTTGCACCACAGACTGTCCAGGAGTTGGTGGATGCTTTAGTCCAGGTCTGGGAGGAGATCCCTGAGGAGACCATCCGCCACCTCATCAGGAGCATGCCCAGGAATTGTATGGAGGTCATACAGGCACGTGGAGGCCACACACACTACTGAGCCTCATTTTGACTTGTTTTAAGGACATTACATCAAAGTTGGATCTGCCTGTAGTATGGTTTTCCACTTTAATTTTGAGTGTGACTCCAAATCCAGACCTCCATGGGTTGATAAATTGGATTTCCATTGATTATTTTTGTGTGATTTTGTTGTCAGCACATTCAACTATGTAAAGAAAAAAGTATTTAATAAGATTATTTCATTCATTCAGATCTAGGATGTGTTATGTTAGTGTTCCCTTTATTTTTTTGAGCAGTGTATTTACATGGAGTACCAATACCAAGTCGATGTGCAGGGGTATGAGGTAGTTGAGGTGACTATTCAATGCCTTCAGAAACTAATTACACCCTTTGACTTATTCCACATTTTGTTGTGTTACAGCCTGAATTCATAATGGATTAAAAAAAAAAAAAAACATCTACACACAATACCCATAATGACAAAGTGAAAACATGTTTTAGAAATTTTAGCAAATGTATTGAAAATGAAATATAGAAATATCTCATTTAAATACTTTGTAGAAGCAGCTTTGGTAGAGATTACAGCTGTGAGTCTTTCTGGGTAAGTCTCTAAGAGCTTTCCACACCTGAATTGTACAACATTTGCACAGTATTCTTTTCGAAGTTCTTCAAGCTCTGTCAAATTGATTGTTGATCATTGCTAGACAACCATTTTCAGTTCTTACCATAGACTTTCAAATAGATAAGTCAAAACGGTCACTCGGGAACATTCACTGTCTTCTTGGTAAGTAACTTCAGTGTAGATTTGGCATTGTTTTAGGTTATTGTCCTCGTGAAAAGTGAATTAATCTTCCAATGTCTGATGGAAAGCAGACTAAACCAGGTTTTCCTCTAGGATTTTCCCTGTTCCTTAATGATTACAAGCAGACCCATAATATGATGCAGCCACCACTATGCTTGAAAATAATGGAGAGTGGTACTCAGAACACATTACTATTGGATTTGCCCAAAACACAACACTGTGTATACAGGACAAAAAGTTAATTGCTTTGACACATTTTTTGCAGTATTAGTTTAGTGCCTTGTTGCAAACAGGATGCATGTTTTGGAATATTTTTATTATGTACCTCAGAGGAGGCTGTTGGTTAGGAACTAAAGGAGTACGGGCTTACCATAAAGACTGGAATGGAATTGATGGAACGGTATCAAACACATCAACCAAATGGAAACCACATGTTTGACGCCATTCCATTTATTCAATTCTAGACATTACAATGAGCCCGTCCTCTTTTAGCTCCTCCCACCAGCCTCCTCTGATGTACAGGCTTCCTTATTTTCACTCTGTCAATTAGGTTAGTATTGTGGAGTAACTACAATGTTGTTGGTTCATCCTCAGTTTGCTGCTATCACAGCCATTCAACTTTAACTGTTTTAACGTCTGCTTTGGCCTCATGGTGAAATCCCAAAGCAGTTTCCTTCCTCTCCATTAACTGAGTTAGGAAGGGATCTTTGTGACTGGGTGTATTGATACACCATCCAAAGTGTAGTTAATTACTTCACCATGCTCAAAGGGATATTCAATGTCTGCTTTTTAAAAAATCTTTACACATCTACCAATAGGTGCTCTTCTTTGTGAGGCATTGGTGTTAAGGGAATTTTTAATCCCAATAATGCATTTAATCTTTAACCAATTCAACGAGGTTTGTAAGACCCTTGATTCACTAATAATTGGGCAAAGTCTCAGATTTTATAAAAAAGGTTCAACGGTCTTTATTCATGAGAGCTCTCAAGTCAAAAATGAATACTCAGTCCTTTTATAATACACACACACATTCCTATCTTTAGACCACTCCCTGCTCAAACAACCAGTACTTTTCCACTAACCACAAAGAACCATAAAAGTTGTCACATTCTTCAAGGCTTTCACCTCCCCTCCCCTGTTGGGACCCTCTTGGTTTGAAGCCCTCTAATGATTTTCTATTATCTACTCTACAACTTCACTCTGTTTACATCCCTACTAAAGAATACAACATCATAGTATTTCACTACTAACAGATCTACCCCCATCCTGGTTTTATCTTCTCATAATTATCAAACTTTTCCACCTATCCTACAATTTCAGAGTGGAACACTTAAGTCATTATCCTAACACATACAAATTATTCTAACAATTGGAAAACCTCCCAGGTCTTTGTTATTGAATCTGTTTTTGAAATGCACTGCTCGACTGAGGGACCTTAAAGATAATTGTATGCATGGGTACAGAGATGAGGTAGTCATAGAAAATCATGTTAAACACTATTATTGAACACAGAGTGAGTCCTTGCAACTTATTATGTGACTTGTTAAGCACATTTTTACTCCAGAATGTATTTAGGCTTGTCATAACAAAGGGGTTGAATACTTATTGACTCAAGGCATTTCAGCTTTTAATTTTTTATTAATTTGTAACATTTAGAAAAACAATTCCACTTTGACAATATGGTGTATTACTTGTAGGCCAGTAACAAAACATCTACATTGAATCTACTGTATTTTAAATTCAGTCTGTAATTATGTAGTGTATGTGTGTGTTGGGGTGTAGGTACAATATGTATGAGTGTGTGGGCAGAGTCCAGTGTGTGTGCGCGTAGAGTGCAAGAGAGTTAGTGCTAAAAGGGTCAATGCAGATAGTCCGGGTAGCCATTTGATTAGCTATTTAGCAGACTTGTGGTTTGGGAATAGAAACTGTTCGGGGTCCTGTTGTTACCAGACTTGGTGCATTGGTACTGCTTGCTGTGCGGTACTATAGCAGAGAGAAAAGTCTATGGCTTGGCTGGAATCTTTGAAACATTTTTGGGCTTTCCTCTGACAAAGCCTGGAATAGAGGTCCTGGATGGCAGCTCGCCCCCAGTGATGTACAGGGCCTTACGCACCACCCTCTGTAGCCCCTTGCGGTCGGGTGCCATGCAGTTGCCGTACCAAGTGGTGATGCAGCCAGTCAAGATGCTCCCAATGGTGTATCTGTTTAACTTTGAGGATCTGGACACGTTCATTCTTTAGAGCAGGATTTCCCGAAGCCCCCCCCCGTTTTGTTTTTTGCCCTAGCACTACACAGCTGATTCAAATAATCAAAGCTTGACGATGAGTTGGTTATTTGAATAAGCTGTGTAGTGCTAGGGCAAAAAACAAAACGTGAACCTGGGGGGCCCCAGGACCGAGTTTGGGGAACCCTGCCGTAGAGGAACTTGATGTGATTGGTCAAAAGACCAATTAGTGGAAAGCATTTCAGAATGGAGCTTCCTGTGTAAACGCAGCCAGAGAGTCAGGACATCTGTTTAACGTCCCATCCAAAATTCTGCACCCTACACAGGGTAATGTCCCAAATCACTGCCTTGGGGTATTGGGATATTTTTAAGGCCAGAGGAAAGAGTGCCTCTTACCAGCCCTCCAACACTATCTGGTATCCCATCCAGGGACTGACCAGGACCAACCCTCCTTAGCTTCAGAGGCAGACCAGCAGGGAGATGCAGGGTGGTATGTTGCAGTTTCAGTTGTTCCTCCACAGAGATCTACATATTGTAAGTCACATAGGGTCTACTTGTGTCTGGACATTACTCTTATAGCATACCCATTAGCCTACCCAAAATGTTCAGTGATTAAAGTATCTTTTGTGTGTTAGTGAAAAAATTGTAGTATAATATAGTTACATTTTCTCTGAGTTAATCTAGAAGAGGCTTATGGAAATCTGTTTGAGGCGTTTATGTTCAGTAACATATACACTGTGTAATAAAAGCTCTATCATTTCTCATTCTATTTGATGCTGATGTAAATGGAATGTACTGCTCATGGGCAGATTGAACATGGCATTAGGAAATCAGAATGAACATCAGAATTGATTCTACTGTTTCATATATCCAACGTGATCTCCTTGTCACTTTCTAGGGTCACTATGTGACTGAAATAGTTGCATTTCATTGACAGCCAGCCCAGGTGCCTTTTATGTCAGTGTAATGACTTTGACTGAGTATATTGTGTGTGATTGCTTTGTCTGCACTCTAGGAATGGTGTTGGTGCGCACTGAGATGGGTCAGCTGGTGATGGTCCCACAGCAGGCCCTTGCCCAGGCACAGGCCCAAGCCCAGGCCCAGGCACAGAACATCTCCCCCCGAACTGCCACCCCCACTGCAGGGGCCACCTTCAGAGCAACTACCCCACAGGTAAGAGTTACTACCCCACTGTCACTACCACAGTGTGACATGCCCTTAGTTGTTCTGTGAATCAGTTACACAGAGGGATATATTCATTCAAAAATATGGATTTAGTTGATTACATTGAAAAATACAGTTGCTGAATGTATGTAGCCTCTGGCTTTTGGGAAACTCATCATTTGATATTCCTTATGATGGAAAGGCCTGTATTGCATAGGATGTTGAAGAGGTAATCTATTTCATAGAAGACTAATCTACACACAGGGCTGCTCTAGGTAGCTAGGTTTAACCATTAGATATAGTAGTAAAGAATTTGACTGTCAAATATATGCAGACACATTCCCTGAGGATATCAAAAGAGATGAAGTGGTTATAGCCTGCCACCTAACTGTCTCTCTGTAGTCTCACTTTACATTACTGAAGCCTCAGAGACAATTGGAAGAGATTTATGGTTGTCGTAACACTTTACATTATGTCCTTCTGGTAACTGTAATTGCTGTAATAACAACATTGTATTTGTATGCTTATAGTGTAAACTGTCAGCTGAAACTAGTAAACAAAATATAATCTACCTGACTTACATTATGTCAGTTTAGACATGTTACATTTGTCAGGTCTTTTTTTTTAATCGAGCTTTTATCCAGACTGGTCTGTATTTGACACAAATATTTTACATTAGTATTGTGTTTTTATGTGTAATTATATAGTATTATTTTGATAGAGCAGTAGATCTGGATTAAGATCCTTATTTTAATGACTCTTCTGGGTCTCCTATTTTCACCTGTGGAAACATTATTAATTGCAGTGGCGATTTTAGCATGTATATCCTGGTGGGGCAAATTCATTTTATTTATTTTCTGCATGCCAGCATAGCCACTACACAACACAACACTAAACAATACATGACTTGCACTACAATGGTGACAAATGGTGCCCACAAACTGTTAGGGCCTACATAAAGCTGTCCCAACAGCAGAGCTTTCTTTTCAGCACTTGAATCCTTAACACCGCAACACCATCAGCAGAACCTTGTCTGGGAAACGAAGCAGTTCATTCAGCCTCATTTACTGCCTTTTTAAAAAACATACACTACTGTTCAAAAGTTTGGGGTCACTTAGAAATGTCCTTGTTTTTGAAAGAAAATAACATTTCTTGTCCATTAAAATAACATCAAATTGATCAGAAATACAGTGTTAATGTTGTAAATGACTATTGTAGCTGGAAACGGCAGATTTTTTATGGAATATCTACATAGGTGTACAGAGGCCCATTATCAGCAACCATCACTCCTGTGTTCCAATGGCACATTGTGTTAGCTAATCCAAGAGTTTATCATTTTAAAAGGCTAATTGATCATTAGAAAACCCTTTTGCAATTATGTTAGCACAGCTGAAAACTGTTGTGCTGATTAAAGAAGCAATAAAACTGGCCTTCATTAGACTAGTTGAGTATCAAATCAAATACAATTTATTTATATAGCCCTTCTTACATCAGCTGATATCACAAAGTGCTGTACAGAAACCCAGCCTAAAACCCCAAACAGCAAGCAATGCAGGTGTAGAAGCACGGTGGCTAGGAAAAACTCCTTAGAAAGGCCAAAACCTAGGAAGAAACCTAGAGAGGAACCAGGCTATGAGGGGTGGCCAGTCCTCTTCTGGCTGTGCCGGGTGGAGATTATAACAGCACATGGCCTAGATGTTCAAATGTTCATAAATGACCAGCATTGTCAAATAATAATAATCATAGTAGTTGTCGAGGGTGCAACAAGTCAGTAACACAAGAGTAAGTGTCAGTTGGCTTTTTCATAGCCGATCTTTGAGAGTATCTCTACCGCTCCTGCTGTCTCTAGAGAGTTGAAAACAGCAGGTCTGGGACAGGTAGCACGTCCGATGAATAGGTCAGGGTTCCAGCAGGTCTGGGACAACAGGTCTGGGACAGGTAGCACGTCCGGTGAACAGGTCAGGGTTCCATAGCTGCAGGCAGAACAGTTGGAACTGGAGCAGCAGCATGGCCAGGTGAACTGGGGACAGCAAGGAATCATCAAGCCAGGTAGACCTGAGGCATGGTCCTAGGGCTCAGGTCCTCCGAGAGAGAGAAAGAGAGAATTAGAGAGAGCATTTAAATTCACACAGGACACCGGAAAAGACAAGAGAAATACTCCAGATATAACAGACACCCTAGCCCCCTGACACATAAACTACTGCAGCATAAATACTGGAGGCTGAGACAGGAGGGGTCAGGAGACACTGTGGCCCCATCCGATGAAACCCCCGGACAGGGACAAACAGGTAGGATATAACCCCACCCACTTTGCCAAAGCACAGCCTCCACACCACTGGAGGGATATCTCCAACCACCAACATACCATCCCAGGACAAGGCCGAGTATAGCCCACAAAGATCTCCGCCATGGCACAGCCCAAGGGGGGGCGCCAACCCAGACAGGAAGACCACGTCAGTGACTCAACCCACTCAAGTGACGTACCCCTCCCAGGGACGGCATGGAAGAACACCAGTAAGCCAGTGACTCAGCCCCCGTAATAGGGGTAGAGGCAGAGAATCCAAGTGGAAAGAGGGAAACCGGCCAGGCAGAGACAGCAAGGGCGGTTCGTTGCTCCAGCCTTTCCGTTTACCTTCACACCCCTGGGCCAGACTACACTTAATCATAGGACCTACTGAAGAGATATGTCTTCAGTAAAGACTTAAAGGTTGAGACTGAGTCTGCGTCTCTCACATGGGTAGGCAGACTATTCCATAAAAATGGAGCTCTACAGGAGAAAGCCCTGCCTCCAGCTGTTTGCTTAGAAATTCTAGGAACAATTAGGAGGCCCGCGTCTTGTGACCGTAGCGTACGTGTAGGTATGTACGGCAGGACCAAATCGGAAAGATAGGTAGGAGCAAGCCCATGTAATGCTTTGTAGGTTAGCAGTAAAACCTTGAAATCAGCCCTTGCCTTAACAGGAAGCCAGTGTAGGGAGGCTAGCACTGGACTAATATGATCAAATTTTTTGGTTCTAGTCAGGATTCTAGCAGCCGTATTTAGCACTAACTGAAGTTTATTTAGTGCTTTATCCGGGTAGCCGGAAAGTAGAGCATTGCAGTAGTCCAACCTAGAAGTAACAAAGGCATGGATTAATTTTTCTGCATCATTTTTGGACAGAAAGTTTCTGATTTTTGCAATGTTACGTAGATGGAAAAAAGCTGTCCTTGAAACAGTCTTGATATGTTCTTCAAAAGAGAGGTCAGGGTCCAGAGTAACGCCGAGGTCCTTCACAGTTTTATTTGAGACGACTGTACAACCATCCAGATTAATTGTCAGATTCAACAGAAGATCTCTTTGTTTCTTGGGACCTAGAACAAGCATCTCTGTTTTGTCCGAGTTTAAGAGTAGAAAGTTTGCAGCCATCCACTTCCTTATGTCTGAGACACAGGCTTCTAGCGAGGGCAATTTTGGGGCTTCACCATGTTTCATTGAAATGTACAGCTGTGTCATCCGCATAGCAGTGAAATTTAACATTATGTTTTCGAATGACATCCCCAAGAGGTAAAATATATAGTGAAAACAATAGTGGTCCTAAAACGGAACCTTGAGGAACACCGAAATTTACAGTTGATTTGTCAGAGGACAAACCATTCACAGAGACAAACATATCTTTCCGACAGATAAGACCTAAACCAGGCCAGAACTTGTCCATGTAGACCAATTTGGGTTTCCAATCTCTCCAAAAGAATGTGGTGATCGATGGTATCAAAGCAGCACTAAGATCTAGGAGCACGAGGACAGACGCAGAACCTCGGTCTGACATCATTAAAAGGTCATTTACAACCTTCACAAGTGCAGTCTCAGTGCTATGATGGGGTCTAAAACCAGACTGAAGCGTTTCATGTACATTGTTTGTCTTCAGGAAGGCAGTGAGTTGCTGCGCAACAGCTTTTTCTAAATTTTTTGAGAGGAATGGAAGATTTGATATAGGCCGATAGTTTTTTATAATTTCTGGGTCAAGATTTGGCTTTTTCAAGAGAGGCTTTATTACTGCCACTTTTAGTGAGTTTGGTACACATCCGGTGGATAGAGAGCCGTTTATTATGTTCAACATAGGAGGGCCAAGCACAGAAAGCAGCTCTTTCAGTAGTTTAGTTGGAATAGGGTCCAGTATGCAGCTTGAAGGTTTAGAGGCCATGATTATTTTCATCATTGTGTCAAGAGATATAGTACTAAAACACTTTAGTGTCTCCCTTGATCCTAGGTCCTGGCAGGGTTGTGCAGACTCAGGACAACGGAGCTTTGGAGGAATACGCAGATTTAAAGAGGAGTCCGTAATTTGCTTTCTAATGATCATGATCTTTTCCTCAAAGAAGTTCATGAATTCATCACTGCTGAAGTGAGAGCCATCCTCTCCTGGGGAATGCTGCTTTTTAGTTAACTTTGCGACAGTATCAAAAATATATTTCGGATTGTTCTTATTTTCCTCAATTAAGTTGGAAAAATAGGATGATCGAGCAGCAGTGAGGGCTCTTCGATACTGCACGGTACTGTCTTTCCAAGCTAGTCGGAAGACTTCCAGTTTGGTGTGGCGCCATTTCCGTTCCAATTTTCTGGAAGCTTGCTTCAGAGCTCGTGTATTTTCTGTATACCAGGGAGCTAGTTTCTTATGACAAATGTTTTTAGTTTTTAGGGGTGCAACTGCATCTAGGGTATTGCGCAAGGTTAAATTGAGTTCCTCGGTTAGGTGGTTAACTGATTTTTGTCCTCTGATGTCCTTGGGTAGGCAGAGGGAGTCTGGAAGGGCATCAAGGAATCTTTGGGTTGTCTGAGAATTTATAGCATGACTTTTAATGCTTCTTGGTTGGGGTCTGAGCAGATTATTTGTTGCGATTGCGAACGTAATAAAATGGTGGTCCGATAGTCCAGGATTATGAGGAAAAACATTAAGATCCACAACATTTATTCCATGGGACAAAACTAGGTCCAGAGTATGACTGTGGCAGTGAGTAGGTCCAGAGACAGGTTGGACAAAACCCACTGAGTCGATGATGGCTCCGAAAGCCTTTTGAAGTGGGTCTGTGGACTTTTCCATGTGAATATTAAAGTCACCAAAAATTAGAATATTATCTGTGATGACTACAAGGTCCGATAGGAATTCAGGGAACTCAGTGAGGAACGCTGCATATGGCCCAGGAGGCCTGTAAACAGTAGCTATAAAAAGTGATTGAGTAGGCTGCATAGATTTCATGACTAGAAGCTCAAAAGACGAAAACATCGTTGTTGTTTTTTTGGGGTGAATTTAAATCGGCTATCATAAATGTTAGCAACACCTCCGCCTTTGCGGGATGCGCGGGGGATATGGTCACTAGTGTAACCAGGGGGTGAGGCCTCATTTAACACAGTAAATTCATCAGGCTTAAGCCATGTTTCAGTCAGGCCAATCACATCAAGATTATGATCAGTGATTAGTTCATTGACTATAACTGCCTTTGAAGTGAGGGATCTAACATTAAGTAGTCCTATTTTGAGATGTGAGGTATCACAATCTCTTTCAATAATGGCAGGAATGGAGGAGGTCTTTATACTAGTGAGATTGCTAAAGCGAACACCGCCATCTTTAATTTTGCCCAACCTAGATCGAGGCACAGACATGGTCTCAATGGGGATAGCTGAGCTGACTACACTGACTGTGCTAGTGGCAGACTCCACTAAGCTGGCAGGCTGGCTAACAGCCTGCTGCCTGGCCTGATCCCTATTTCATTGTGGAGCTAGAGGAGTTAGAGCCCTGTCTATGTTCGTAGATAAGATGAGAGCACCCCTCCAGCTAGGATGGAGTCCGTCACTCCTCAACAGGCCAGGCTTGGTCCTGTTTGTGGGTGAGTCCCAGAAAGAGGGCCAATTATCTACAAATTCTATCTTTTGGGAGGGGCAGAAAACAGTTTTCAACCAGCGATTGAGTTGTGAGACTCTGCTGTAGAGCTCATCACTCCCCCTAACTGGGAGGGGGCCAGAGACAATTAATCGATACCGACACATCTTTCTAGCTGATTTACACGCTGAAGCTATGTTGCGCTTGGTGACCTCTGACTGTTTCATCCTAACATCGTTGGTGCCGGCGTGGATAACAATATCTCTATACTCTCTACACTCGCCAGTTTTAGCTTTAGCCAGCACCGTCTTTAGATTAGCCTTAACGTCGGTAGCCCTGCCCCCTGGTAAACAGTGTATGATCGCTGGATGATTAGTTTTTAGTCTAATACTGCGGGTAATGGAGTCGCCAATGACTAGGGTTTTCAATTTGTCAGAGCTAATGGTGAGAGGCTTCGGCGTCTCAGACCCCATAACGGGAGGAGCAGAGACCAGAGAAGTTTCGGCCTCCGACTCCGACTCGCTTAATGGGGAGAACCGGTTGAAAGTTTCTGTCGGCTGAATAAGCGACACAGGCTGAGCATTCCTACAGCGTTTCCCTCCAGAAGCCATGAGAAAGTTGTCCGGCTGCGGGGACCGTGCGAGGGGGTTTATACTAACGTTACTATCTGTACTTACTGGTGGCACAGACGCTGTTTCATCCTTTCCTACACTGAAATTGCCCTTGCAATTGCGAAATTGCGATTGCGTCTGAAGCTGGGCTTGCAGCACAGCTATCCTCGCCGTAAGGCGATCGTTCTCCTGTATATTATAAGTACAACGACTGCAATTAGAAGGCATCATGTTAATGTTACTTAGCTTCGGCTGTTTGAAGTCCTGACGAACCATGTCCAGATAAAACCTCCGGGGTGAAAAAGTTGAATGAAAAAAGTTGAGTGAGGGAAAAACTCTGTAATGAGTTTCTATACTGTAATGAAAAAGTAAAAACCGTGAAGTAGTCAGGTAGCAAAGTAAGATCGGCAACAAAACGCACAGCAGCACGTAAACAAGTCTGCAAGTTGTGACCGGAAACAGGAAGTGTGTCACAGTCAAATGCATCAGCATTTGTGGGCTCAATTACAGGCTCAAAATGTCCAGAAACAAAGAACCTTCTTTTGAAACTCGTCAGTCAATTCTTGTTCTGAGAAATGAAGGCTATTCCATGCGAGAAATTGCCAAGAAACTGAACATTGGGTACAACGCTGTGCACTACTCCCTTCACAGAACAGCGCAAACTGTCTCTAACCAGAATAGAAAGTGTGAGGCCCCGGTGCACAGCTGAGCAAAAGGACAAGTATATTAGAGTGTCTAGTTTGAGAAACAGATGCCTCACAAGTCCTCAACTGGCAGCTTCATTAAATAGTACCCGCAAAACACCAGTCTCAACGTCAACAGTGAAGAGGCGACTCCGGGATGCTGGCCTTCTAGACAGAGTTGCAAAGAAACAGCCATATCTCAGACTGGCCAATAAAAATAAAAAAATAAGATGGGCAAAAGAACACAGACTCTGGACAGAGGAACTCTGCCTAGAAGGCCAGCATCCCGGAGTCGCCTCGTCACTGTTAACGTTGAGACTGTTGTTTTGCGGGTAATAGAACTGTTTGGCCATAATGACCATCGTTATGTTTGGAGGAAAAAGGGAGAGGCTTGCAAGCCGAAGAACACCATCCCAACCGTGAAGCACGGGGGTGGCAGCATCATGTTGTGGGGGTGCTTTGCTGCAGGAGGGACTGGTGCACTTCACAAAATAGATGGCATCATGAGGACGGAAAATTATGTGGATATATTGAAGCAACATCTCAAGACATCAGTCAGGAAGTTAATGGAGAATGACCCAAAGCATACTTCCAAAGTTGTGGCAAAATGACTTAAGGACAACAAAGTCAAGGTATTGGAGTGGCCATCATAAAGCCCTGACTTCACTCCTATAGAAAATTTGTGGGCAGAACTAAAAAAGCATTTGCGAGCAAGGAGGCCTACAAACCTGACTCAGTTACACCAGCTCTGTCAGGAGGAATGGGCAAAAATTCACCCAACTTATTGTGGGAAGCTTGTGGAAGGCTACCTGAAATGTTTGACCCAAGTTAAACAATTTAAAGGCAATGCTACCAAATACTAATTGAGTGTATGTAAACTTCTGACCCACTGGGAATGTGATGAAAGAAATAAAAGCTGAAATAAATCATTCTCTCTACTATTATTATTATTATTATGACATTTCACATTCTTAAAATAAAGTGGGGATCCTAACTGACCTAAGACAGGGAATGTTTACTAGGATTAAATGTCAGGAATTGTGAAAACTGAGTTTAAATGTATTTGGCTAGGGTGTATGTAAACTTCCGACTTCAACTGTAGATATTCCATAAAAAATCAGCCGTTTCCAGCTACAATAGTCATTTACGACATGAACAATATATACACTGTATTTCTGATCAATTTGATGTTATTTTAATGGACAAAAAATCAGTTTTTCTTATATAAACAAGGACATTTCTAAGTGACCCCAAACTTTTGAATGGTAGTGAAGCTGATATGGCTGACTTGCATAAACAAATGTGGTTTCTACTGACAATTGAGATGTGCAAACTATGGCATAAGGGAATGATAAGCGGATAAGAGGCAATCCGTTATTTCGATTAAGACATTAATGAGCGAGCTAAGACGAACAGTCAATATAACTATTTGTTCAGCACTTTTGAAATGTACAGCGTCAGAATTCAGAACATAGGCCTTTCTTACAGTATTCTCCCTGTACACCAAGTCAGAACCGTAGGATAAATAAAGGGGGCATATAAGCAGACAATGAAATCGCTTACAATATTCAATGATATTTCTCTAAGACAGGCTATAGGCTACATGTGCACCACCAGTTATGAGGGGGAAGGGACCAAAGTATTAGGGTGAGGCACACTGTCTACTAGCAGCTTACTACACAACATACACTTAGTATTACTTTCTTAGCTACAGTATACATATCTCCCTGGCATATTGCATAATTGATGCAGCAGCATACAAGACATTTTTGGACTCAATTGTTGTGCTGCTCACTTGAACAGGAAGGTGGCGCAGTGGTCCTTCTTGTGGGCAAATTTTGTCATAAAACTTTGTCATCAAAATCTGGCATTCTCTGGATTTATGGTGCTTTTAAGACAACTGGGAACTCTGAAAAAAAACAAGGTTGAATCATTACGTCAGTGATCTTCAGGTCGAAGCTCTAGAAAGACACCCAAGTTCCTGACTTGTAATTCCGACTTGGATGACCGTTGAAAACATATTTTCCCAGTCTGAGCTCGTTTTTTTCTGAGTTCCCAGTTGTCTTGAACTCACTGACATCTGAGATTTCCCAGTTCCAAGTTTCCAGTTGTTTTGAACGCGGCAGAAGTCATGCTGCTGAATTGACAGCATGACCAATGTATTCAGCCTCTTCTGGCCCATGGTATTGCGTGTGAATGTTTATTTTTTTAATCTTGGAAATTAGACCCTTAAACCTAGACTTGGACCACACACCCTCTCCACCGAATAGCAGGCAGGGGAAGCAAAATAGTAATTTATTTTCAACGCTTGCAGGCATCCACTGATTTCTTACAAACCACTCATTGTTGAATTTCGATTTCTAACTTGTTGTGTAATGTTTATGTCCAATGGCCGATAAGCACCGATACATTTTATCTATAATTTCTCTTCATATGACAATGATTGAAAAGGATTTGCCAGTAGATTGTCGACGTGATTCATGATGATGACTGCTTGTCTAGCTTGCCAGCTAAGATTTTGAAAGTATGATGTTGGCATGATCAGTCCAATCAAAGCTACGGTAGATACAGTATAACGTGATTTGATGTAATTTTATCTGTGGCCAATGACCTTGAGCCTTCTTGGATGGGCGCTTCATCATGTAAATCTATGTCAGCATTCAAGGGGGCTTGAACTGCCTAGCTCACCCTGTAGATTCTGCGGTGACGTAGTGTCCCCATGAGTGACAGAACACTGAGCCAATCCTGGCGCAACTAGAGAAGATTACCAACACCTACGCTCTGTATTTTCCGCTGGCTGCCCTTCCACCACAGAAAGCGCTGAGCTAGGCTGAAACACCTGCACTTTGGAGCTGCCATACTCAAGAAAGCAAAAAAGAGACCATCTTTGTATGCAGCTTTATTAATTTGTTATTTATTTTTTTACATTGTTTGCAAACTGATATGTGACACGTCTTAATGCTAAAATAACATGCCAACAGGCAACTAATTATTTTGTCGCATCTGATTCATTGTGAAGCTTATTGTATTGAATCCAGAATGTAGTAGGAGGACTAACATGTTTCACAACTCTTGTTGGACAACTTGTCAGTAGACGTGTTTGCTGAACTTGCTTGACAAAAGTTGATTTTGTATACTCTGTTGTCAAAGTGTCTACTTTGAACAGAAAGGGTTTGTAGAATGGCAATTTGATGAACTGAAATGAGATATCAGGGGAGTTTTGTCACCAAAGCCCCATATACTACCCACCACTGTGACCTGTATGCTCTCGTTGGCTGGCCCTCGCTTCATATTCGTCACCTACCTGGTTAAATAAAGGTGAAATAAAAATAAAATAAAATAAATATCCTGTCTGGTATCTGCAGACAATAACATATAAATACCACCAGGGGGCAGCATTTCCTTGACTTGCGTAATTCAGCTGAACAAAAATGCATTGCACTTCCTTTGATTACCATTGGGTGTCATTATGCCAGTATTTAGCCTCTAATTCTGTGTGATTGCAAGTCAATAGATTGTTACTCATTTGAAAAATGATAGAATTCTAGAATTATAAAAAATATATATGTTACAATTACAATGTAAATGGTAATTGCATTGTAATAACCTAAGTACGTGTTTGTTACTGGAGGACTCCACTAGACACTGGTACCAGTAGGCTCAGACTTATTTTCACATGAGCCGTAGAAATGAAGACGGTTATCTTTGAGTTGCTGAACTTGTTATCCTTCTTCCTACCTGCTCATCCTGAGATAAACACTGTAACAAGGTATTGCATAGTTGGTTGTGATAGTGATTTAGGTTCACAGTGAATTGAAAGTTCCAAACTGTCACTGATAGCAGATTAGTGAGCTGCCAGCATTGACATAAACATCAACACGTGAAAAGAAGAGGAGCTGGAATATGAAAGGGAATGGTGTTTATTCCGGTGCTCCTCTCCTCTCTGTCAGGCTGTCTGTCTCTCCTGTGACCGTGAGTGAAAACAGAAGGCATTTCAAACCGAGCTCCTTCCTTCGACAAGTGTTAAATCATTCATCATCCAACTGCCTGATTGGTTTAAAAAGCTAACAACGCTTTAGCTGGTGAATGAGAAATGTGTTATGAAGGCATGGCTGGCGGGGCGATGCACTCCCCTGCTCTTCCCCCCTCGTGAGCCCCATTCTCTTCCCACCTAACTGCACATTATTTGAGCCCACAAAACATTCTGCTAAGGAGAGACATTCTGCTAAGGAGAGACTCTTCATCTAACCCCTTTCCCCTCTTCATTCCCCCCTTCATTCCCCCCTTTCCTGTCTCCCGTCTCCCCTCTCGGTTGTGTGTGTGTGTGTGTGTGTGTGTGTGTGTGTGTGTGTGTGTGTGTGTCAGTGAACGGACGTGTGATTGAGAAGAGGCAGTCAGGTCTTTCCCTGGGTTTGATGGGCTGTTGCTCCCCCTTATCCAGACTGATCCCAGTGTGTGTGTGACACCAGATCTGCTAAAGTTTCAGTCCTTTTAAAACAGCTCACCTGGTCTGGGTCCAACATGATGAGATTTTAAGATGAACTTATCTTTAACTTCTTTGGATTTTATGAATGAGTGTGCTGAGTTTTAGGGCTGGAGTGTGTGTGTGGGTGTGTGTGTGGGTGTGGTTGAAGGGTGTAGTTACTAGTTAGATGGAGATCAGGTTATCCTCTCTTACAGAACAGTCTTGTGGTGAGTGTGTGAGTGAGATATATATATATACATTAGAGGTCGACCGATTAATCGTAATGGCCGATTAATTAGGGCCGATTTCAGGTTTTTCATAACAATCGGTAATCGTCATTTTTGGACACCGATTATGGCCGATTACATTGCACTCCACGAGGAGCCTGCATGGCAGGCTGACTACCTGTTACGTGAGTGCAGCAAGGAGCCAAGGTAAGTTGCTAGCTAGCATTAAAATTATCTTTAAAAAACTATCAGTCTTAACATAATCACTAGTTAACTACACATGGTTGATGATATTACTAGTTATTCTAGCTTGTCCTGCGTTGCATATAATCGATGCGGTGCCTGTTAATTTATCATCGAACCACAGCCTACTTTGCCTAACGGGTGATGATTTAACAGGCGCATTCGCGAAAATAGCACTGTCGTTGCACCAATGTGTACCTAAACATAAACATCAATGCCTTTCTTAAAATCAATACACAAGTATATATTTTTAAACCTGCATATTTAGTTAACATTGCCTGCTAACATGAATTTCTTTTAACTAGTGTCACTTCTCTTGTGTTCTGTGCAAGCAGAGTCAGGAAATGTGTAGCAGTTTGGGCTGCCTGGCTCGTTGAGAACTGTGTGAAGACCATTTCTTCCTATCAAAGACCGTAATTAATTTGCCAGAATTGTACATAATTATGATATAACATTGAAGGTTGTACAATGTAACAGGAATATTTAGACTTAGGGATGCTACCTGTTAGATAAAATACAGAACAGTTCCGTATTTCACTGAAAGAATAAATGTTTTGTTTTCGAAATGATAGTTTCCGTATTTGACCATATTAATGACCTAAGTCTCGTATTTCTGTGTGTTATTATATTATAATTAAGTCTATGATTTGATATTTGATAGAGCAGTCTGACTGAGCGATGGTAGGCAGCAGCAGGCTCGTAAGCATTCATTCAAACAGCACTTTCGTGCGTTTTGCCAGCAGCTCTTCGCTGTGCTTCAAGCATTGCGCTGTTTATGACTTCAAGCCTATCAACTCCTGAGATTAGGCAGGTAATAAACATCCAATAGTCCAAGGTATATGAAATACAAATGGTATAGAGAGAAATAGTCCTATAATTCCTATAATAACTACAACCTAAAACGTCTTACCTGGGAATATTGAAGACTCATGTTAAAATGAACCACCAGCTTTCATATGTTCTCATGTTCTGAGCAAGGAACTTAAACGTTAGCTTTTTTACATGGCACATATTGCACTTTTACTTTCTTCTCCAACACTTTGTTTTTGCATTATTTAAATCAAATTGAACATGTTTCATTATATATTTGAGACTAAATTGATTTTATTGATGTATTATATTAAGTTAAAATAAGTGTTCATTCAATATTGTTGCAATTGTCATTATTACAAATATATATATATATAAATCGGCCGATTAAATCGGTATCAGCTTTTTTTGGTCCTCCAATAATCGGTATCTGTCACGGTTCCGTAAGGCAGGAGGAAAAGGCAGAGTCAAACGCAGGAGACGTAGTCCAGTTGTGCCGTAGAACGGTATATTTATTTCACCGAAAAAACCACTCGGCGTAACACAAGGGCATAGGGTGTGCCCAGAGACCACCCGGGAACACAGTTAACCCCAAGAAAACAAAGATACGCACGGGGCGCAGCCCGGCAAATATAACATTCCTCTAGCGAGAAGCCGCTGGAGGAAATGTGCAAATAAAACACAAACGTTCACAGACCTGCCCGCTGACGAATAAACAATCCCGCACAAAACACAAACCACAAGGAACAAACTAAATACCCCCCCACTAATTACAGAAACGGAAACAGGTGCGGACTTAAACAGACAAAACACAACGAACACAAAACATAGATCGGTGGCAGCTAGTAGACCGGCGATGACGACCGCCGAGCGCCGCCCGACCGAGGAGGGGCATCATTTTCTGTGGATACTGTGACAGTATCGGTGTCAGATTGGGCTGTGTGCCCGTAGCGCCATGGGGAATCAGTGTGCTACTTAATGCCCAGCCCTCCCACCAGCATGGTACTATGTTACTTAGTACCCAGCCCTCCCACCAGCATGGTACTGTGTTACTTAGTGCCCAGCCCTCCCACCAGCATGGTACTGTGTTAATTAGTGCCCAGCCCTCCCACCAGCATGGTACTGTGTTACTTAGTGCCCAGCCCTCCCACCAGCATGGTACTATGTTACTTAGTGCCCAGCCCTCACACCAGCATGGTACTGTGTTACTTAGTGCCCAGCCCCAGCCCTCCCACCAGCATGGTACTGTGTTACTTAGTGCCCAGCCCTCCCACCAGCATGGTACTGTGTTAGTTAGTGCCCAGCCCTCCCACCAGCATGGTACAGTGTTACTTAGTGCCCAGCCCTCCCACCAGCATGGTACTGTGTTAGTTAGTGCCCAGCCCTCCCACCAGCATGGTACTGTGTTACTTAGTGCCCAGCCCTCCCACCAGCATGGTACTGTGTTAGTTAGTGCCCAGCCCTCCCACCAGCATGGTACTGTGTTACTTAGTGCCCAGCCCTCCCACCAGCATGGTACAGTGTTAGTTAGTGCCCAGCCCTCCCACCAGCATGGTACTGTGTTACTTAGTGCCCAGCCCTCCCACCAGCATGGTACTGTGTTAGTTAGTGCCCAGCCCTCCCACCAGCATGATACTATGTTACTTAGTACCCAGCCCTCCCACCAGCATGGTACTATGTTACTTAGTACCCAGCCCTCACACCAGCATGGTACTGTGTTAGTTAGTGCCCAGCCCTCCCACCAGCATGATACTATGTTACTTAGTACCCAGCCCTCCCACCAGCATGGTACTATGTTACTTAGTACCCAGCCCTCACACCAGCATGGTACTGTGTTACTTAGTACCCAGCCCTCCCACCAGCATGGTACTATGTTACTTAGTACCCAGCCCTCTCACCAGCATGGTACTATGTTACTTAGTACCCAGCCCTCACACCAGCATGGTACTGTGTTAGTTAGTGCCCAACCCTCCCACCAGCATGGTACAGTGTTAGTTAGTGCCCAGCCCTCCCACCAGCATGATACTATGTTACTTAGTACCCAGCCCTCCCACCAGCATGGTACTATGTTACTTAGTACCCAGCCCTCCCACCAGCATGGTACTATGTTACTTAGTACCCAGCCCTCTCACCAGCATGGTACTATGTTACTTAGTACCCAGCCCTCACACCAGCATGGTACTGTGTTAGTTAGTGCCCAGCCCTCCCACCAGCATGATACTATGTTACTTAGTACCCAGCCCACCCACCAGCATGGTACTATGTTACTTAGTACCCAGCCCTCACACCAGCATGGTACTGTGTTACTTAGTACCCAGCCCTCCCACCAGCATGGTACTATGTTACTTAGTACCCAGCCCTCTCACCAGCATGGTACTATGTTACTTAGTACCCAGCCCTCACACCAGCATGGTACTGTGTTAGTTAGTGCCCAGCCCTCCCACCAGCATGATACTATGTTACTTAGTACCCAGCCCTCCCACCAGCATGGTACTATGTTACTTAGTACCCAGCCCTCACACCAGCATGGTACTGTGTTACTTAGTACCCAGCCCTCCCACCAGCATGGTACTGTGTTACTTAGTGCCCAGCCCTCACACCAGCATGGTACTGTGTTACTTAGTGCCCAGCCCCAGCCCTCCCACCAGCATGGTACTGTGTTACTTAGTGCCCAGCCCTCCCACCAGCATGGTACTGTGTTAGTTAGTGCCCAGCCCTCCCACCAGCATGGTACAGTGTTACTTAGTGCCCAGCCCTCCCACCAGCATGGTACTGTGTTAGTTAGTGCCCAGCCCTCCCACCAGCATGGTACAGTGTTAGTTAGTGCCCAGCCCTCCCACCAGCATGGTACTGTGTTACTTAGTGCCCAGCCCCAGCCCTCACACCAACATGGTACTGTGTTACTTAGTGCCCAGCCCTCCCACCAGCATGGTACTATGTTACTTAGTACCCAGCCCTCACACCAGCATGGTACTGTGTTACTTAGTACCCAGCCCTCACACCAGCATGGTACAGTGTTAGTTAGTGCCCAGCCCTTCCACCAGCATGGTACTGTGTTACTTAGTGCCCAGCCCTCCCACCAGCATGGTACTGTGTTAGTTAGTGCCCAGCCCTCCCACCAGCATGATACTATGTTACTTAGTACCCAGCCCTCCCACCAGCATGGTACTATGTTACTTAGTACCCAGCCCTCACACCAGCATGGTACTGTGTTAGTTAGTGCCCAGCCCTCCCACCAGCATGATACTATGTTACTTAGTACCCAGCCCTCCCACCAGCATGGTACTATGTTACTTAGTACCCAGCCCTCACACCAGCATGGTACTGTGTTACTTAGTACCCAGCCCTCCCACCAGCATGGTACTATGTTACTTAGTACCCAGCCCTCTCACCAGCATGGTACTATGTTACTTAGTACCCAGCCCTCACACCAGCATGGTACTGTGTTAGTTAGTGCCCAACCCTCCCACCAGCATGGTACAGTGTTAGTTAGTGCCCAGCCCTCCCACCAGCATGATACTATGTTACTTAGTACCCAGCCCTCCCACCAGCATGGTACTATGTTACTTAGTACCCAGCCCTCCTACCAGCATGGTACTATGTTACTTAGTACCCAGCCCTCTCACCAGCATGGTACTATGTTACTTAGTACCCAGCCCTCACACCAGCATGGTACTGTGTTAGTTAGTGCCCAGCCCTCCCACCAGCATGATACTATGTTACTTAGTACCCAGCCCACCCACCAGCATGGTACTATGTTACTTAGTACCCAGCCCTCACACCAGCATGGTACTGTGTTACTTAGTACCCAGCCCTCCCACCAGCATGGTACTATGTTACTTAGTACCCAGCCCTCTCACCAGCATGGTACTATGTTACTTAGTACCCAGCCCTCACACCAGCATGGTACTGTGTTAGTTAGTGCCCAGCCCTCCCACCAGCATGATACTATGTTACTTAGTACCCAGCCCTCCCACCAGCATGGTACTATGTTACTTAGTACCCAGCCCTCACACCAGCATGGTACTGTGTTACTTAGTACCCAGCCCTCCCACCAGCATGGTACTGTGTTACTTAGTGCCCAGCCCTCCCACCAGCATGGTACTATGTTACTTAGTGCCCAGCCCTCACACCAGCATGGTACTATGTTACTCAGTACCCAGTCCTCCCACCAGCATGGTACTATGTTACTTAGTACCCAGCCCTCACACCAGCATGGTACTGTGTTACTTAGTACCCAGCCCTCCCACCAGCATGGTACTGTGTTACTTAGTGCCCAGCCCTCCCACCAGCATGGTACTATGTTACTTAGTGCCCAGCCCTCACACCAGCATGGTACTATGTTACTCAGTACCCAGTCCTCCCACCAGCATGGTACTATGTTACTTAGTGCCCAGCCCCAGCCCTCCCACCAGCATGGTACTATGTTACTTAGTGCCCAGCCCTCCCACCAGCATGGTACTGTGTTACTTAGTGCCCAGCCCTCACACCAGCATGGTACTATGTTACTTAGTGCCCAGCCCTCCCACCAGCATGGTACTGTGTTACTTAGTACCCAGCCCTCCCACCAGCATGGTACTGTGTTACTTAGTACCCAGCCCTCCCACCAGCATGGTACTGTGTTACTTAGTGCCCAGCCCTCACACCAGCATGGTACTATGTTACTTAGTGCCCAGCCTCAGCCCTCACACCAGCATGGTACTGTGTTAGTTAGTGCCCAGCCCTCCCACCAGCATGGTACTGTGTTAGTTAGTGCCCAGCCCTCCCACCAGCATGGTGCTGTGTTACTTAGTGCCCAGCCCTCCCACCAGCATGGTGCAGTGTTACTTAGTGCCCAGCCCTCCCACCAGCATGGTACAGTGTTAGTTAGTGCCCAGCCCTCGCACCAGCATGGTACTGTGTTACTTAGTGCCCAGCCCTCCCACCAGCATTGTACTGTGTTACTTAGTGCCCAGCCCTCCCACCAGCATGGTACTATGTTACTTAGTGCCCAGCCCTCCCACCAGCAAGGTACTGTGTTACTTAGTGCCCAGCCCTCCCACCAGCATGGTACTGTGTTAGTTAGTTCCCAGCCCTCCCACCAGCATGACACTGTGTTACTTAGTGCCCAGCCACAGCCCTCATACCAGCATGGTACTATGTTACTTAGTACCCAGCCCTCACACCAGCATGGTACTCTGTTACTTAGTAGACAGCCCTCCCACCAGCATGGTACTATGTTACTTAGTACACAGCCCTCCCACCAGCATGGTACTGTGTTACTTAGTGCCCAGCCCTCCCACCAGCATGGTACTATGTTACTTAGTGCCCAGCCCTCCCACCAGCATGATACTATGTTACTTAGTACCCAGCCCACCCACCAGCATGGTACTGTGTTACTTAGTACCCAGCCCTCACACCAGCATGGTACTGTGTTACTTAGTACCCAGCCCTCCCACCAGCATGGTACTGTGTTACTTAGTGCCCAGCCCTCCCACCAGCATGGTACTATGTTACTTAGTGCCCAGCCCTCACACCAGCATGGTACTATGTTACTCAGTACCCAGTCCTCCCACCGGCATGGTACTATGTTACTTAGTGCCCAGCCCCAGCCCTCCCACCAGCATGGTACTATGTTACTTAGTGCCCAGCCCTCACACCAGCATGGTACTATGTTACTTAGTGCCCAGCCCTCCCACCATGGTACTGTGTTACTTAGTACCCAGCCCTCCCACCAGCATGGTACTGTGTTACTTAGTGCCCAGCCCTCCCACCAGCATGGTACTATGTTACTTAGTGCCCAGCCCTCCCACCAGCATGGTACTGTGTTACTTAGTACCCAGTCCTCCCACCAGCATGGTACTATGTTACTTAGTGCCCAGCCCCAGCCCTCCCACCAGCATGGTACTGTGTTACTTAGTGCCCAGCCCTCCCACCAGCATGGTACTATGTTACTTAGTGCCCAGCCTCAGCCCTCACACCAGCATGGTACTGTGTTAGTTAGTGCCCAGCCCTCCCACCAGCATGGTGCAGTGTTACTTAGTGCCCAGCCCTCCCACCAGCATGGTACAGTGTTAGTTAGTGCCCAGCCCTCCCACCAGCATGGTACTGTGTTAGTTAGTGCCCAGCCCTCCCACCAGCATGGTACTGTGTTACTTAGTGCCCAGCCCTCCCACCAGCATTGTACTGTGTTACTTAGTGCCCAGCCCTCCCACCAGCATGGTACTGTGTTAGTTAGTGCCCAGCCCTCCCACCAGCATGGTGCAGTGTTACTTAGTGCCCAGCCCTCCCACCAGCATGGTACTGTGTTACTTAGTGCCCAGCCCTCCCACCAGCAAGGTACTGTGTTACTTAGTGCCCAGCCCTCCCACCAGCATGGTACTGTGTTAGTTAGTGCCCAGCCCTCCCACCAGCATGACACTGTGTTACTTAGTGCCCAGCCACAGCCCTCATACCAGCATGGTACTATGTTACTTAGTACCCAGCCCTCACACCAGCATGGTACTCTGTTACTTAGTAGACAGCCCTCCCACCAGCATGGTACTATGTTACTTAGTACACAGCCCTCCCACCAGCATGGTACTGTGTTACTTAGTGCCCAGCCCTCCCACCAGCATGGTACTATGTTACTTAGTGCCCAGCCCTCCCACCAGCATGGTACTATGTTACTTAGTGCCCAGCCCCAGCCCTCCCACCAGCATGGTACTATGTTACTTAGTGCCCAGCCCTCCCACCAGCATGGTACTGTGTTACTTAGTGCCCAGCCCTCCCACCAGCATGGTACTGTGTTACTTAGTGCCCAGCCCTCACACCAGCATGGTACTATGTTACTTAGTGCCCAGCCCTCACACCAGCATGGTACTATGTTACTTAGTACCCAGCCCTCCCACCAGCATGGTACTATGTTACTTAGTGCCCAGCCCCAGCCCTCCCACCAGCATGGTGCAGTGTTAGTTAGTGCCTAGCCCTCCCACCAGCATGGTACTATGTTACTTAGTACCCAGCCCTCCCACCAGCATGGTACTGTGTTACTTAGTGCCCAGCCCTCCCACCAGCATGGTACTGTGTTAGTTAGTGCCCAGCCCTCCCACCAGCATGGTACTATGTTACTTAGTACCCAGCCCTCCCACCAGCATGGTACTATGTTACTTAGTACCCAGCCCTCCCACCAGCATGGTACTATGCTACTTAGTGCCCAGCCCCAGCCCTCCCACCAGCATGGTACTGTGTTAGTTAGTGCCCAGCCCTCCCACCAGCATGGTACTGTGTTAGTTAGTGCCCAGCCCTCCCACCAGCATGGTACTATGTTACTTAGTGCCCAGCCCTCACACCAGCATGGTACTATGTTACTCAGTACCCAGTCCTCCCACCAGCATGGTACTATGTTACTTAGTGCCCAGCCCCAGCCCTCCCACCAGCATGGTACTATGTTACTTAGTGCCCAGCCCTCCCACCAGCATTGTACTGTGTTACTTAGTGCCCAGCCCTCACACCAGCATGGTACTATGTTACTTAGTGCCCAGCCCTCCCACCAGCATGGTACTGTGTTACTTAGTACCCAGCCCTCCCACCAGCATGGTACTGTGTTACTTAGTGCCCAGCCCTCACACCAGCATGGTACTATGTTACTTAGTGCCCAGCCTCAGCCCTCACACCAGCATGGTACTGTGTTAGTTAGTGCCCAGCCCTCCCACCAGCATGGTACTGTGTTAGTTAGTGCCCAGCCCTCCCACCAGCATGGTGCTGTGTTACTTAGTGCCCAGCCCTCCCACCAGCATGGTGCAGTGTTACTTAGTGCCCAGCCCTCCCACCAGCATGACACTGTGTTACTTCGTGCCCAGCCACAGCCCTCCCACCAGCATGGTACTGTGTTACTTAGTGCCCAGCCCTCCCACCAGCATGGTACTGTGTTAGTTAGTGCCCAGCCTCAGCCCTCCCACCAGCATGGGACTGTGTTACCATGCTGGTGTGAGGGCTGGGCACTAAATAACACAGTACCATGCTGGTGGGAGGGCTGGGCACTAAGTAACACAGTACCATGCTGGTGGGAGGGCTGGGCACTAACTAACACAGTACCATGCTGGTGGGAGGGCTGAGGCTGGGCACTAAGTAATACAGTACCATGCTGGTGGGAGGGCTGGGCACTAACTAACACAGTACCATGCTGGTGGGAGGGCTGGGTACTAAGTAACACAGTACCATGCTGGTGGGAGGGCTGGGCACTAAGTAACACAGTACCATGCTGGTGTGAGGGCTGAGGCTGGGCACTAAGTAATACAGTACCATGCTGGTGGGAGGGCTGGGCACTAACTAACACAGTACCATGCTGGTGGGAGGGCTGGGTACTAAGTAACACAGTACCATGCTGGTGGGAGGGCTGGGCACTAAGTAACACAGTACCATGCTGGTGGGAGGGCTGTGTACTAAGTAACATAGTACCATGCTGGTGGGAGGGCTGGGCACTAAGTAAAACAGTACCATGCTGGTGTGAGGGCTGAGGCTGGGCACTAAGTAATACAGTACCATGCTGGTGGGAGGGCTGGGCACTAACTAACACAGTACCATGCTGGTAGCAGGGCTGTGGCTGGGCACTAAGTAACACAGTACCATGCTGGTGGGAGGGCTGAGGCTGGGCACTAACTAACACAGTACCATGCTGGTGGGAGGGCTGGGCACTAAGTAACACAGTACCATGCTGGTGGGAGGGCTGGGCACTAACTAACACAGTACCATGCTGGTGGGAGGGCTGGGCACTAAGTAACACAGTACCATGCTGGTGGGAGGGCTGGGCACTAACTAACACAGTACCATGCTGGTGGGAGGGCTGAGGCTGGGCACTAAGTAATACAGTACCATGCTGGTGGGAGGGCTGGGCACTAACTAACACAGTACCATGCTGGTGGGAGGGCTGGGTACTAAGTAACACAGTACCATGCTGGTGGGAGGGCTGGGCACTAAGTAACACAGTACCATGCTGGTGTGAGGGCTGAGGCTGGGCACTAAGTAATACAGTACCATGCTGGTGGGAGGGCTGGGCACTAACTAACACAGTACCATGCTGGTGGGAGGGCTGGGTACTAAGTAACACAGTACCATGCTGGTGGGAGGGCTGGGCACTAAGTAACACAGTACCATGCTGGTGGGAGGGCTGTGTACTAAGTAACATAGTACCATGCTGGTGGGAGGGCTGGGCACTAAGTAAAACAGTACCATGCTGGTGTGAGGGCTGAGGCTGGGCACTAAGTAATACAGTACCATGCTGGTGGGAGGGCTGGGCACTAACTAACACAGTACCATGCTGGTAGCAGGGCTGTGGCTGGGCACTAAGTAACACAGTACCATGCTGGTGGGAGGGCTGAGGCTGGGCACTAACTAACACAGTACCATGCTGGTGGGAGGGCTGGGCACTAAGTAACACAGTACCATGCTGGTGGGAGGGCTGGGCACTAACTAACACAGTACCATGCTTGTGGGAGGGCTGGGCACTAACTAACACAGTACCATGCTGGTGGGAGGGCTGGGCACTAACTAACACAGTACCATGCTGGTGGGAGGGCTGGGCACTAAGTAACACAGTACCATGCTGGTGTGAGGGCTGAGGCTGGGCACTAAGTAACACAGTACCATGCTGGTGTGAGGGCTGAGGCTGGGCACTAACTAACACAGTACCATGCTGGTGTGAGGGCTGGGCACTAAGTAACACAGTACCATGCTGGTGGGAGGGCTGGGCACTAAGTAACACAGTACCATGCTGGTGGGAGGGCATTGCACTAAGTAACACAGGACCATGCTGGTGGGAGGGCTGAGGCTGGGCACTAACTAACACAGTACCATGCTGGTGGGAGGGCTGGGCACTAAGTAACACAGTACCATGCTGGTGGGAGGGCTGGGCACTAAGTAACACAGTACCATGCTGGTGGGAGGGCTGGGTACTAAGTAACACAGTACCATGCTGGTGGGAGGGCTGGGCACTAAGTAACACAGTACCATGCTGGTGGGAGGGCTGGGCACTAAGTAACACAGTACCATGCTGGTGGGAGGGCTGGGCACTAAGTAACACAGTACCATGCTGGTGGGAGGGCTGGGCACTAACTAACACAGTACAATGCTGGTGGGAGGGCATTGCACTAAGTAACACAGTACCATGCTGGTGGGAGGGCATTGCACTAAGTAACACAGTACCATGCTGGTGGGAGGGCATTGCACTAACTAACACAGTACCATGCTGGTGGGAGGGCATTGCACTAACTAACACAGTACCATGCTGGTGGGAGGGCTGGGCACTAAGTAACACAGTACCATGCTGGTGGGAGGGCTGGGCACTAACTAACACAGTACCTTGCTGGTGGGAGGGCTCGGCACTAAGTAATACAGTACCATGCTGGTGGGAGGGCTGGGCACTAACTAACACAGTACCATGCTGGTGGGAGGGCTGGGGCTGGGTACTAAGTAACATAGTACCATGCTGGTGGGAGGGCTGGGCACTAAGTAATACAGTACCATGCTGGTGGGAGGGCTGGGCACTAAGTAACACAGTACCATGCTGGTGGGAGGGCTGGGCACTAAGTAATACAGTACCATGCTGGTGGGAGGGCTGGGCACTAACTAACACAGTACCATGCTGGTGGGAGGGCTGGGCACTAAGCCGTCCCTCTCACTGTCTGCCCTGCTGCTGTGAAGAGAGGCTTCTGTCGTGACAGTGGGTACAATAAATCTAGTAAAGGACTATGCAGTGATCAGTCATTAGAAATCGTAGGGATATACCAATATAGGATTGATTCTTGGCTGAAACAATAACAGATATATCATACCGATATGGCAAAAAATCAAGGTTGCATGTTAGCATGCAAAGGACACTGATTGGCCTCGCGAGTGGCGCAGTGGTCAAAGGCACTGCATAGCAGTGCTAGCTGTGTCACTAGAGATTCTGGGTTCGAGTCCAGACTCTGTCGCAGCCGGCTGTGACGGGGAGGCCATTGGGCGGCGCACAATTGGCCCAGCATTGTCCGGGTTAGGGGAGGGTTTGGCCGGCAGGGATGTCCTTGTCCCATCGCGCACTAGAGACTCCTGTGGCGGGCCGGGTTCAGTGCACACTGACACGGTAGCCAGGTGTACGCTGTTTCCTCCGACATATTGGTGTGGCTGGTTTCCGGGTTAAGGTGGCATTGTGTCAAGAAGCAGTGCGGCTTGGTTGGGTTGTGTTTTGGAGGACGCACGGCTCTCGACCTTTACCTCTCCCGAGTCCGTATGGGAGTTGCAGCGATGAAACAAGACTGTAACTACCAATAGGATACCACGAAATTGGGGAGAAGAAGGGGTTAATGAAAAAGACAAAATTTAACGGACACTGATTCATTCATATTAGTTGGGACCCTCATTGTATTAAAGGAACTTTTTTAGTCCTTCCCATTGAATAGTATTACTGTACCTTACCCTCGGCATCAGCATCGCAGTGTTTTCTCTTCTGTTCCTCTCTGGATCAGATCAGATCCTCTCTGTTTCATCCTTTGGATCCACAGTGATTTACTGTCACTTCCTACTATAATGACCTTTCTCCTCCACGTCTTCAGGGCATGTTGCATTTCTCCTTCTCCTCGTCCTGAAGGCACGTTGCTTTGTGTTTTCTCTCTGTCCCCTCTCTCTTTGTCATTCTCTCTTTCCTTCTTCACCCCCCCACCTGTGACCCTGTCTCACCTGACCCTCCTCCTATACTGACCCCGTCTCACCGCCCCTCCTCCTATACTGATCCTGTCTCACCGCCCCTCCTCCTATACTGACCCTGTCTCACCGCCCCTCCTCCTATACTGATCCTGTCTCACCGCCCCTCCTCCTATACTGACCCTGTCTCACCGCCCCTCCTCCTATACTGACCCTGTCTCACCGCCCCTCCTCCTATACTGACCGTGTCTCACCGCCCCTCCTCCTATACTGACCCTGTCTCACCACCCCTCCTCCTATACTGACCCTGTCTCACCGCCCCTCCTCCTATACTGACCCTGTCTCACCGCCCCTCCTCCTATACTGACCCTGTCTCACCGCCCCTCCTCCTATACTGACCCTGTCTCACCACCCCTCCTCCTATACTGATCCTGTCTCACCCGCCCCTCCTCCTATACTGACCCTGTCTCACCGCCCCTCCTCCTATACTGATCCTGTCTCACCGCCCCTCCTCCTATACTGACCCTGTCTCACCACCCCTCCTCCTATACTGATCCTGTCTCACCGCCCCTCCTCCTATACTGACCCTGTCTAACCGCCCCTCCTCCTATACTGATCCTGTCTCACCGCCCCTCCTCCTATACTGACCCTGTCTCACCACCCCTCCTCCTATACTGATCCTGTCTCACCGCCCCTCCTCCTATACTGATCCTGTCTCACCACCCCTCCTCCTATACTGATCCTGTCTCACCGCCCCTCCTCCTATACTGACCCTGTCTCACCACCCCTCCTCCTATACTGATCCTGTCTCACCACCCCTCCTCCTATACTGATCCTGTCTCACCGCCCCTCCTCCTATACTGATCCTGTCTCACCGCCCCTCCTCCTATACTGACCCTGTCTCACCGCCCCTCCTCCTATACTGATCCTGTCTCACCGCCCCTCCTCCTATACTGACCCTGTCTCACCACCCCTCCTCCTATACTGATCCTGTCTCACCGCCCCTCCTCCTATACTGACCCTGTCTCACCGCCCCTCCTCCTATACTGACCCTGTCTCACCGCCCCTCCTCCTATACTGACCCTGTCTCACCGCCCCTCCTCCTATACTGACCCTGTCTCACCGCCCCTCCTCCTATACTGACCCTGTCTCACCGCCCCTCCTCCTATACTGACCCTGTCTCACCGCCCCTCCTCCTATACTGACCCTGTCTCACCGCCCCTCCTCCTATACTGATCCTGTCTCACCGCCCCTCCTCCTATACTGATCCTGTCTCACCGCCCCTCCTCCTATACTGACCCTGTCTCACCACCCCTCCTCCTATACTGATCCTGTCTCACCGCCCCTCCTCCTATACTGATCCTGTCTCACCGCCCCTCCTCCTATACTGACCCTGTCTCACCGCCCCTCCTCCTATACTGATCCTGTCTCACCGCCCCTCCTCCTATACTGACCCTGTCTCACCGCCCCTCCTCCTATACTGATCCTGTCTCACCCCCCCCTCCTCCTATACTGACCCTGTCTCACCGCCCCTCCTCCTATACTGACCCTGTCTCACCGCCCCTCCTCCTATACTGACCCTGTCTCACCGCCCTCCTCCTATACTGACCCTGTCTCACCGCCCCTCCTCCTATACTGACCCTGTCTCACCGCCCCTCCTCCTATACTGATCCTGTCTCACCGCCCCTCCTCCTATACTGACCCTGTCTCTTTTTCTTTCTTTTTCTTTCTCTCTGTATATTTTCTGCAGTCTCCTGTGACCTCTCAGGCTATTCGGCCATGTCCTTCTCCTGTCCAGGCCAAGATGGTGCAGTCTTCCTCTCCCACTCCTAGTCCTGTCCTCCAGATCTCCTCCTCCACTGCGCCACCTTCTGTGAGCAGACTCTCCACTACAGAACTTCCCATCTCTCCATCCTTCCATCCCTCTCAGACCCTCCTCCTCTACCCATCTCTTCATCCTGTTTCTCTTCTTCCTTCTTCCCTTTCTCCTCCTCTTCGTTGTCGTCCGCCTCCTCTTCCTCCTCCTCACCTCTTTACCAACACAAACCTAGTTTTTCTAATCTGGGCGCATCCCATCTGACCCTTTTAACAGAGTAGAGAGTTAATTATTGAATGATATATTCAGTCAAAATGTAATTATTTGTGTATTGCTGGAACTTTACAGAGTTTTGGCCAAGACCAGTGGGGGGACACAGGTGGGGGATTACTGGTATGTTTAGGGTTTTCTAGTCAGGTGCATCATTATTGGCAGGAGCTGTTTTGCATGAATGTCCCCCAGTCCCCCAGTCCCCTCTCCTCCCCTCCTCTCTGTTAAGCAATGTCCACAGAAGTCAGGACACCCGATGTGACAGGAGCGCCGTGCTGTTTCCCTCCTGTTCTCTGTGGCCTTGCTGGAAGCTCCCTTCACGTCCTGTTTATCTCTCTGTCTGCTCCTTGCTCTTCCAGAAGGGCCCCATGGCGCCGGCTGTGGCAGTGACGGCTCCCCAACAGGCCCCCGTGGTGATGGCCCCCCAGGCCCCCGTGGTGATGGCCCCCCAGGTCCAGGCTGGGGCCCAGGCCTCCTCGCAGCCAGCCCTGCCCCCGCAGACCAGCGCCCCTGCAGCCCCAGGAGCCTCTGTCATCTCCCAGGTCTGTACTCTGCTCTGCTCCAGTCTTCCAGCCTCCTCTGGGCTGGTTAGGCTCCTCAAGCCCCAGTGCTGCCACAGCTGCCAGCTGGCTGGCTGTGTCACCACCATGGCCATGGCCCCACACAGCTGGGCATAGTGGGCATAGCCTCACACACAAACACATGTACATACACTAACACACTCTTCCCCAGTGTCCTCTCCGATCCCCAAACACTGAAAGATAAAGTGTCCTACATATTTATTGATAAAATCATATCTTTACATGCTTATTGAATTTGCCATTTCCTAGGAGATGCAGGAGAATGTGAAGAAGTGTAAGAACTTCTTGGCCACCCTGATAAAGCTGGCTTCCCACAACTCTCCGTCACCTGAGACCTCCAAAAATGTCAAGTCACTGGTCCAGGATCTACTGGTGAGTCTCACTACCTTAACTCATTATATTACCTCTACATTACCACTGTATTACATTATTTCTACATTATCTCTACATTACTGTCTTATCAACAGAGAAACATGGAATACTACTTTCCTTGCCCTACACTCTTAGAAAAAAAGGTGCTATATAGAACCAAAAAGGGTTCTTTGGCTGTCCAAATACGATAACCCTTTGAAGAACCCTTTTGATTTTAGGTAGAGCCCTTTACACATGGAACCCAAAATAATTCTACCTGGAACCAAAAAGGGTTCTCCTATGGGGAGCCTAAGAGTGTAGGAAGAATATTTCTGACATTGACAGGTTGTGTGATGTAATGTATTTCTTCATCTGTAGATGGCAGCATTAAACTGTTACATAATCCAGAATGATGCTGTTGTTTAGGATATTATTTATTCAGAGTTGTTAATGAGATGTTTCCCAGGGGGATGTTAAAATGTAAATCAATATCAACACCATGGTTGAGGTGATTTCCCCTCATCTCAATGTGCTCAGAAATCACATTGCACATCGCCTCAATCACATGCTCTGCTCTCTGTTGTACAAGTGTGTCACATCACATAACAAGGAGCTGAGGGGTTAAAACACCTCCTTCTCTTCTCCTGCTCACAGGATGCTAAGATTGAGCCTGAGGAGTTCACCAACAGACTGCAGTCAGAGCTCAAGTCGTCTCCTCAGCCCTACCTGGTCCCCTTCCTCAAGGTTTGTACTGTATCTACTCAGGCTACATTTGGACACTCCCCGTCATGTCTGTAAAAGCATTGGTTGGTGAAAACATTGTCTGGAGGGAGTTTCTACCATTGTAAAATCAATGTAAGAAAGTGTTCAAGTGTACCCTTCAGGAGAAAGGTGGAGAACGTAAAACAGCCAGAGTGGCAGTGGAGAGGCCAGCCCATGTGACCCAGGCAGGGGCCACTCCCCTGGCCTGACTCCAGACTGTGTGTGACAGTGGCCCCTGCAGCTGTCCGTGCCACTCGCCAGCAGGCCTCTCCAGCCATCCGTGATGAGTGTCACATCATGCCACTGCCACCCAGCCCTTCCTCCCTCCGCAGAGCCAGCCAGCCACAAACACAGTCATGTTGTCATGCAATGTTAGGACGTTTATGTCAAAATATGCCACAGACCAAACATTTTTCAGGTCTACTGCTGGAGTGTTTGTCCCAAATGTTTGGCTAATAGATGAGCACTTGTCCATTGAGCATACATGTCAAGTATAATACACGTCATTTTAATATTCATGATTTGGGAGATTTATTTGTTATAATGATATCTATATTTGTACAACAATGTAATAATAATTTGCACATTTGATAATTTAGAATAAATAAAAACATTTAATGGCTTGTTTTTACCATGTACTGTATGTTAATCCCCCTGTTGTGTGTGATCTGCCCGTCAACAGAAAAGCCTCCCGGCCCTGCGGCTGTCTCTGCTCAACATTCAGCATTCCCTGATCCAGCCTCTGCCGCAGGCCACCCCCACCACAGGCACCAGCCCAGCTGTCCGCGGCCGCCTCCCCAACAGCGTCAGCACCACGGGGGCCAGTGTCGGGGCCCAGGGACACACAGCTGCCCTGGTAGGTACAGTACACTCACACTTCCAGCCACAGTCATACAGTCCACTGGCCCAAACATAGATGACCCCTGGTTATGACCCCCTGTGGAAGTATTAGAACTAATAGAACATGTTTTGGCCACGGTTCTGTTGTTAAGGTTGATGATACTGTAATACTCTGATACTTACTTATCAGTGGGGTAAATAAGTGTTTGTTCTAGATTTCCAAAGCTTGATTGCGTCTTCACTAAATCCAAGGTCATTTGTCTTGGTATGTACCTAAGCACCAAAGGAGTAATGAGTAAGGTTCCCCAGGCCCCAGTAGTAGAGATGTCTCTCCCATTGCTCAGAGACTGAGACAGCTGGATGTGTTCCAGTGGAGAACGGCTTCACTGACAGGCTAGGCCAGCACACCACAGACCATACAGAGGCTTAGCCAAGGCAGCTGGCCACGGGGCTGGATCAGTGCACTCCCATGTGGCCTGTGTGTATGTATACGTTTGTGTGTGTGTGTGTGTGTGTGTGTGTGTGTGTGTGTGTGTGTGTGTGTGTGTGTGTGTGTGTGTATGGCTATGCCTGTGCCCAGCGGTGTGTGTGTATACACATGTGAGTCAATTGAGCGCTTTGCTGGCTCACAGAGGAGAGGCCTCCATGGAGACTACCCAAGGTCAGGGCCCGCTGGCATCCGATGCTGGCGGGGACATCCCCCTCTGAGGACAGACTGGCAGGGTAGCCTGGGCTGGGGCACAGGGCTGGGGCACAGGGCTGGGGCACAGGGCTGGGGCACAGGGCTGGGTGGTGGTGGTGGTGGTGCCCTCCACACCACTCATCTGCTGCTGGTTGGGAGGGTCGTGGGTGAGGGGAGGTAACTAGGTCATAGCTGGGTCAGTTTGAGAGCTGCTCTGTGTGGCTGCAGCTGTTCAGCAGTTACTGTAGTGGAGCACAGTCACAGAGGACTCTGACTCTGCTCTGCCAGCCTACACACACACACACACACACACACACACACACACACACACACACACATGCACACACAGAGAGACACACACTGCTCTGCCAGCTCTCTGCTCTCCCACCAGACTATTGGCTGGACTGATCCTGTGTGTGTCACCAACGGTCACCAACGGTCTGACATTCAAATCAGTTGTAATTACTAGAGTATAGCTCCTGGTATAACACCAGTCTGAAGCTAAAACGTGGTTCAGGTTTTGGAACCAGGGAACCCTATGTGTTCTTTATAGTGTGTTCCTAAAACAACCCAAAAAATGTCCCCAATTTTTGAATCTGGTACTTACCTGTGATTTCCTCAAACTGTGTTGTGAGAATGCCAGAGGTGCTACCTTCTCTATTCTGGCTGCTGAATGTATTTTCCTCTTTGAGGCCTTGCAGGGGATCTCAGGGAGAAATGGCCTCTATCTTTTTCAAGCCTTGAACAGTAATATAGCATGTGTCAGGGAATGGAAAACAAGGCTAAAAAATATGCAGTGAGAAGCAAACTGGTGTGAATGGATGGCTGGGCCTCAGGCCTGTCCCACAGCTTGGCTGCATGCTAGGAAGGAAGTGTCTCTATTAGTGCAGAAGCATCTCCTCTCCTCTCTTCTCCTCTCCTCTCCTCTCTTCTCCTCTCCTCTCCTCTCCTCTCCTCTCCTCTCCTCTCCTCTCCTCTCCTCTCCTCTCCTCTCCTCTCCTCTCCTCTTCTCCTCTCCTCTCCTCTTCTCTCCTCTCCTCTCCTCTTCTCTCTTCTCCTCTCCTCTCCTCTCCTCTCCTCTTCTCTTCTCTTCTCTGTCTTTACTTTTTCACTCTGCTGTTCCTCCTCTTCCTCCTCCCGTTGTTTTATGCCGACACACACACACACTGGCCCATTCCTCCCTCCCCGTACAGATAACTTTTTTAATGTCAAAATGAATTGGGATCAATCAATTTAAATGTCACAAGACCTGCTTTTCATTGTATTTACCATTCTTCTTCTTCTTCCCTCTCTCCATCTCTCTCTCGCTCTCTCTCTCTCTCCTCAGGGTATCAAGCAAGCGGGCACCGCTGGTTGCCAGGTCAGGATGCCCATGGTGATCACACCATTAAGAACGCAAGGTGACTATTGCGTATCTCCATTCTTTGTTACATATTTCCTATGGTACTACAGAGAGTCCTTATCTCACACCAGACAGATAGGAGAGCTGAGAACAGGTGTTTCCTATCCTGCTGTACCCCATCCTTTCATCAAACATTTACACTGCTACCATCTCACTGATTCACAAACACTGACTGAACACACTGAAGCAAGCCCTAAAACATCCCCTAAATACCATACTGGTCCCCAAAGAGTGTGGTGTGCTCTCAGGTGTGTGTATTTGTGTGTGCATGTGTGTGATCAGAGGTGCATACACATTGGATTTGCCCCTTCCTCAGATTGCCTGCAGTGAAAGATCTGTAGGTTGTTTTATGCCCATAAATTGGAATGTGGGAAAAGTTTCTAAAAATACTTTGTGCCTCTTGGCTAGGAACATGCCTGTTAAAATCAAGTTTAAATTCACTCTGGCAGTCCTTGTGCCTCTCCATAAAACGTGTCTCCAAGCAGGATGCGGTTTTGGAGTGTAAGGAGAACCGGTGAAGCGCAGTGATATTGACAGAATGATGTTGTCTATACAAACCTGGGGAGATCTGCCTACGTTGTGATGCTGCTCTGTCTCCCCTGGTCTCCCTCTTCTCTCCCCTGGTCTCCCTCTTCTCTCCCCTGGTCTCCCTCTTCTCTCCCCTGGTCTCCCTCTTCTCTCCCCTGGTCTCCCTCTTCTCTCCCCAGTGTGACAGAGATGGTTAAAGAAAGTCTTCAGACAGGAGCAGGTTTGACAACAATACGAGGGGACAGCTCATAATAATATTACTGTGTGTGTGTGTGTGTGTGTGTGTGTGTGTGTGTGTGTGTGTGTGTGTGTGTGTGTTTGTGTTTCCCAGGCACTGTCAGCAAGGGAGCCACGTTCCAAGCAGGCAAAAGTCCTGTGGGTTTTGCCGTTAAGGGCTCTGGAAATCAGAAAAACAAGCTGAACGATCCCGGAGGCGGTTCTTTCAGGTACAAAACGCTGGTTCTGTGCACCTCTTCAGGTAGAGAGAAGAGGGAGGAAAAGAGAGAAAGAGTCTTACTGAGTGTTATGGACAGCCAGCACATGGGGGCAGCATTTCACCAAGATAACTTGGATGACTACAGGCTACACTCTCAGCTCAGGCCATGAGTTTTCATCCTGTCATCTGCCTGACTCTCTCTCTCTCTCTCTCTGTCTCTATCTTTCTCTCTGTCTGTCTCTGTCTGTCTCTCTCTATCTCTGTCTCTGTTTGTCTCTGTCTCTATTTCTATCTCTCTGTCTCTCTATCTCTATCTCTGTCTCTGTTTGTCTCTCTCTGTCTGTCTCTGTCTGTCTCTCTCTATCTCTGTCTCTGTTTGTCTCTGTCTCTATCTCTCTGTCTCTCTCTCTGTCTCTGTTTGTCTCTCTCTCTATCTCTCTCTGTCTGTCTCTCACTATCTCTGTCTCTGTTTGTCTCTCTCTGTCTCTCTGTCGCTGTCTCTCTGTCTCTCTGTCTCTGTCTCTGTCTCTCTCTGTCTCTCTCTCTCTCTCTACTTTTTCTTCGCCTGTCACATAGCAACATTCCCTCTCTCCCAGCCAATAGATCATTCAGAGTAATTCATACTCTCATCAATGCGCTGGATTCCTGTTCCAACTCTTTGGTAGGAATGATAATGAACTACTAAAAGTTAAGTACTAACAGGGTCATTATCGAAAACATGTACATGGATGAACACTAGCTAATGACCCTGTTCTAAATAAAATGGCACAATGTTGTCTACACTTGTGTTGCCCCCTGTTAATGTTTATGGTTACCCCCTGTTAATATAGATGTTTATGGTTGCCCCCTGTTAATATAGATGTTTATGGTTACCCCCTGTTAATATAGATGTTTATGGTTGCCCCCTGTTAATATAGATGTTTATGGTTACCCCCTGTTAATATAGATGTTTATGGTTACCCCCTGTTAATATAGATGTTTATGGTTGCCCCCTGTTAATATAGATGTTTATGGTTACCCCCTGTTAATATAGATGTTTATGGTTACCCCCTGTTAATATAGATGTTTATGGTTGCCCCCTGTTAATATAGATGTTTATGGTTGCCCCCTGTTAATATAGATGTTTATGGTTACCCCCTGTTAATATAGATGTTTATGGTTGCCCCCTGTTAATATAGATGTTTATGGTTGACCCCTGTTAATATAGATGTTTATGGTTGCCCCCTGTTAATATAGATGTTTATGGTTGCCCCCTGTTAATATAGATGTTTATGGTTGCCCCCTGTTAATATAGATGTTTATGGTTACCCCCTGTTAATATAGATGTTTATGGTTACCCCCTGTTAATATAGATGTTTATGGTTACCCCCTGTTAATATAGATGTTTATGGTTACCCCCTGTTAATATAGATGTTTATGGTTACCCCCTGTTAATATAGATGTTTATGGTTACCCCCTGTTAATATAGATGTTTATGGTTGCCCCCTGTTAATATAGATGTTTATGGTTACCCCCTGTTAATATAGATGTTTATGGTTGCCCCCTGTTAATATAGATGTTTATGGTTACCCCCTGTTAATATAGATGTTTATGGTTACCCCCTGTTAATATAGATGTTTATGGTTACCCCCTGTTAATATAGATGTTTATGGTTGCCCCCTGTTAATATAGATGTTTATGCTAACCCCCTGTTAATATAGATGTTTATGGTTACCCCCTGTTAATATAGATGTTTATGGTTACCCCCTGTTAATATAGATGTTTATGGTTGCCCCCTGTTAATATAGATGTTTATGGTTGCTCCCTGTTAATATAGATGTTTATGGTTACCCCCTGTTAATATAGATGTTTATGGTTACCCCCTGTTAATATAGATGTTTATGGTTACCCCCTGTTAATATAGATGTTTATGGTTACCCCCTGTTAATATAGATGTTTATGGTTACCCCCTGTTAATATAGATGTTTATGGTTACCCCCTGTTAATATAGATGTTTATGGTTGCCCCCTGTTAATATAGATGTTTATGGTTACCCCCCTGTTAATATAGATGTTTATGGTTGCCCCCTGTTAATATAGATGTTTATGGTTACCCCCTGTTAATATAGATGTTTATGGTTACCCCCTGTTAATATAGATGTTTATGGTTACCCCCTGTTAATATAGATGTTTATGGTTGCCCCCTGTTAATATAGATGTTTATGCTAACCCCCTGTTAATATAGATGTTTATGGTTACCCCCTGTTAATATAGATGTTTATGGTTACCCCCTGTTAATATAGATGTTTATGGTTGCCCCCTGTTAATATAGATGTTTATGGTTGCTCCCTGTTAATATAGATGTTTATGGTTACCCCCTGTTAATATAGATGTTTATGGTTACCCCCTGTTAATATAGATGTTTATAATTACCCCCTGTTATAGTTACCCCCACCCTCCCTCCAGGTTCTTCAGCTCGTTTCATCTTTGTAAAAAACGTCTTAATGAACAATGATCTTTGCGATCTGACCTATAAGTATAGGTGCTTATGTGTGTGTACATGCGTGATTGCGCACATCGTAGTTTGTGTGTGCGTGCGTATGTATGTACATTTTCCTGTCCTGCTACGCATTCAAAATGTAACGAGTACTTTTGGTTATCAGGGAAAATGTATTGAGTAAAAAGTACATTATTTTCTTTATGAATGTAGGTGAGTAAAAGTACAGTACAGATACCCCCAAAAATACTTAAGTAGTGCTTCAAAGTGTTTTTACTTAGTTACTTTACACCACTGGCTCCGAGCTCATAGTAGGCCACCGGGTTCATGGTAAGGGCCTCCCCTCCTGAGGGGAAAGTAGCCGCCCCGGGCCCTGATTGATAAACCAATAAATCTTTAGTGGCCTTGATAATTAAGCTGTCAGGGCTGCTTGTTACTGACAACCTTTTCCCTCTGGTGCTTCTGCCTCCGTGTTTACACAAACCACGCATTGCCTCCCTGCCCTAGCAGTCCACTATACTGGCTAACCATACAGTACATAGGCTACACACTGGTTTCATGTCAGCTCAATCAAATAGGGTTTATATATCCTCACCGGCACTACCCCCTCTACTCTGCTTGTTGACATGGACTACACCTCGCTGTGTAGTGTAGTAGTCCCTGGTAGGGCAGGGCTGTATGTACCTCTATACTGTTCCCCTCCTGAGGACATAAGAGCATGTTGGAACAGAGCCCTGTGGCGTGTGTATATCCTCTCACCTCAGAGCACTCTCAGCCACTCCCTCCCAGCATGGGTGCGCAATAGGCCAGAAATGGGGAGGGATGGTGGGAGTCTCCCCCCTCCTTAAAATAGTGATGATACTGAGATTATACTGTAGGCATTTCTTTGTTTGATCTTAAATACTCCCCCCTCCTTCCACTCCCCAGTGTTGTGCTATGTAGATGGTGTTTTGTGTAACATCAGATTTGTATTGTTTCCCTTTGTGAAGAATATAATGCTAGGGTTGAATAGCTAAGTGGATAGGGGTTGAATAGACTATGATCTCAGAGATTCAGTTTATAACCAGTCAAACATGGTCCAAATATAATCAACCAGGCATAACCCCTCTAGTGTCTCCATCCTTGACCTATGTATTTATTTATCTGTTGTGTTGTAATGTGCTGTGTTGTGGTGTTGTGATGTGCTGTGTTGTGATGGGTTGTATTGTGCTGTGATGTGCTGTGTAGTGATGTGCTGTGTAGTGATGGGTTGTATTGTGCTGTGATGTGTTGTGATGTGATGTGTTGTGTAGTGATGTGTTGTATTGTGCTGTGATGTGATGTGTTGTGTTGTGATGGGTTGTATTGTGCTGTGATGTGATGTGATGGGTTGTATTGTGCTGTGATGTGATGTGCTGTGTAGTGATGTGTTGTTTTGTGATGGGTTGTATTGTGCTGTGATGTGATGGGTTGCATTGTGCTGTGTAGTGATGTGCTGTGTAGTGATGTGATGTGTTGTGATGGGTTGTATTGTGCTGTGATGTGTTGTGATGGGTTGTATTGTGCTGTGTAGTGATGTGCTGTGTAGTGATGTGTTGTGATGGGTTGTATTGTGCTGTGATGTGATGCGTTGTATTGTGCTGTGATGGGTTGTATTGTGCTGTGTTGTGTTGTGATGGGTTGCATTGTGCTGTGATGTGTTGTGCTGTGATGTGTTGTGATGGGTTGTATTGTGCTGTGATGTGTTGTGTTGCGTTGTGATGTGCATTGATGTGATGTGTTGTGTTGCATTGTGATGTGTTGTGGTGTGCTGTGTAGTGATGTGCTGTGTTGTGATGGGTTGTGCTGGGTTGTTATGTGAGTTCCAGTGTGCTCTGTGGTGGTGACGACAGACAGACAGACAGACAGACAGACAGACAGACAGACAGACAGACAGACAGACAGACAGACAGACAGACAGACAGTGTAGTTTTACATTGCTGAGTGGAAGCAGCTGGTCTCTCCCTCCATGCTTTCTGTAAACACCCAACATCCGCTTTAATCACAGCCGGCCCTCATCCCCTAGTTCTCAGCCCTCAGCCGTCTCAGACGTCGCCCCCTCAGCCCAATGCCGTGGCAGGTAGCCTAGTGGTTAGAGAGTTGGGCCAGTTACCGAAAGGTTTCTGGATCGAATCCCGGCGCTAACAAAGTAAAAATCTGTCGTTCTGCCCCTGAACAAGGCAGTTAACCCACTGTTCCCTGGTAGGCCGTCATTGTAAATAAGAATTTGTTCTTAACTGACTTGTCTAGTTAAATAAAGGTTAAAATGCCAGCGGTGAGCTCACCATCATTCCCCCAAATCCTCCTGCCCCTCCACTCTATGTCTGGTCTGGGGCATACGTCCCTCTACCCCGGCCCCCATCCAGCTTATTCACGTCCAGACCAGGCCGGACACACAGAGAGGGAACGTGCTTAAACTACAGTACACTGGCTTTGATACATATTGGCAGCAGTCAGCATTGTCTAAAGTGCACTACCGCTGTCGCTTTAGACAATGCTGACTGCTGCCAATATGTATCAAAGCCAGTGTACTGTAGTTTAAGCACGTTCCCTCTCTGTGTGTCCGGCCTGGTCTGGACGCATTGAGGAACTAAGGAAGCTGTAGTGGCCTGAGCCTGTATGTGTGACTGTGTGTGTGACTGTGTGTGTGTCTCACTCACTGTGAGGTATGACTAGCTACATGGAGGGGTCTCAGGGGTGTTAGTCACTCAGATGGCTCGGTGGACAACCCCTTCCTTGGCACAGGGGGCACTCTCTGGGGGAAGGTATCAGAGACGATCCCTGTCTGGCCCTGGATCCTGGACCCTGACTGGATGCCCCCATTCCACACATACACATGCTCCTTCTAAATGGCAGAGCAATCCAACTCCCCACCTATGGCGTGCCCTCTCTCCCATCCAGGCTTGATATGGAAAATACATGCATATGTATTCATGTAGCTCTGGGTGTCATGTCCCGCAGCAAAGCCAAACCAATCATTGAAAGGTGTCTTTTCCTCCATAGTGGAACCTAATTATATCTCACCTTTATTAGTGAGAGGAGAAGGTTCTGTACTTTCGTTCAGGAGTCTTTTTGTTGTTGTTGTCCGTTTCATATCTAATTCCCTCCTTATAATGTCAGCCATGTCAGCCCCCCCCCCACCCCCACCAAAACACAGGAGACATCTAGCTGTGCTATTAAGAATCAGGAATAAGGGAGTTATTTGCATAACAACATAGCATGACCATGTCCACTAGCTGTGTTGTGTAACTTTGTGTTTATCATCATTACATATGATGATTTATGTAAGGTTTATTTATTTAATGGATAATGAGGTTAGGAGGCCAGGGTGTTGATGAAGATGACGGTGGTGAAGATGAAAGTGTATAGCCTACAGTAGGAGGGGAGATATATAATAATAACATAGTGTAATCTCCTGTATCATGAGAGTGTTGTTGGGTAGATTCTACATGGAGGTTCATTATTAGACTCAGAGAGAGTAGGACTGGGACTGGCAGGGTGAGTAGAGGGTCTAGTGAGATCTCTTGGTGCAGGAAGGAGCTCTAATCGTCTTTGTCAACCTCCTGCCGGGATGTCAGGACTCATATAGGTGCTTGTGGCCTTACAGAGGAACAGGAAGACATCAGCGGGGTGCGATGCCTGCCGCTGACGATGGCGATGTGTTCCCACACACGCCCGCCCGCTGCGGTCAGAGACTAGGGAACAAGGCAGCATCAACGTGCGTGGCCCCCGCAACACTGACGGTCAGAACCAGCGGCTGCTGGCGGTGCGAACGTCAAATAGTTTAGAGGGGAGGCGATGGAATGGGCGAGGGAGCGGGCAAGGGAGGGAGTGAGCGGCTGCCCTGTGTGTGTTCTGTGGTTCTCTGTGCCCTCTGTCACCGCCACTCAGTGGTTCCTCCAGCCCAGCGGGCGAGGGAGGGAGGCAGTATTTCCATGGATGATCAGCTCAGGGCATTGCCAGCCACAACCAGGTTACCACAGCACTCGTTCCCCTGTTAGGGTACAGTATTCATTAGTGTAACAGTGTAGGTTCCGTCCCTCTCTTCGCCCCAACCTGGGCTCGAACCAGGGACCCTTGCACACATCAACAACTGACACCCACGAAGCATCGTTACCCATCGCGCCACAAAAGCCACGGCCCTTGCAACGAGGGGAACCCTACTTCAAGTCTCAGAGCGAGTGATGTCACTGATTGAAATGCTATTAGCGCGCACCACCGCTAACTAACTAGCCATTTCACATCGGTTACATTAGCACCCACTCGACTGTCAATTTCAGATTCACCCAACACCTAAATTAAAGGTGAACTGTTTGGGTCAGACATCCCATTCTTTTAATGATGGTCATCCTTGGGGAGGACCTTGACCTCAATGGGTCTTCTTGGTCCTTTATCCCCTTGTTACTGTTTACCTCAAATACGATATCTAATACATATTACTGATCCAAACCTAAGTATGAATTCTAAAAAAGCTCAAATGTAAGAAAATGAACAATGTATTGAGAAGCCAGCTCGTGTTGTGAATCAAAATGGTGGTGGCTATTTCCTCTGGACTAGTACTGGATGATATTGCTGTTCTCAGCAGAGTGGTCTGTATACAGTGTTTGTTGATATTAGTATATTGCCAGATTCATCACACAGCAGTTCCAATCCTCCTGTGCATCCTTACCCAGCTCCCCGCCATCCAAACATTGTCAATCCTACTATAAGCTGACTCAAATGGACTCTGGATGGAATAAAACCCATTAAAATAGTGTATTATTATGAGCAGCTTATACACCTCTGAATCATGACAATGTAAGTGCATACACTACATTCCCTGTACGATTGCACCTTGAATGAAATGAGAAAATCAGAGTCAGTTTTCCACATGAACAGCCCTGTAATTGTCTATAGGGACATGCAAACTAATACTGTAAAAAGGAGACATATAGTATTGTTTTATACAGACATTGTTGTAAGAGTTAATGTACAGATGTAGGCTCTTAATTTGAGCCAGTTTGCTACAGCAGGAAAATAGTCCTGCAGCAACAGGACATTTGAATTATTATCTGGATTATAATTCATTGACATTTTTGTAGGGGTTGATACATTTTTCATGAGGGCAAAACAAGTGGAAATGACAACTTTAGATGCCTTTTTAAAACTCAAATACACTACAAGTTTGCAAAAACAAACTACATCTGTAGAGCCCTTCAAAAAATGAATCCTCCATCTGTTTGTTTCCAGGGATGATGATGACATTAACGATGTGGCGTCCATGGCGGGGGTGAACCTGAATGAAGAGAGCGCCCGTATCCTGGCCACCAACTCTGAGCTGGTGGGAACACACATCCGCTCCTGTAAAGATGAGGCTTTCCTTCACCCAGGCCTGTTGCACAGACGCATCCTGGAGACAGGTACGGACACAACCCTACTACAGTACGTTATAGTACATGATGACTCCCTCACTAGAGAAACCTCTATAGTGTGTGATGATGAGGCCTTGTTCACAGCAGTAGAACAATAGAAGTTGCATACACAGTAAGTCTTTAAAGTCATTAAATGATAGAGAATTGAGGTGGAATCATGTACAGTGTCGTTGTCTTCACGATTAGTATTATCTCCAGTTCCATAATATAATTCCATAATCATCAAGTGTTGCCAATGACGCTGATCTTCATTTTCATCATAGTGATTATTATCTTCAGATTTATCTTGAATTTATTCATGAACGTGTGTACCAAACAGAATCATGTTCCTTCAAACGTGTGTTGGTTTAGAAAATATAGGCCAGACCCCTGTCTGTGTGTGTGTGATGAAATCTATCTGTTAGCTTTGTGTTTTCTTCTATTCTCCTTGTTGTTTGTGCATCTGTAGTGTCATCACTAAAGACAGACAGTTTGATTTACTTCCCCTGATGGGATGTTGCAGGCCGGAGCAGACGCTCCTTTCTGGCCTCCCTCATTTTAAACTTGGTGCACTTAACAGTTCTTTCACCTCCTTTAATGAATTCTTCAGTGTCTGTCTGAACTTACTAGACCCCAGGCCCTGACATAAATACTTTATAGAGCTGTCTTTTGAAGGCTGCTTGTCAGATTGTCCTGTGGACTGAAGGAAGAGAGTTACAAGACTTGATTTTGTTCTTCTTCTGTCTTTTGATTGGATCTCCACATTCAGATACTGTCCTATTTGTGAGTCTGAGATGATACACGGATATATATTACCATAAACAACTAAGTCTTGAGTACACGTTGCATTATAAATCACACAGTAGAATAGAATTCAAGCACAACAGGGAGTTTTAGCGCTAAGACGTTTCTTCTTGTTTTACCTCAATTAAGTATCCACAGTGACAGTGACAATGAGGCCCAGAGGTCATGTGCTGTTAGACGGTACATTGGTGAGGTTGTTATCCCGTCGCCTTGGGGAGGAGGGGGTTAAAAATGTAAATCTTGCTCTGGGGGCTTGGTGCTGTGCGGGGGCCGGGTGGGTGGGAGGCCATGGTGCCCCCTGCTGGGGAAGTGGCACTTGGGCGGCTTTGTTGTGTCAGTGATGGGCTGTGGAGAACTCTCAGCTGGCAGCAGAACCAAGGGAGGCTCCCCAGCCTGCCAACTCGGCTCAATCAGAGGCTAGTGGGGATGTGGTCCTCCTCACACAGTGGTACACAGCCCTGACTCACCCCTCTGCTTCATGCTGCCCTCTCTGCTCTCTGCTGCCACCACTGGACAGGGAGATGTACAGCGGGGCAGGGTAGATTCAGACCCGGTGAGGACCAGGGAACCCTGTGTTTTTCAGAATGTCCACACACAGATTGGGAGGAGAGGAGCTTGTTTCTCTCTCCCTGTTTCTTTCTTTCTTTCTCCTTTTTTCTCTTTCTATCTCTTCCCATATCTCTCTCTCCTCTCACCCCCTTCTCTCTTTCTGTCTCTCTTCTCTCTCCCCCTCCCCATCGTTCTTCAGGCTTGTCCTTGAGCCGTGGGCCAGTTTCATTTGTGAAACCGCAAACAGCAACTCCCTTCTGACTCCCAGGGCCTAGAACATATGCACAGCTGGAGTTCTCTAGAATAGCCTCTCAAAGTAAATGTGCACTGGTACCTCAGAGGTCCAATTCTGCAGAGACGCATACAGAAGCACTCAACTCCAAAGAGACTCACTCGTGTTCAGTGCAGAAAGTTCATTTTTCTCTTTTTACGGGCAGATGAGATTACCAGTAAAAACAGTACAAAATAAAGCCTGTTAAGGTGGTTGAAAACTAACACTAAAGCAATTCAATGCTGTTTAGACTCTCCTATAGTCCTAAGTGAGGGGCTGGTGTGGACTACATTGTACATTGAGGAAGGTATTTCTTTCATAGAGAACTTGGCTTTCTTTGTCTCGGTGCCTTAAAGATCTCAGTTTGTAGGAGAGTGGAAGCCTTTAGTATTTTACCTTTTGACATCGCTTACGACCCCGAGAAAATGTTTTAGAATTTTCACACTAATTATCAGGCTTATACGGATCTCGATCCTTTCAAGATGTTAGACCGGGAAAAGATGTATGTACAGTACGGCTGATTTAAATAATTGGTGTGGTTTACTTAAAAGTGTACCAGAGAGAACATTCTGTTAATGGAATATTAAAAAGGAAGAAAAACGGATCCTAACCTCCTAAACTCTGTCCTCTGAATTATGACTTCACAAACTGTTTACTGCCAGAAAACTAGTTGAAATGACCCTTTAAAGTTAAGGTTGGCCAATGTTGTTTACAGCTACACACATGAAAGACTGCAGAGTAAGAGCTTGGCAATTCATACTTGGATACTATTCTCAACATGGCACTAGAACTGTAAAATGTCTAGACAGAGCTTTATCATTATTAAACGAATACCTTTTTCACACTATCGTCCTGACCTAAACCAAACTGTGCTGGCTCAGATGTTTTGCTTTGTCCTTTTTAGCATGGTTCCAACAACTATGGTGGATGTGGAACCAGGCCAGCTCATTACAGCTTGGTTCGGTTCGGCTCAGCTTGGTTCAGTAGTATGAAAAGCCTTTTCGGACTGGGATTTGGGGAGATCAGCGTGTATTAATGTTAGAGTCCTTCTGTCTGTCTGTGACCCTAAGCTAAGAAGTTTGGCATGTCAGAGGTTCCTATGGAAGCGGTGAACTTCATCTCCCACGCTACCCAGTCCCGACTCCGCACTGTGCTGGAGAAGGTCTCCTCCATCGCACAGCACAGGATGGACGGCGGTAAGGTAAGTAGTCGTGCCAGAGACAGACATACCTATGAGGAGGTGGGCGCTTTTTAAACACGATAGCACAGTTTCCACAGAAACATATTCTTCAAAACTTGAAAAATACCTGGTAGATCTTTTTCAGGCCTCTGTCTGGCACACCAGCATGGGTGACATTAACTTTTAGCCTTGAATATAGCAATGTAACCACATTTAATTGGTTTACAATAAAGTAAATTCAACTCTGCTCCTTGTAAAAGAAATAAAGCAAAAACATAGCAACTTTGAAAAGCTGTTTTCCTGTGTGTATGTGAGGCAGAGGAGAGGGGTGGTGGGCTACAGCTGTCCCTGTCTTGTTTAGTCTTTTTTGCGGTTTGGAAATGAGGCGTGTTAGATGCGTGAAGTCTCCTCGTCTCTGTGAAGCCACTCTGTTGACATCAGCGAAAAAACCAACCCAGGCGGGCGGCCTGAAAGAGAAAGCACGGCTCGACTGAGTTACGGAGGAGGAGAGGAGTGCAGGCTCAGCTCTGAACAAAGGAGGGAGGAAGGATGAGAGAGACGTGCGCGTGGTGACAAACCCTCAGATGTCACTCCACTCTGTGCTCTGCTCTGCCACCCAGCTCCTCACATCGCCACAGACAGGGAGATAGTGAGAGAAACTGATAAAGGGTGTTGGGGAGAACAGAGAGATAGAGACACACACAGGGAATAAACAATTGTCATATTCACTTTTTGATGACCCACAAACTTTGTTTTTCTTCTGAAACTTGTCTCATCTTCCCATCTCCCAAGTGCAGAACAACATATTTAACACAACGAGAAGCGGTGATAGTGTAAACAAAGAAAAGTTGTGATTAGTTATCCAAACTGGTGGTTGAGAGAGACGAGGTGTCTAAAGTTGTAGTAATATGTTTATCCAAACTTGTGGTTAAAATGAGATCTTGTTAGGATCTTAAGTTATTTTTCCTCCACTCATTCTCTTTTTCTTTCCCTCCCTCTCTGTCTCTGCAGGATGAGGAGAGGTATGAGCAGTCGGCAGACGTGCGGTCACAGCTAAAGTTCTTTGAGCAGCTGGAGAGGATAGAGAAGCAGAGGAAGGATGAACAGGAGAGAGAGATCCTACTCAAAGCTGCTAAAGTAAGTCCTAGTCTCCTTCTTGTTATAAAGGCATATATCCCTTTTAGTTACAACCACACAGTCAATGAAGTGTTTTCACATTCAATCCTGATCTTTAGCCCAATTTAGCAATACCCTGAAATCTTACCAGTTTCAGTTACCCCATTTCCAAGCCTACCTAATACACCATGCAGTCCAGGACTGTAGTTCTGTTGCTATTGTGTGTGTTACTTGTGTGTGAGATAGTGTGTAAGGTAGTGTGTAAGGTAGTGTGTAAGGTAGTGTTTATCTGTGCTGTGGTGTGGTGTGTGTTCCTTGTCAGTGTCTAGGGCAGTGTGCTGTTCCTGCCCAGGCCCTAGCTAACAGATGAA